>NC_135173.1:1250000-1587500 GCF_041146795.1 Maylandia zebra
GTTGTCTCCAGGAGTTTAGCTGATTTAGAGCAGCAAGGTATGGTGGGTGTGTTCCGGTTAAAGAACACGGAGGCAGCTTCCAAGTTTAGGAGATTTATTCAGCTGTGGTCTGTAGTAACGATACATAAAGCAACTATCAGTACAGCACACATAAAACATTCAACATGCCCAGACATAATTCTAGCACAGAGATGGCACAAGGAACTGTATTCAACACTCACATCTATAACAACTTCAACAATTACACAAGAATTAATAATTAGCATTAACTAACTTAGTACCTTACATAGCATATTAGCGTATTAGCATAGGATAACATTAGCATAGTCACGAGGGAACAAATACACACAATAGCATCTGACATACACAACATCATGTAAACAGAACCCACCTTCTGGCATTCACACACAGCAATAAACCAAAACCCACGAGATGCTGATGAGAGGACACAAGGAACAATGCTGGCTATCAGCAGCTACAAGGCAGACTAGCAGCACATGGCACAGAGTGGTGCATTCAAGGAGCGTCAGCAATGATATGGTGAGTTCAATGACGTAGGACATATCAATCTCCACAGCGCAAACACTATCAATAAACAAACCACAACACTTCAACCAAGCAAACAACGTGCAAACAGTGGGCTTTCTAACACAGCCGCCCCCGACTGTCTGCACAGACCATCGAATCCAAGGTAGAAAGGCCACTCATAAAGCTCTTGGGAGCTGAGGATCAACTATGAGCACCACTTGGTCCGGTTTGAGGTACTCCGCATCCTTCTGCCACTTCTGTCTCTCTTGCAAGATAGGCAGGTAGTGACGGATGAATCGGGACCAGAAGTGGTTGACAAGAACTTGACTATGTCTCCATCTGCGACTCCCGATAAGGTTACTGGGATCGTAAACCACTTGAGGGAGTGATGCATCATAGCGTCCCCATCAGCAGGATGTTAGGTGTGATGGGGTCTGGATCTGCTATGTCTGATGCCGAGAGGCTTAGCATTTACGATACCTTCCACTTCCACAAGGACTGTACGAAGCACAGTTTCAGGGACCGTCTGCTCCTTAAGAGACCTAAAGAGCAATTTTCACGCACCTGACCTCTCTCTCCCAGGTGCCACCGAAGTGAGGAGCACTGGGGGGTGTTGAAACGGAAAGCAATCTGCTACTCTGCCAAACGCTCCTTCAACTGAGGCACCATGGTCTCAAAGGCCTCATGTAGCTCTCGGGCTCCACTGACAAAATTTGTCCCGTTGTCACACAGGAGCTTAAAAGGTTTGCCTCTTCTGGCAATAAAGCGCCTTAACGACATCAGAAAGGAGTGAGTGTCAAGGCTCTCGAGGAGGTCTAGATGCACACAACGGGTCGTCATGCACTTGAAGACTATGCCCCAACGCTTCTCTGTTCGATGTCCAATTTTCACAGTAAAGGGTCCAAAACAATCGACTCCAGTTGAATAAAAGGATGGTTTATACAGACGCAGACGAGCTGGTGGTAGATCTGCCATCTTTGGGATGGAAGGATTGGCACGCCAAGCCTGACACTGCCTGCAGTCCCTCTGATACCGTCTGACTGCTTCCCTCCCCCGGTGGATCCAGAACCGGCAACGCAGTTCAGCCAACACTCTCTCTGGTCCAGGATGAAGGAGGGTCTCATCAAAATCCTGGATGATGAGCTTAGTCAGAGGATTTTTTTTTGGGTCTAGTATGATCGGGTGGAAGGTGTCTAGCTCCAGCTGCTCAACTCTTCGTAACCTTCCACCAGTTCCGTATCCTTATCATATTCAGGTGATAATGTATATTTTTATACATTTTATTTATTGAATATTAAATTTGTAAAATATGTGTATACACACACACAAACACACACACACATACACACACACGTAGAAAAACATTTAGTATACACATCCAGAAATTTTTATTTTTTTTTGCATATACTATTATACATTGTACATATATTTATTAGTTTCAGATTTAGCCATTCGTATATTTTGCCTGTTTATGTTATTGTATTTTGCACAACTCTGTTGCTTGTGAAGCTCGCACACAAGAATTTCACTCGCATGTGCTGTACCAATGTACCTGCACATGTGATGTGACAATAAAAAGTGATTTGATTTGATTTGTGATTTGATTTGATAAGGAGTTCTAACGGCTGTTGGTTAGCAATGGTCTGCCAGACCTGAGTGCCTTGGCCTCCTCTGGGAATGACTCTGACTGGGCCTTCATCAGGAGGAGTTTCTCAGCTTTGATGTAATCGTCTGCTTCACTGGGCGAGCTTGAGTTTGGGTCAGCCGCCCCATGTAGGGACCGCGCTGTTGTCTTCATGAGATCCTTCCAGGTGGAGAACATGCTGATTTCAGGAAGTTGAGGGCAGGAGTTAACCCTAACCTGTCCACAGAAATATGATTTCTTCAGCTCACCATCCTCTGGCTCTGGATATGCTGGTGGGCTGGTCGGCCAATGCTCCTCGGATTGACGTAAAAACTCAGGGCCTTGGTGCCACCGGTGTGGTCGTGACAGCTCCTTCAAGGTCTTGCCCCTGGTAATGTCATCAGCAGGGTTATTCACGCTATCCACATATCTCCGGGTATTCCCATCTCTCTGCAGGTAAGCGACAGACCCATATGCTCTCTTGGAAGTGTTGCAAGAGATGTGAAGATCTCTACTTGAAGCAGATGAATCAGCAGACACTGGTGCATAACATCTGGGGATTTCCATTTGGATAAGATCAGGAATCTCCCTTTCCCAGGCAAGCCATCTGTCACGAAGGCTAGGTGGCTGGATCGGGTCGTCCCAGCCGAGCTGCTCCTTCCAAAGATCCTGTACCAGAGTCTTGGCCTGTGTGGTGAACGGTACTATATAACCTAGCGGATCGTACTGTCACGCAAGTGTTTTGTAGACGTTCCTCAGTGTGGGTTCAGTTCTCTCCCCCAGTCGATGTCTGTATTTAAAGGAGTCACGAAGGCAATCCCATGTCAATCCCAGAGTTGGCTCCCAAAGGTCCGTGCTAGACTGAGAGAGCCATAGGTCACTACTCTCAGATCTGACATTGGATGGAAGATGTTCAATGACAGCAGGGATGGTGCTGGCCCATTGACGTATCTCAAAGCCTCCGGTGTGGAGCAGCTGGCGCAGACTGTTGACTAGGGCCTTAGCTTCCTCTTGGGAGTGGGTGCTGCGGAGGCATGGTAGCACTTGCCATTCATAGATCTTCGACTCTTCATTCCTCTTCATGTCCCGCCAGAGGAAGCGCAGCACTGGTTTGTTTGCTGGCAAAAGGCGTGCCTGGTGGAACCTACCTTTGATGTCGCCAATCACAGCAACTGGATACTGTCAAAACCGAAGAAGAACTCCTAGCAAAGATGGACCTAGGGCAGGTCCAGGGAGGAGAATAGAGTTGAGGGACTTCCCTTTGTACTGGAAAGAGCAGTTAAAGACGATCCTGTCCGTGTCGCACCATGTGGTGAGGTATGAACCAGGATTCTGCAGTGGTTCTAGCTATCTCATGTGGCACCACGGCTACATAGCCCATGTTCTCTAGCTTCTGACTCTCCTGACAATATACTTCGGCGCGTTGTGGGCCTTTGACAAGTCTCCTCTCTGTACTGCGCAGACTTGGCAAGACTGCTTTGATAGGAGTTTGAAGCGTGGCGGAGTTGGCGCGACGAAGCAGTGGTGTGGCATACCTCTCTGTCTCATCGACAGTGACCCTGATGGTGGATGTCTGGAGTAGGTTTAGAGCTTGCTGATCTTGCTTCGATCGGGTTACCTGCTTCTCGCTCACATAAGGCAGTGTATCAATCTGACAGAGACGCTCAACATTCCTGAAAAGCTCACTGGTTGGCACAACTGTTGCTGTGAACAGGCACTGCTGCTCAGTTGCAGGAGTTTGGTCGATACTGATGGGACCTTGGAGCGACCAACCAAGCTTGGTATGGACAGCGATCGGTCCCCCTGTCAGGCCCAGATGAACTGGTTCTGTAGGTGCCATGAGATGAGGCATGTCAGAGCCGATAAGCAGCAGAGGTTGAACATGGTCTACCAAAGGCAGAGGTAAGTCAAGAAGGTGTTTATAGCGGCGTTGGAGAATCCTCACCGGATAGGAATGTTCTGAGAGACCAAGGGCATCGGCGGTGAATGCCTTTTGTATATGATACTTCTCCCCAGGTTTCTAGGGGGAGGACACTTGGAAGTGTCCCCGCAGGGTAAGTGTCTCAGACTCTGGGGTGAGGTTTAAACGTCGAACAGCTTGTGATAAAATGATGCTTCGTTCTTAGCAATCATCGAGTATTGCATGAGTCTCCAATGTTTGGTCCCTGTTGTACAGCAAGACCTTTACAACCTGCTTGGGGAGTGTGATCGTGTGTACAGCGTCTCTTTATGTCTGTCTCCACGTTGGTTGAGTGTGGAGTAAGTGCATATGAGAGCATGAGGGTGGGAATGGATGTTTGTATATGTGTGTGCCTGTATGTCTGTGTCTATATGTCAGGTTGGGTATTAGGCGCCACCTCTCTGGGGACATCTCAGGCCCTCCAAGGTTTGGAGGCCTATCTCCCCCTACCACCACTTTCCCTGCCAGTGGCAGACTCCCTCAGACATCGGTGCGTTGGTGGTTCTTTGTGTCCGGGGGTGGGCGTCCAGTTATACACCGGCTCACTCCTTGGCGGCCGCTTATCGGGGCCTGGAGCCTGGGGCTCGCTCGGGCCACTTCGGAGGTGGGGTGCCCTTGGCCTCTCGGCCTGGGGCTCGGTCACTCAGGCACGGCTGGCTGCCGGCGGAGCTCACGGGCGCGTCACTGCAACTCCCCCTGGCTTCTGCTCCGCGGCTGCTGAGTGAGCCCTCATCTGGGACTCTCCTCAGCTCTTTCTGGGACAGTGGCGCAGCTGCCCCTCTGTTGGTCTTCCTTGGTCTCTTGTGTTCTGGGGGCCTCTGGATGTCTGGAGTTTTGATCTCCTCCATACCTGCTTCATGCCCTGGAGGACGGGGCTGTGGCCCCCCCACACCCTCTAGCAGATCATTACATGAAGGAACCTTTTAAAAAAAAAAAACAAGCGCGTCCATGCTCACAGGTGTACACACGGGTGATCACACCCACAAACTACACCCTTTTTGGCTCCTACCTCAAAGCACACTGTGTTCTGTTGATCTTATGTGCTGCACAATAATGTTTAATATTTAGTATTTACTGTCATATTCCCATATATCATTGTGATGTTGTTTATTCTATTACTCTTGTTCTCTTCTGCTTGCTTTCTTTTTTCTTTCTCAGCAGGTGATCCAGGTGATCGATATATGCATTTTTTTTTCTGCCCGTTCTGTTGGTTTTTGTCTTTTGCCCTTCTCCCCCGTCCCTCTTCTCAGCTGTTTCTCTTTCCCTCTTTCTTTCTCCCCTTCTTTCCCCCAGTCAAGTCTGTTCCGTATTCAGTAAGTGAAAATAAAATAAACAATAAAAGGTGAATCAAATGGACCATTACGGCAAGGCTGGGATTGTCAATTTGGTAAAGTAAATCCGTTGGGCATCTTTCTTTGCCTTTAGACAACAATTCTGATGGCAAAAGAGCCAAACGGGACAGGCAAAAAAAAAAAGAGAAAAAAAAAAAGACCTTTACAACCTTCAGCATCACCTTGGGAGACCGGTTTGGCCTATCCAAGTACACTGTTGTAGTCGGAGCAGTCATCATGAGCACACTCTTCTGGATCTGCTGGACCGCATCATGCAGTACAGTCAGGTGTTGCTCTCTGTAGGTATTACAAGGTCGTTTGAGGGTGCAAACCTCCGGCTGGTGAGTTCTTCCACATTTCCAGCACCGCTGTTCATCAGTTAACCACCTCACCATCTGGTCGGTGGTCAGTTTCTTAAACTCTATACAAGCGTTCAGGAAATGCTCCTTATTCTCGCAGCAGGGACAGTATGGTTTTGGTCTGGATGAGGACTTTGGTCGAACAGAACTCCCTTCTGAGTATGCTGTGTCACTACTGCTATTAGTGTGTCATCAGTGACAGTAGCTCACCTCTTCATAAATGAAAATGTAATTATTCAAGTTACCTGTCCTCTCCTGTGTCAATATTAATGACTTACTGAGGGAGCAAACGACAGGCTGATCCAGTAGAAACAAATGAAAAGAAAATAGGCACACCTGAACCCCAGACAGGCCTGACAGAGACAGCAAAATACTGCTGCTGTTTGTCTTCTTATTTCAAAAAGGTCTCTTTATTTCAATCATTTCAGTAGATAAACACAATGCTAAGCGAGATTTAAGTGACTTTGGTTCTTCCAGTGGGAGCAGAAGTTTAAATTGTTCGCGTTAATGATACGTATCCAAACATCAGGACTCAACCTGGAGATGGCGTCTGTGCGAAAACGGAGTCTAAAACTGTGACGCTTCACTTATTTTAACCAGATGAATATTTTGGATAATTAATTAGCTGATTGCTGTTGTACGTATATATGCACAGCTATATACTCATTATCAAGTTTTTCTTTATCACTTTGTACTTTGTTAGTAAAGCAAACATGAAAGGAAAAAAGTAAAATGTTTTACAATTTAATGCAACATACTTCATACTGCAACATACTTAAACTGAATCAAAAATAAACCTTATATATGTTACAGTTTACAGTGCCATGGGAATAATTTAATTTTTTGTATTGCTGCGTATGTCTGCTCTGAGTTAGCTATGATACAAATACAAAAATACAAACATGCATTTAACCAGACACTCTTTCAGCTACACAGCCACAGTCACACTCAGCTGACTTTATATCAGCTGAGTGTGGTCATTGTAACAAGACTCCATTGTCTCGTAGTGCACTGAACTGACAGGAAATCTGCCAAATAGCTCTAACACACACGGAAAAAAAGTCACACAACCACAAAGCCACACATACAAAAGCACCAAGAAAAAGAAACTTTCAAGTGTGTGTAACTGCACACAAACACAATTCCCTATAACAAAAGACCTTTGTTTCTTATAAGAAGCCCTGATTAGCGCACAGACCACACACACAGTCATAATGACCTGGCTTTATACAAATGATCAAATGACCTGGCTTTATACAACTGATGATATATATATATATATATATATATATATATATACATATATATATATATATATATATATATACATGTATATATATATATATATATATATATATATATATATATATATATGTACACACACATATATATATATATATATAAATATATATATATATATATATATACATATATATATATATATATATATATATATATACATATTTATTAGGGGTGCAACGATATTCGTATCGATATTGAACCGTTCGATACAGTGCTTTCGGTTCGGTACGCATATGTATCGAACAATACAACATTTGTAATTTATTTTATCAATTTTCCTTCTGACGATGCTGTCTGTGTTGAGCGCTCAGTGAATCTGCATTCGACTACTCCGCCTAGGCTCGACAGTGCAGCCTAGGCGGAGTAGTCGAACGCAGATTCACTGAGTGCTCAACACAGACAGCATAGTCAGAAGGAAGAGCGCAGGGCAAGCTAGCGAGACAGAAGTTAAGCTCTCCTTGTAACATAGACCTCCCCCACCCTCATTCAGATCTGCGTTTGGAATTATTTTGGTTTTCATGTGACGTATGACCCTGAAGGTAAGCGAGTCATGGACTAAAGTAAAACAGTATGTTGGATGTGCCATGCAATGCTCAATTACATTGGCGTGAACTAGTGTGTTAGCGCAGTTAGCTCGTTAACGTGTTGGCCGTCTAGCCCCATGCACGGAGCGATCGGCGGTAGCTCGTTAACGGAGATTTGCCGTGTTGTGGTGTTAACGTCATTTCAACGAGATTAACCTGAAAGCACTAGTGGGAACACAACGAATATGACTGCACATTTACGCCGACATCATCCTAGTGCAAAGACAAAAACAACAAGCATGCTACTAACTTTAGCCGAGTCATTTAGACAGCTGTTAGCACAGGATTCTCCTTATGCTGCTGAGAATATAGCCCAGAAGAAGCGGATAGTATAGCTTTTATTTTGGAAAGAGACATTTCTCTGTAATAAACTCTCTTTTCCAAAGATGAGTGATTCCTCAATCAGATACAGGGCTCGCAATATCGCTAGCCCGACGTCCTGGGGCTAGCGATTTTTCCAGTCGGGCTACCAAAATCTATCTCTTCCCTGCCCGTCGGGCTATTGTAGGAAAAATATATGTCAATGCTTTTGCATTCTTTCAGAAATGTAGCTGGGTAATTATGTCATTGGCATCGGTGAGCCACTGTCAATATGTGACATATTGAAGTCGGTTTGAATTTGCGCTTGTTTTTTGCTTTCACTTTGCAATCATGCGAACTGTGTATAGAGAGCGACAGCACTGATCTGTGAGTGATGATAATTTGTGCACCAATTCCTCTGACATCGTCTTATTAATTGTTAGCTTACTATGCAAACATGACAAGTGAAATCTCTTATGTGAGTCCGTGTGTAAAAGTAGCAGGATATATATTTTAGTTCTGCTGAGCCAAATAAGACAGGTCGGGGTGAAGAAGTGACAGCCAAAGAAAAGCTTACCACAAAACGGAGAAGTTACGACAAATCAGACTATAAGGCAAAAAGAAAGTGCAGCTTTATGGTTTCATGGACAAAAGAATTTCTGTGGCTGCAATATGACGAGCTAAATAACCAGGGCTGCACATAAGTGGTCCGCAGGTGCGCATTCGCTGTCAAAATAAAAAACACGCACAAGGGTTAGGGTTAAATTCAAAAACTGTACTTTTGAGTTAAAATATATATTTATAATTTTAATAAATGACAAATTAAAAAGGCATGAACATTTTTTTGTATCGAAAAAAAATCGAACCGTGACACCAAAGTATCGAACCGAACCGTGAATTTTGTGTATCGTTGCACCCCTAGTATATATATATATATATATATATATATATATATATATATACACACGTATGTATGACATAGGTATGACATATGTATGACATATGTCATATGTATGACATATGTCATCCATATATATACATATGTGTATATATGGATGACATCAAGCTGTATGCCAGGAGTGAACGACGAGACATCGATTCACTCATTTACATCACAAGGATCTACACCAATGTCACTGGAATATCATTCGGACTGGAGAAGTGTAGTTGGATGGTAACAAAGAGAGGGAAGGTAGTCAGAACTGAGGGGATCGGACTACCAGAAGGCAACATTGCAGACATAGAGGACAGCTACAGGTACCTGGGGATCCCGCAGGCAAATGGGAACCACGAAGAGGCTGCTAGGAAAGCTGCAACCACCAAGTACCTGCAGAGAGTAAGACCTGAGGAGTCAGCTGAATGGGAAGAACCAGATCTGGGCAATGAACACTGACGCCCTGCCTGTGATCAGGTACCCTGCTGGGATCATAAAGGACGAGATAGAAGCTACAAGACAAGGAAGCTCCTGACCATGCATGGAGGGTTTCACCCCAAGTCCAGCACCCTGAGGCTGTACGCTAAGCGGAAGGAAGGAGGCCGGGGACTGGTGAATGCAGGAACCACTGTCCAGGTTTAGACAACAAACATCCATGAGTACATCAGGTAGATGGACACAACTGACCGTGTGCTAAGTGAATACCTCAGGCTGCAGAAATCTGGAGAAGAGGAGGGAGAGGAGGAACCATCATGGAAGGACAGGGCCCTGCACGGTATGTACCACCGGCAGATAGAGGAGGTGGCTGATATCCAGAAATCCTACCAGTGGCTGGACAAAGCTGGACTGAAAGACAGCACAGAGGCACTAATCATGGCAGCACAAGAACAAGCTCTGAGTACAAGATGCATAGAGGCTGGGGTCTATCACACCAGGCAAGACCCCAGGTGCAGGCTGTGTAAAGATGAGACAATCCAGCACATAACAGCAGGGTGCAAGATGCCAGCAGGCAGGGCATACATGGAACGCCATAACCAAGTGGCTGGCCTGGAAGTCCCGAGGTCAAAATGGGAGACGCCCCTAGGGTGGTGGAGAATGACCGAGCTAAGATCCTGTCGGACTGTGGCTAACCAAAGTAGTGGTGGACAACCAGAGGAAGACGGCCGTAGTGATGGACGTAGTAATACTGAATGACAGCAACATCAGGAAGAAGGAACACAGAAGCTGGACAAATATCAAGGGCTCAGAGAAGAGCTGGAGAAGTTGTGGAGGGTGAAGGAAACAGTGGTCCCAGTGACTCCCAAGATGGGGGAGTGGCTCCAGCAGGTCCCAGGAACAAGAAGGATGAAGAAGGACTAGAGGGGAATATTTTTCTATGTGTGCGCATTGACTTTAATATAATTAAAATGAAATGGAGGACAGGTAGGACAATAAACACAGAAAGATTTGCAGCATATTCAAAGAGCCTGTTGTGTTACCCGAGTAATAAAGCTGCTGCACGATTAGCTGCAGATAAAAACAACCAAATAACAAAAGGGGAAAAAAACGTGTGACTATACCAAGATCTCTGTCTGCACGGGGCAACAGGAGGGATTATATGAAGAGCTCTTTTATAAAGATCACTAGTTTTTAATGTCACCAGTTGATTTTATACCAATTAACTATTGGATGCTCACATAAACACCCCGCAGCAGACACCGAGCAGAAAAAGGCACTTTTTTCACTCATTTTATTTTGGAAGATTCTTGTGGCGTAGATTTGGTTTCACGAGGGATCAGAGAAACATGTTGCTAACACAAACAGACAAAACAAGACGTTAGTCTGATTGAACTAAAATCAGTGATTCGTGTGCTGTCCTCACCTGCAGTCTATGGTAAAGACCATCAATATTAAAAGCTAGCTGATTGATGTTAACAGTCATTCAGGTAATAGGATACATAACAAATCAAGTACAAAATCAGCTTTGATGTCATCATTCCTGCAAGAAAGAGATTTTTTTCAAAGGCCTTCAACAGTCACAAAGAGACTTCTTCTTCCAACAATTTCCTGGAAATT
Organism: Maylandia zebra; assembly: GCF_041146795.1. NCBI lineage: Eukaryota > Metazoa > Chordata > Actinopteri > Cichliformes > Cichlidae > Maylandia > Maylandia zebra. Next base: position 1,260,978 of record NC_135173.1, read on the forward strand.
TCACACGGCCTTTCTGGGAGGTTTGCCTTTGATATTTCCATAATGTAAGTGTTGTACTTGTGATTTCCAAGTGGAACTGATCAATTTTAAAGGTCTGATATTTAAGTATCAGTTTGTAAAGACTGACTTACAGCGTGGAAACAAGAACAACTGAAGATTACTGTGAACGAGGTGAGTTCAAGGGAGGAGACGAAAAAGGGAAGTGCCAAAGTTTCTTCCCCTGGGATAAGAAGTACGAGTCTCGGTGGTCCCGATAAGGTTTTGATAGCCGAGTTCAAATTTGATTATTTACAACATGCAGATCTGATTGAGACACTAAACAAAAAGGGCATCACACACGCACGCACAGCTATGATGACCCCTGCTGTTAGTTCATGGCTCACTGAAGCGACCAATCAAATCATTCCAGTATAGAGCACGCCCATGGCTACATTTGGCCAATGAAGGATGACTATCTAGCTGACGGACCGTTTTGGACGACCAGTTGTAGACGGCCTCTCCGTGCCACACTGGAGTTGGTGCCAGCACGAGCTGCCCCTGCTCTCTGCAGCCCAGTTCCTCTGCTGGAGTCTGAGCGTCTCAGAAAAAGGCAGCTAATAATTATCAAGGAGAGCAGAGTCCAGGAGAGAAGTGCTCTTTGCTCTTTGTCCTTGACTCTCTTTGTCACTTCTTCTAGCTTGCTGAATAAGTTATAACATGTTGTTTCACTTGCCGATCTCTCCTCTGTAGCTCAAAATGTCTTCATCTTCCTCCTCTTACCTTCCCAGTCTGATTCACACTCATCCTCCCTCCTCGTATATCGCTGCACCCTCTTCTCTCCTATCCTGTTTCCTTTCACACTCCCACAACACTTTTCTGTCCTTTGAGAAAGAAGAAATTGAATTCTCGTGCCTCACTGCTTCAGCGTGTTGTCCCTGGGACTCTCCTCCTTGCTCTTTGTGTTCTTCCCTCTTTCCTTTCTTGTTCTCCTACTTCATCCTTGTTTCCATCACTGTCACACTTTCTATTTTCTCCTGTAATTTCAGTCTTTTCTATCCCCTGTTTGCAGACTGCAATTCTTTGCCCCGTTTCTATGCGCTGGGTATTTTTTGCCTTCATTAAATTCTGCCTCCTTCCATCTATAACGCTCCTTTGCCTCTCTGAGCAAAACACCACCACCTTTTTCCCTCAGTTTTGCTTCCCTTCCCCCCTTCTATTCTCCTCTTCTGAGGCTTAAACCCAATTATCTTGTGTTCTAGAGAGAGAAACCACACACACACGGTGGGAACAGCCTGTGGGAAGCAGCGCAGCCGCGAGGGACGGACGCCGTTTGTTCTCCCTTCGGCCGGTCGCCTCCGATCGTGTCAGCAAGACACAAGCGCACATATACACAGACTGAGAAAGCCAGAGATAAAGACGAGAGGGAAATACAGAAAAGGAGGCATTGTATGTCACACACACAAGCCTGTTTAGCTATCTTAGTGAAGACCTTTATTGACATAATGGTTTCCCCAGCCCCTAACCATTACAAATGAATGCCTGACCCTAAACCTAACTGTAACCCTGACACTAAAACCACATTTTGAGCCTCAAAAAGGCCTTCAAACTTGTGAGTGTGTCCTCACAAGTGACTGTTGGTCCTCACAAAGATAGCTAGACAGGAACACACACACACAAAGAGAATAACTGACTGAATTGCTTTGATGCTAAAACACACTCTAATCAAAATAACTGGATAAAGATTTATGAATTCATATAAGTTTGGTTCACAATTTTCTTCACGTCAGTTTAAATCAATACAAAATTGAAAGCTGATATTTCATGTTGAATGAACTACTTCAGAATAACCATTTTACTGCATAAATCTCCACAGAAAAACACCAAAAACCAATAATCACTGATGTTGGTTTGTTTGAGCACGTCGCGATCCCGAGCTTAACATTCCCACCGCTTTAAACGTTCCTAAGCAGGGATGATGAAACGAGCGTCACTGCCCTGTTTGGGTAAAAGTCAGTTACTCAACGACATCTTTATTAAGTGAGCAATGCAGGCCTCCTCTGTTACTCTGTGACTATGAAGTGCATTGAACTCATGATGTGTTTAACAGTCTTGGCTTGCATGTGTTGTATTCTGTCAGTTATTGAAAGAGAAATTACACAGACATTTAATAACGTGTCAAAAGATGTCATGAATGCCTCCTTTATGACTTTTCTTTTTACAGACCAATGTGTGATTAGAATGTGTGATAAGCATGACAGCTCAGCTAAACTGAGGCTTTACGACTACGCAAGGACCAAAATACAAGCATGCTGGTAACACCTCACCCTTTGAGTCATTTCAAACATCTGCGTACCTGAGGGCCAAAAACATGGTTTACAAAAATAAATAAAGGCTATGGTAGCATTGTAAAATGTCCACGAGCGCAGCGTGTCAGCTATAAAACAGCAGTGTTTGGATCTTGAACGCTATGATTTGAAACTGGAAGCTGGAAATTCCACTTGTTTCAGCAACGATTTTGCTATTTTATCCTTTAACTGCTGCTAGGTCATTAGGCAAACCTATAAAATATAAATCTTACATCTCCAGAAATAATTAATCCATTTCCTGGTACGCTTACACCCATCTCTGGAGTTTGCCCTTCCAGGAGCAGCCCCCAAAGCAAAGCCTTTCAGGGCAGAGTGCAGCCTACTCACAGCCACTCTGACAGGACAGAGGGCTGTACTTAGTCACATTGCTGGGAACAACCTCTAATATCTTCCTCACTTTGCCTGACGGCGGCTTCTTCCTCGCTCCTGTTTGATGATATGAAAATATCCGACATTAAATTAGTTTTCTCACATGCTCACAGTGAACGCTGCTGGAGAGGTCAGTTTGCCAGCTGGGCAGCGAGAGAACATTTGCACACGTCTAAACACACACAGGCCCCATAAACAGATGGTGTCTCCTCGTGCACGCACACACACACACAGTGATATGCTGTTAACACATGACCAGGTCCCTCGAGTTTGCGGCCCAAACATTACACACGAGATAACATCGTGTACGTACTTATGCAAAAACGCACACAATCCAGTCATTCACATGATTCTGAAACCAGTTCCCCATCCCTGCACAGTCAAACATGTTCTTCCTCAGTTCGTCATCCTGCTTCCTCTTTACTGTCTCAGAAGTGCAGTCTACAGTGGACCATGCTGTAGCTTCACACCATCAGAGCTTAGTCATCCACACACTGCTGTACTTAATCCACTATCGCTAACACGCACCAACGACGAGCACCTGCGTTCCCCTCAGAGACGTTATCGCTGCTTTGTCATGAGCTGCTGTCATTCAGTGATTGCATCACATCGGAAAGCAATAATCTGCATTCTAAAGGAGAACGGGCACAGACCTAAACGACTTCACCCGTGCACAGTGCACACTATTGTGTCTATGCTGTATTATACAAAGCGCTGCTATAATAGACTCCCTACTTCCAATCATTGAGATCACACACACGCAGCTGCCACACGGATACGCCGCAGCTCAGTGGACACGCCGTTAAATCTAAACCTTAATCTAATCCACTCGTCCTCCCTGTGCGAAGAAAGCAGTCCACTAACAGCAGCAGGTCACTCGGACACGCCCCGATGTTGAAAGCACACTGTGAAAGAAAATGCAGCGAGGAGTTTCCAGAGCATCTAAAAGGCTTCCCTCACAGGGCGCTGACCGCCACTTTGGAAAAAAAAGTTTTCGATTGTTTATAAAGAAACACAAATGCTCTAATTTTACAATTTATACAGTAGTCCATTACTGGCACTTTGAAAATGCCTCTGATGTGGTCCCGCTGCATCACGCTGCTCGATACCCGCAAACAGAACGAACCCTGATAAGAGTATAGAGCGTAGTGGATAAAACCAAGAATAGTTTTAACATGACATCCATTCTTGCAGACTGTAGCCAGACAGCAGACACATGGAGGTGGCAGGACTGATGTGAAGAACAATAACTGGCTCCTTTTTGTCAGGAAATCGTGTCGATTGATGAGCAGAAGTCAAAAACATCCACGCTGTCTTATGTAATAAAGGATATAAAGTAACAACCTTGTCGGCACCGTCTACATAAATCTATTAAACCAACAGACTCAGACCTAAATGGATTAACGCCAGGTTTTATAAGTGCACGAACTACATCAGTCCAATGCATACAACGACTCCAGTGAACCCACTGGGAGGACTGGTCCATTGCTGGAAGGACCATTAACAGCTGAGCAACAGGCTCATCTGGATCCACTCGTGTCCGTCATGTGATGCGTCGCCATGCATGCACAACCAAAGCAAGCCTATTATCGGCTAAAATACACCAGCGGAGAAGACTGATGGAAAACCATATGTCATAATGGGATTACAGATTTGAAAGAAAAGGACCGGGGGGGCAGCCTATGTGCAGCCAGCCTTAAAGAGGAACTATAGTAAATCCTGTAGGTGCTTTATAGGATTATTGCAGCAACGCTGCAAACACAAAAACAGCATTAGGAGTATGATAAGGTTGCCACAGATAAGTCCTGATAGAAGGATCATTACGCACATCGTTGTGAGTCCACAGGAGAAAGAAATCTTTAATTTAAGCCCCTGAACTCAGCCCTAAATCTCAACAGAAGAAATCCAGATGTGCCACAGCTACACTGGACTCACATCTGGTAACTGTGTAAGCCTTCACAGGCTAAAGCACATCCAACAGGGTAAAACAACGTTTCAGTAAAAATATTACAGAAATAAAACGGCTACGTCACATTTCGGGTCAAAGATTGTCGCACTCAGTTTCTCGTTTCAGTTTTCGGCTACTGGTCCATGATGGCCTATAAGCCTCATCCCAACCACTCCCACCAGGAAAAAAATCAACAAGTAAATAATTTGAGAGCCTGAAAAAAAAAACAATACAGAATAAAATGAGAATAGTTCTTTAGAGTCAGTCAGCCCCATCGCTAATGGATAAAGTGTTTAAGCTCAATAAAATATCACGATTATATAATGATGGTAGTCATTTGTGTGGGAACATTATCATTCAACCAGGGTAACAGGTAGCAGCATTTCCCTGGTGTCTACACAAACTAATCCTCCTACAATGTATTATTACAGGATTTAACAGTAAAAAAACAAAACAACAGTTCAGTGCTTTTAAAATGGAAAGCGAATGCATAACTTACCCAGTCACTGCAGTGGGTGAGAAAACCCACTGCATCTGTCTGAACATAACCGTAACCAATGATTCATCCTGCAACCGTCAAACGATACAGTCGTCCTTTTGCAGATGCACAAACTTGGAAACTCCAGACCAATCATACGTTTCTAAAATTGTGGTTTTTTTAGTAGCTAAACATTAAATCTGGATCCATTTTTGCATCAGATAAAAATGTTACACTAGGCTGTCAACAGTGCAGCACCTGTGTGTGTGTGTGTGTGTGTGTGTGTGTGTGTGTGTGTGAGTGTGTGTGTGTGTGTGTGTGTGTGTGTGTGTGTGTGAGTGTGTGTGTGTGAGTGTGTGTGTGTGTGTGTGTGTGTGTGTGTGTGTGAGTGTGTGTGAGTGTGTGTGTGTGTGTGTGAGTGTGTGTGAGTGTGTGTGTGTGTGTGAGTGTGTGTGTGTGTGTGAGTGTGTGTGAGTGTGTGTGTGTGAGTGTGTGTGTGTGTGTGTGTGAGTGTGTGTGTGAGTGTGTGTGTGTGAGTGTGTGTGAGTGTGTGTGAGTGTGTGTGTGAGTGTGGTGTGTGTGTGTGTGTGTGTGAGTGAGTGTGGTGTGTGTGTGTGTGTGTGTGTGTGTGTGTGTGTGTGTGTGTGAGTGAGTGTGGTGTGTGTGTGTGTGTGTGTGTGTGAGTGTGTGTGAGTGTGTGTGTGAGTGTGTGTGTGTGTGTGTGTGTGGGGCATAAGAAAAAGGACACACATGCACACTATAGGTTTATTAGACCGTGGTTATGAAAGACTTACTTCATCTGTTTGACGATGGTGCTTTTCCCTGACTCTCCGGCCCCTGAGGGATAAGAGACAAGAAGACAATATAAACAGGGTGTGTGTGTGTGTGTGTGTGTGTGTGTGTGTGTGTGTGTGTGTGTGTGTGTGTGTGTTTGACAGAAAGATGGAGATAGAGTGTCAGAGAGGAGGGGTAGGTAGGGAAGAGAGAGAGAGGCAGGGAGGTATGTGCACAGCACAGCAGCAGCGGGTGGAGATGAAAGAGATGGACAAAGTGGCTGAAGCCTTTCTTCCTCAGCCTCTTCCATCCTCCATCTTGCAACAGAGTCAAACAGATTAAACACTCGAGGTTAATTTCGCGCAAAGTATCAATGAATCAATCCCAAACCAATGAAGCAGTGCTGCCTGTGCGGGGCCCTCCACTGCTGCATGCTGCCATTTTTTCGCCTTGGCTTCCATCTGCAGCTAACATCTCTGGTGTAGATGTCATCTTTTACCGACCCACCGACTGATTGCGCGTTAAAACATTTGGACCATCTGCCGTTATTCAAGCAGGTGGCTTCAAAACGACAATAGGAAGGAAGGGTTCCTTCAAATGCACAATAAAAAAATCACAACGCATCTTTGTTCTTGTTGTTGAATATAGTTTGTGACAGACGTCGACAGTTTCTGTCTTTTCTTTCTTTATTTCCAACACCAACCCACACCCACCCACACGCGCGCGCGCACGCACACACACCACACCTTCCCACGGCCCCAGGGTCTCATTTCTCAGCCCTGGCGCTACCAGCCGAAGAGAAGGGCATTAAAGCCAAGTCTCTTACCGAGCAGCAGCAGTTTAACATCTTTGGCCGCGGTGAGGCCGTCCTCCTTCAGGTTTTTCTCGATGGCTTTGCTCCGATCCAGAGCCGCCCTCTCCTCTGCGCTCAGAGTACATCCCATGGTCAGAGAACACAGCTTGATAGAGTATCGGTACCGGGATCCACGGAAGAAAGCGCAATAATTAGACGAATGAATGAAACTTCAATTGCAAATCCTTTTTCTTTCCTTCGCTGGTTTATTGCCCCCCTTTTCTCTGCTCAGGCTTCGATCCCTCTACGATCCCTGTTTCTTTCTGGGCAGCCGGGTAGAAGCACCGTTAAAGCATTGAAATCAGGGATCCGCTCGGTTTGATCCACAGCGCAACACCGAGACGATATAGCCTCCGCAGCTGGTCGCTTCTCACGCGTGGTCTCGGAGCTGGTCCGTCCTTTATCCGTGTCTTTCTTTTCTCTTTTTTCCTCCGTTAGTAAATCACGATAACGGTTCCCTTCTTCTTCTTCTTCTTCTTCTTCTCCACTCGTCTATTCTGCGTTACTGGGCGGCGGTGCGCATTGCTCGGTTCTTCCGTTTGACTCCTCCGGGGCGGGCGGCGGCGGGGACTCGCTCTGTAACACTACTGCCTCCCGGTAGCTCCGGTAGGGGCTCAGTGCTCCGTTAGTTCATTCGTTCAGTTGCAGGTTTCTGACGTCAGAGCAGTGAAAACAAATGTGGGAGAGCACATCCACGCTCCCAGTGGCGCGGCCTTGTGGCGCACTGGTATATAGTACCATCATGGGCTTCTATGGGCTCAAAATGTGGTCATAAATATTTTGTACTTGTAAAAAAGATTTGTGTGTGCGTAAAAAAGATTTGTATGTGTAAAAAAGATTTGTGTGTGGACTTAGAAAAAAACCCTGCAAGTTACAAGTATGGATTTTTGACCCTATTTTTCTTCCCTTCATCTGATTGGTCAATGTCATGTCAATCACAAATGTAACAATCCAATCAGAGAACAGATGGGTTTGGCTGTCGAGGGGCGCTTTCTTTGAACTGCAGGTCTTTGAAGGGAATAAATGCCCTTTTACATGCCAACCCAGCGTTTTCCTTCATCACCACGAAGGAAAACAGTCTGTGGTCGTCCGAGTTTGGTGATTTTTGTGTCACAGGTCTACGTGTTTAATACAGGGACTTCCACAGCCTTTTCAACAGCGCTGCGGACCGCGGGGTGGGGGCGGGCAGTGTTTTTGAAATGACAGTCTTCATTACAAAGCTTTCTTCGTTATGAATTAGCATACATGTTTTTATTGAACATTTGAAGAACCAGCAAAAAAAACAAACTCTTGTAGAGGACATAAAGTCAGAGATAGAAAAGACAAGGAGCAGGTGCATCTAGTACAGGTAGAGCTGCTGCAAAAACCCACAGAGCCCAGCAGCCAGCGCAACAAATTCTGGATCCTTTGCTTTTAGTTAGCAGTTAGCATTAGCAGCACATCCTGCGTCCGATGTGAAAGGACCTTTATGCTGGCACTGTGACTCACAGCAATGGTCCTGGGTCAGCCCTGACTTTGTGTTAAACTAATCCTAAAGTAATGATGTATTTCTAACCACTGATATAGAGCTGGGCGATATATCGAGTTTTTAAAAAATATCGATATATTTTTATACGAGATATAAGATGTGACAATATCGTTTATATCGATATAGTCTATGTTACGTTATAATTATACTTGCGGAGCCGCAAGTTTGCCTCTCTTTCGTCCACTTTCGTCTTTACGCAACGTTACTCGGCCTCGCCTCTCCTTCACTGAACACAACTCCCCCTCCTCCCCCATCGCTTCACCTGCAGGAAGCGACAAGATGGACACGGCAAATCCGTTAACGAGTTACTGCGCATCGCCCCGTGCATGGGGCTGGACGGCGTCAACGTGTTAGCTAGCTAACCACGCTAACGAGCTAACCACGCTAACGAGCTAACCACGCTAACGCCATGCAGCCCAGAGGTGCTGCACGGACCAAAATCCTTTCATTTTCTCAAAAGTTGACAGCGCGCCTTATGTATGAATTCTGGTTGTGCTTGGTGGCCGCGAACCGATTTTATGTGGAACACGGCGCTCAGCAATCTGTCAAAAAATGTTTGAGTACGACTTTGGTAAGCTACGGAGCTGCACCGCTTGATGGATTGTCGGAGCATTACGGCTGAGCCTCGCGGAGTGATACGTACTGTGCTTCAACGTAATATTACCTTACTGTGTATAAGGACCAAAAATGGCACCTGTAAGAGACGTGGTTGCGAAGCGGATTTCAAACTCCAGGTTGTCAGTCACGCAGTACAAGTTGGGAACAGAGCAGCTGTGAAATCTGTCCTTGTTATAGTGCTCGTCTTTTAGTTTACATTTTGACTGCACATTTGTGAGCTTTTTGTTTAGCACAAAAACAACATTGTTTTCTTTTATTTATGGAGCATTATTATTTAATAAATGCTCATAATTTATTTTTGAGTAAATTTTATGTACATCTGCTCTATGTTAATAAAAGTGCCTGTGTGACATCTGGGACACAGCTTTGACTAAGAACTCTCTTTTTGTTCTTACTTTATGGCTTTAAAAAATATATATCGAGATATATATCTTATATCGCCGTCCAGCTAAAAAATATCGAGATATGAATTTTGGGTCATATCGCCCAGCCCTACACTGATATACCACAACTTTTTCCTTTCAACAGCTACTGAAAGTTAGGGGACCTAGCTGCTATCGGATATTTATATAGCGATCCTCCAGCTTCAAACGGTATCACCCTTCAAGGACCTGCAGTTCAAAACAGCGCCCCTCCGACAGCCAAACCCATCTGTTCTCTGATTGGATTGTTACATTTGTGATTGACATGACATTGACCAATCAGATGACGGGAAGAAAAATAGGGTCAAAAATCCGTACTTGTAACTTGCAGGGGTTTTTTTTCTAAGTCCACACACAAATCTTTTTTACAAGTACAAATCTTTTTTACGCATAAAAATCTTTTTTACGCACACACAAATTCTTTTTACACATACAAATATTTTTTACGCACACACAAATCTTTTTTACAAGTACAAAATATTTATGACCACATTTTGAGCCTATAGGCTTCAGAAACAGTTAAACCCAAAGCGACTCCAGGTTAAGTTAACCGTGAGGTTGATCTGTCTATAGGTCCGATGGCTCGTAGAAAATCACATAAAGTAGGGTTAAATGGATATCTCATACTCGATAGAGCAACAGATTTCATTTTCAGACGCATAAAACTGCAAATGCATGAGATTTGTTTGCTCGTGTAGCTTTCTCTGAAGTTCTCTTCAGTAATAATGTCCTGGCATCATTGTATAAGACACTTGGACTGATCTGAAAGTATCTCTGAGACTCTTCCCAAAGACAGCAGTGCGGTGGTTACATGCAGGGCTGGATCTAACCTTTCTGATACCCCAGGCTAACTCATGATTTGGTACCCCCAACCTCCTTACATATTCATTTTTACCACCACAAGTTTTTGAGAAAATTGTCCCTTTTAGGTATGTAAATGGCCCGAAGGAAATGTACAGGATAGATGGATTCCCATTTTTGGCAAACAGGTTAAAACCCCATTTTTGTAATTCAGAGGGCAAAAGTTTGTTGGACAATTTAAAGCAGGGGCGGCCAACTCCAGGCCTCGAGGGCCGGTGTCCTGCAGGTTTCCCCAGTCTTATAAAATGTCCTGTTTATAAGATTTGGGGAAACCTGCAGTCAGCTGAGACTGAAGAAGTCACTTGGAGTGACGAAACGTTTCTCCCACAAAACGCTACGTCCAGATGAACAGAATCAACTTTTGCACAACAACATTTAGCTACGTGGAGCATAAATTAGCTAAGGTGAACACAAACACGTATGTTCAGCATCTGGTAAACAGCTGCGAGTGACCAAAGGTCATAAAACAAAAAAGATAAGTAGCCAGTGCATTAGCAGTGATCATAATTTCATCCTACAAACAAATATTTAATCCAAGATTAAATATCGAAGCTACAGTATTAGTTTATATATATTTTGACTATAATTCAATACAGTTGCAGTTCTAATATCACAAATGTGTTCATGGACATAATATTGTTAAGGAAAAAATACTGAGGGAGGCAGCTGTTCCATTACATCGTTTTTATTGAGTTGCTGGCTTCATACAGCCGCACTGTTCATCTAACCATCACACTGTTTGTGGAAATGGAGCCATTTTCCAGCTGATTGTGTGGCTGGTTTGGTAATAATCAGCATCATCAACAATATGACATGGAAAAACACGCATTACATGCACACCTTGTACCCCTCTGTTTGCACAAGATCATCTAAGATGCCTTGCTTTTATTGACTTTGTGTAATATTTCAGTCTTGATATTGTAGTCAATTGGGAAAAATGACATTGGCTTTGAGAAAGAAAAAGAAGCCCTCAGTGGTTACAGCCATGACTAATGGTTGGATCTTGGCTACAGCTCTGAGGTTACATATGTGGCAAAATAAGAAGCTTCTGGCCCAGCTTTCCTCAGCGTAAGTGTTTTCGTGCCTCCATTTGGATCTATTTTAAAACTTCAGACAACATCATCCTTTGCTAATAATTTATCAGACATTAGACTTTAGAGTCATAGTTTCCGGTATGTTGGCGATGGTGTTTGGCTCTGCCGCTGCCGGGTGCAGTTTGTCGCGCTCTACTACTGTTGTGTTGTTTTTTCTGCTCTACTGTTCTCACTCAGTTTTAATGATGTATTTGCTGCTCTGGTGTATGATCGCCTGGCAAAGCCAGGCTATTTACCATGACGCCACACGATGTCTCGTCGTCCTCTGGCATTTTCCACCCTCCTCCATTAGCTGGATCCTCGTCAGGCGATTTCAGTGGTCCCTCTAGAGCATAGGTTTCAAACTCTGGCCCGCGGGGCAAATTTGGCCCGCAGCCTAATTATATTTGGCCCACAAAGCCATACCAAATTACTATTAGAGCTGGCCTACTGGTATTATACAGCTAATATATATATTGTGTAGTATTAAGCTTTGCTTGTTCCATATTCAGTTTTCCAGCAAAACGTGTTTGAGTCCATAAGAAAAGATTCATTCTTATATCTTGACCTTGACCTTGATCTGGAGGAAGATTTTTTTTCAATAAATATTAACGTTAGCCCGCGACTTTGTTCCAGTTTTGAATTTTGGCCCACTGTGTATTTGAGTTTGACACCCCTGCTCTAGACCACAGAGAAGGAGAGGGAGAAGAGGAGGTATTCAGGTAAAGCTCGGGCTTTACTGGCGGCGTGGTTTGGCTGGTAAGCGACGTTGAGCGTGCGTTGTCTCCTGCGTCCAGAAAAGCTCCATGGATGGCGACTTGTTTTCCACGGCCTTGTTTGGATGAGCTGGGCCTGGCTCTTTGAGACCGTGCCACCTCAGGAGGGTTTATCCAGACTCTTCTGCGGGCTGGCTTTTTCTTCCCTCGGTGAGTGGACTCTATGAGCGTGACGGCTCGAACCCTGTGTATTTACGTCCCTTAACTCGAGCCTCTGCAAATAATGAGGCTTCTAGCTCACTGAATATGGCGCATTTTAACGCTCGATCTCTCTCTAATAAATCATTCTTGTTGAATGATTTTATATTATCTAAAAAACTGGATTTTTTACTCCTGACTGAGACCTGGCAGCGGGATGTAGACTACTCGTCACTTATTGAACTCTGCCTGGATGGCTGTACTTTTATTACCCGGCCTCGGTTGTCTGGTCGGGGTGGTGGGCTCGCCGTGGCTTTCCAGGACCGTTTCTCCTGCTGCTCCGTGAAAACTGGACATTTTCGTTCGTTTGAGCTGCAGCTGCTTAAAATTGGGAACAAGGACCCTTTGTGCTGTGCTGTGGTGTATCGTCCACCTGGATATAACAGGTTATTTTTATCGGAGCTCAGCGACTTATCTGCTACTATGAGGCTGTCTAGAGTGCTTATAGTTGGGGAATTTAACATTCACGTTGATGATGACTCCGACCTATTCGCCAGAGACTTTATGAACATTATGGATTCTTTTCATTTTGCTCAGCATGTGTCCGGTCCTACACACAGCAAAGCTCACACACTGGACCTTGTTTTTACTTTGGGTTTAAATATTGATTTTATTCGCTCTGAGGACATTTTTATTTCTGATCACTATGTTATAGTTTTTAACTTGTCTTTTAATGAGCCTTTGTCCCCCGTCAGACGGATGGTTAGCTCTCGCATCTTAAACTCCTCCACAGCGGAGAAATTTGTGGATGCTTTTAACTTACAGCTATCACCTCAAAATGGTGTTGATTTCTCAACCAGTCTTTTTAATAATTATTGCCTTTCTATTTTAGATGAAATCTGTCCGGTTAAGACGAGGAGTGTTTCTGCCTCCAAATCTCCTCCTTGGCTAAATGACAGTATTTGTTGTCTAAAACGTGATTGTCGTAAAGCGGAGCGCAGGTGGAGGAAAACTCATCCAAATGTTCACCTCCTCTATCTTAAGGACCTTTTAGCTTCTTTTAATAATTCGATCAGAGTTGCGAGGGCTGCCCACTTCTCACACTTGGTTACAAAGAGCAGAGGCAATCCTAAGGTGCTATTCAACACCATTAGCGACATTGTTACTCCTGCTCTGCCTGCGGCCCTTATTTTTTCTAACGAGGACTGTGAAAATTTTCTGCTTGCAAAGATTCATAACGTGAGAATGAGTTTTACACACTCAGCACCTGTTATCTCGATCTCTACCCCATGTTGACCCGCTATCTTGGATACTTTCTCTCCTGTTTCACTACCTGAGCTGGTAAAATTAGTGAATTCAGTGAAAGCATCCTCCTGTTCACTTGACATTGTACCTGCATCATTGTTCAAAAATGTCTTCCAGTCTATTGGCCCATGTGTGCTCACTTTAATCAACTCTTCACTGGCATCTGGTATAGTTCCGGTTTACTTTAAAAACGCTGCTATTCTCCCACGTTTAAAACAACCTCAGCTTGACCCCTCTCTTAGGAGCAGCTACAGACCTCTCTCTAAGTTACCGTTAATCGCTAAGCTTCTAGAAAAGGTTGTGGCTCAGCAGCTTATGGCAGCTCCTGATAAACACGGCATTTACGATAAGTTTCAGTCCGGTTTTCGTCGGTTTCACTCCACGGAGACAGCTCTTCTTAGGGTCTCAAGTGATATCTTGATGGATAATGATGCAGGAAAATGCTCTGTTCTACTCATGTTGGACCTCACATCAGCTTCCGACACAGCTGACCATCACGTCCTCATTGAAAGGCTGAAAAATTGTGTTGGTGTATCTGGAACTGCATTAGAGTGGTCCTCTTATCTCCATCACCGATCCTTTTCTGTGGCGGTCTCCGATTTTAGGTCATCCTCTACCTCCCTTACTCATGGTGTCCCTCAAGGGTCAGTTTTGGGGCCTTTATTGTTTTTAATTCGTCTTCTCCCCCTCCAGCATATAATGGGCTCTTTTGAGGACATTTCTTATCACTGTTATGCTGATGATATTCAGTTGTACGTTTCTTTTATGCCTGAGGATTTATCTAAGCTTCAGCGTCTGAATGATTGCTTAGATTCGATCAAACGTTGGATGGCTGCAAATTTCCTCCAACACAACGAGGGGAAAACCGAAGTCCTCGTATGCGCCCCTGATAGGTTTCTATCACAGATAGTGAAAGCCCTCGGTCCTCTCTCACTTTGTGTTAAATCCTCTATCAGGAATTTAGGTGTCACCTTTGACCCGACTCTCACATTCAATGTGAAATCTCTGGTTCGGTCTTGTTTTTATCATTTCAGAAATGTGGCTAAGCTGAGCCCGATGTTATCTCGCTCTGAACTGGAGATTGCTATACGTGCATTTATTTCTTCATGCTTGGATTATTGTAACTCGCTGTTTATGTTTCTAAGCAAAGGTTCTCTGGATCGTCTGCAAGTTGTGCAAAACGCTGCAGCGCGGCTTTTGACTAATTCCTGCAAGTACTCACATGTGACACCGTTGTTATCTCAGCTACACTGGCTTCCTGTTGAATTTAGAGTCAATTTTAAGATCCTGGTCTTGACTACAGAGCTGTGCACGGACTGGCACCAGCCTACATCTCTGATCTGCTACAGCCCGATGTCCCCAGCAGGTCTTTGAGGTCATCTGATCAGGGCTTACTTGCTATAAAAATACTAAGAGGAGGACTGAGGGTGACAGAGGTTTTGTGGCCCCGAGACTGTGGACTCTCCCCCCCAACATTAAGAACTGTGGACTCAGTAGCTGTTTTTAAAAAACAACTCAAAACTCACCTTTTTAAAACTGCTTTTGGTTAATTTTTTGCCGGTTTTATTTTCTCTTTTTAAATCTTTTTATGACTTGTAATCTTATGTGCAGCACTTTGTGATTCTGTCTTGAAAGGTGCTATAGAAATAAAAATGTATTTATTTATTATTTATTTCCTGTTCACAAAATAGTGACTTGCAGAGTAATTTGACATAAACATAGAGAAGATGAACACATTTGTTATATATACCGTGTTCCACTATGACACTTTTATTTAGCATGACATGAAGTATATACAGTATGAGTTTAAAGTCTATAGGGGGGGGTCTCATTCATTTTCCCAAGGAGCCACTTGAGAAACTGGGACTGTTGTGGAGATCCAGCTGATAAGCAGCACTCAATTCTGCAACAACTACAATAATGATAACATAGAGGCTATAATAACAGTCTGTGGAGTGGGTGTGGTCTCTGGCCAGCTGCAGAGGAGGGGTGAGGCAGTGAGCTCCCAGGGCAGCGCAGGGGCGGGGTCAACAGGTGTGCTTGTCACGGTCCTGGGTCTCCTGAGCCAGCGTTTTTAGTTCTTTGTGATGTTTGTAATATTGTACTTGTGAGTTATTCGATGGTTTCTAGTTTCGATCCCTTGCCCTTCATGTCTCTCTGTGTCCCCTCTGTTCTGTGTAAGTTATTTATATATATGTGTGTGTGTGTGTGAATATATATATATATATATATATATATATATATATATATATATATATATATATATATATATATATATATAATATTCTGTAACTCTGTAACTTCTGTCGGTGCTGTGCTTTTTTGGAAATCGAATTTCCCAGAGGAACCCACCCGAGGGATTAATAAAGTTCTATCTAATCACATCTAATCTAATCTAATCTAAGTCTGTGTCTGCATGTTTGAGTTCCACTCTGTGTCTTTCGGTTCTTAGAGTCCTCTGCCTTATGGTTTATGTCTCTGTGTTTCTTAGTTGCTGTCTCCACTGTGTCAAGTTCGCATCTCTGTGTGATACTTCCTGTTTTACTTTGAAGGTCCGTGTCTTATGTGAATGTGTCCTGCTTTGCTTGTCTCATCAGTCCTGATTTCTCCCAGCTGTGCCCTCCTTCTGTGTCTCATTCCCCTCGTTACTTCCCAGTGTATTTAAACCCTGTGTTTCTCTGAGTCAGTGTCGCGTCGTCCCTCATGCAGTGTGGATCGCCCTGTGAGTTCTTAGTTTGTTGTTTCCCAGTTTAGTTTAGTTTGTATGTTTGTCCTACCAGCAAATAAAGCTGTGATTTTTGAGTTCATCCCCTGAGTCTGTGAGTCTTGCATTTTGGGTCCAACTCCTGCCTGCCGCACAGCGATTCATGACAGTGCTGGGATGAGAAGGTGACTGTGACTCTTTATATGTTCACAGTGACATTCGGAGGGGAGGGGAGCGAACGTGACAGCGGTGCGGGAGTGTCTGTGTCCCAGTAAAACAAAACCACAGTGAAACCAAATCTGTAAATAAAGAAGTGTTGTCATTACGTCTGTGTTCTGTCCATGTGTAATGGGTCCAACATCACACAGTCATTTGATATAATTATTATATAATCATTTTTTGGCCTTATTCAATTTTATTTATATAGCACCAAATCACATCACATCAACAACAAGTAAGCCTGCAGTGCGAGAGCGACGTGGTCCTACTGGTAAGAGCAGAAGTTATACTTACACAATGAAAACGTAAAACCGACATCATAAAAAATATCAACATTAAATCACCATTTAATCAAATTGTGCATGTTTTTGCAAAATTCCAAAGCATTTTAATTTTAAACAAAGTACTGTTGCATTTTGCTTGTAGTTTAATTACTTCATCTGCAGTCAGTCTGTTTTGGACTTGAACAAGTGCATGAAGGTAATGTTTGTATTTCCACCTTAATGTCTGAGGTTCAAAGGGAAATAACAGTCACATCAACAGCAAATTCAAGATGTGCTTACCATTCTGCATCTGAGAGCTCTGGGATGTCCCTTTGTCCCACAAACCTCTCAGATTTTTGCTCTCAGATTCCTGCTGCCACTTTGCTCAGGCTGAGCTGAGCCTGACATTTGTGCGATAGCTTGTGTCCCCATCTTCAGCCTCACATTCCTGCAAAGGTACAACAAACTCATTCAGTTTTCTTGTCCTGGTGGAGTTAAATATTTTAGTTACAAGCTCTCAAAGCCTTGGGTTGGTACGATGGAAAAATATTTGAGTTCCTAGTTCATTTTAGTCAGTTTGTCTTGCAAAGTCTGACCATTTCCCCTCAGACCTGTTCAGCCCCTGGTTCTAACACTTTTCAGCACAGCCTATCTGATCGTGCACTTACGTCTGTGAACAAATCACTTCCTATAGTAGTTTTTTTTCACTTGGTGCATTGTTGCCAGGTCCTCAATAATCTCAAAGTCTTTCATTATCCCGTGTACGGAGATGAGTCACCAAGCTGTGCGCAGACACACTGTCACGGTCCTGAGTCTGTGGACTCAGTGTTTTTCTGTTTGTATTAGTTATCTTTGTTTTCATGATGTGTTTTGATTCTCTTGGGTTTGATTTCTGTCACTGTATCCCCTAGTTTAGTCCACGTCTGTTCAGTTTCCTGTTTTACTTTGAAAGTCTGTGTACTATGTCAATGTGTTGAGTTTTGCCTCCCCTTGTCTTGTCATGTCTGATGAGTCCCAGCTGTGCTCTCCTCCTGTTTCACATTCCCTAATCACCTCAGTATGTATTTAAGCCCTGTGTTTTTCCCTGCCAGTTGTTGCGTCCTCCACGTTTGTTGTGTGTGTATCCATGGTCGTCTTCCTTCAGCATCTCCTGTCTAGTTAGTTTAAGTTGTTGTTTATGTATCGTCCAAAGGTGACTCTCCAGCAAATAAAGCCGTCGTTTAAGTTAATGTTTTGTCTCCGAGTCCTGCACGTGGGTCCAGCCACTGACAGCCACACAACTCATCGTGACACACACGCTGTAAAAAAGTAAAAAAATATCCAGTTTGTTTTCAACTGAAGCTCCAGGTTTCCCTCATCGTCCCAACCTCAGATACTCAGATGGAAATGGAAACATGACATTAATGTTCATTCAATATATTCAGACTTTTATTGCACTATTGATGACAAATTCCTAAACAGCATTCGATAATTTGTGATGTTAGAAAAGTATTGTTGCATCTATAATACTCCTTCTTTTTCTCTTTTCCTTGTCACATGTGGTCAACGTGAGTCATGAGTACATGAGGTACCCTCACACAGGCACACACTGTAAATAGTGATGTGATGCAAGTCTTTGTAAGAACTGTTGCATCAGATGTGGGGTGGGATCCACTTACTGAGGACACAAAAACTAAACTAAAAATGTATTTTGCAACTCACTAAATAAGACTTTTTTGCTGACAGCAATCACTTTTTCCAGTTTCATGCTCTGTTCAGCCACCATTTATCCAGAGATGCTGAATATGAGTTCCTACACTTATATACAATTATCAAGAATATGTTCAACATGTACAAATCACAGTTTGGCCATAACGAACACCTTGTTCAAACATAAGAGTGTCCACCAGGATGCTCTAGGTCGCAGGTCAGGTGATACGATTTTGTAATCGTATCAGCAGACCTGCGACCATATGTTCTGGACACTCGGGTAAAGAGAGGGGCTGAGCTGTCAACTGATCACCACCTGGTGGTGAGTTGGATCAGGTGGCGGGGGAGGACGCTGGACAGACCCGGTGCACCTAAACGTGTAGTGAGGGTGTGCTGGGAACGTCTAGCAGAGGCCCCAGTCCGCGAGATCTTCAACACACACCTCCGGCAGAGCTTCAACAGCATTCTGAGGGAGACTGGGGACATTGAGTCCGAATGGACCATGTTCAGGACCTCCATTGCTGAAGCTGCTGCATTGAGCTGCGGCCGCAAGGTGGTTGGTGCCTGCCGTGGTGATAATCCCCGAACCATATGGTGGACACCAGAGGTGAGGGCAGCCACCAGCCTGAAGAAGGAGTCCTATCGGGCTTGGTTAGCCTGTGGGACTTCGGAGGCAGCTGACAAGTACCGACAGGCCAAGTGGAATGCGGCTCGGGCAGTGGCTGAAGCAAAAACTCAGGTGTGGGAGGAGTTCGGAGAGGCCATGGAAAAAGACTTTCGGACTGCCTCGAAGAGATTCTGGCAAACCGTCAGACGTCTCAGGAGGGGAAAGCGGTGCTCTACCTGCACTGTGTATAGTGCTGGCGGAGCGCTACTGACTTCGACTGAGAAAATTGTCAGGCGGTGGAAGGAATACTTCGAGGACCTCCTTAATCCCACTGGCACGTCTTCCGAGGAGGAAGCAGAGTCTGCGGATGACCCGCTTATTTCCGGAGGCGAGGTCACTGAGGCAGTTAAACAACTCCTTGGTGGCAGAGTCCCTGGTGTGGATGAGGTCCGCCCCAAGTTCCTGAAGGCTCTGGACGTTGTAGGGCTGTCCTGGTTGACACGCCACTACAATGTTGCGTGGAGATCAGGGGCAGTACCTGTGGACTGGCAGACCGGGGTGGTGGTCCCCATCTTTAAGAAAGGGGACCGGAGGGTGTGTTCCAACTACAGGGGGATCACACTCCTCAGCCTCCCTGGGAAAGTCTATGCCAGGGTGCTGGAAAGGAGAGTTCGTCCGCTAGTCGAACCTCGGATACAGGAGGAACAATGCGGTTTTCGTCCTGGTCGCGGAACACTGGACCAGCTCTTTATCCTCTTGAGGATACTTGAGGGTGCATGGGAGTGAGTTGCTTGTGTCGGGCGATAAATTCATCAACATTAGTCAACAGGTTTCCTAAATCTTTACATGCCTCTGCACATTCAGATTCAGTCCATGGCCTGTAAATACAAATAACACGGCTTCGGTCATCTTCAACACCAAAATGGGGATTCGCAACCTCCACCATGGGAAAGGTATCATGGAAAGGGGAGGCAGGCATAGCAAATGCACTCGCCTTATCCCCTGTAGCTTTGGATCTAGTGTTATAAGGGCTTAAATATTCTGCTGCGGCATCCCCAAACTCCAGCCGTACTCTGTCCTCCTCCTCTCTCTCTCTCTTCTCCTGCTCCCGCTTTTCTTCCTCCTCTCTGACCTCTCTCTCTCTCTCTAATGCTGCTCTACGCTGTTGGTCCTTTAACGTCAGCACCACTGAAGTAGTGGTTTCACAGCTAATGCCTGCAAAGCTGCTCTCTTCGCATTCACTGCCTCCTGTCTTTTCTGCGCCTGCTCTAACCACAATTTAGCGGACGCCAGTTGTAACTCTTTCTCCTGTTTCAATTTTCCTTTCGCACAAGCTGCCTTTACTGTCAACTGGTCTACTAACACTTGACATTGTCCTACAACCAATTTACCTTCAAAATCATATTTCTTGCGCCAACGTCCTAAATACTTTGCGCTACCGGGAGCGAATTTCATCATAAACTTCTCATCACCCTCTGACACACTCTTGGTTGCTTGGGAACCCATAATAACAACACACCACGCGTTCTGCTCCGCACACACTCACACAACAACAACAACGATGACAACAATGACAACGACAACAACGACAACAACACAAAATAGGCCTATCGTCCAGCACAGTCTGGACTCCACGGAACTTCTCAACGCCTCACAAAGTGGCGGAGAACTCACCTCTCGCTCCACAAAGCAGCGAGGAACCCAGTTATCCACAAAGTAGCGAACTTCTCAACGCCTCACAAAGTGGCGGAGACTGCACAACCACACGGTTATAGAGTCGGGCTCTTTAAACTTACTTGGTGTTGCTCATTGCGTGTAGCATCAGTCCCGAATCCCGTCAATCGTCATCCATCGAGGAGAAAAAACAGACGGCTAATCCACCGGCCCGATGACGAATTCTCACGCCTCGGGACTTTGCTGCAGGACCTCTATAAGTCCTGGCTGACGTCAGTCTGTCGGCGTGTCTCTTTTCCCCTCGGTGAATGTCGACTCCAGGGATCCGGCTCGAAGGACCAATTAATGATAGGTTTGTAGCATAAACCTATTCGCTGGAACGTTAAGGACAATCTGCTACGCAGCAAAAAGCAAGACACAAGGCACCAAAGTTCTCTGGTTTACTCATGCATGAGGGAGACCTGGCTGGAGCCAAGCGTCGTTCCACCACTTGACCTCTGTCAGACTCTCAGCCAGGTTCCCCACAGCACTCCTTTTATTGTGGTTACATGAATATGCATAGGGTCATTAACATATAGCATCTTACATAGGTATACATGTAAACAAAGAATACTGTGTGTGTGTGTGTGTGTGTGTGTGTGTGTGTGTGTGTGTGTGTGTGTGGGGTCAGAGTGTGACCCCATAAAAGCGACTTCCTTAACCTGCTGGTCTGGAAAATCCAACAGTTCATCTAAACAAAAAGCACTTAGACTAGAACAGACGTAGCTATGTTAATCCTACCATAAAACAATGAAGACATTCTAGTGTGGAATACACACCAAGCCTTTGCAGCCTGTTAAAGATCACACAACCTATCAGTACACAATTGATTATACACCTCTAAGAATATATGGTTAAATATTTCCTAATACAAATGACAATAATAAAATCTAAACCCAACAAGAGGTGTTGCGGGAGTATGGGGTGTCTGGCCCATTGCTACGGGCCATTCGATCCCTGTACAACCGTTGCAAGAGCTTGGTTCGCATTTCCGGCAATAAGTCGGACTCGTTCATCATGCATCCCACGGACTCGTGATGGGCTCCGCCAGGGCTGCCCTTTGTCACCGATTCTGTTCATAATTTTCATGGACAGGATTTCTAGGCGCAGCCAAGTGGTGGAGGGCTTTCACTTCGGTGGCCTCAGAATCTCATCTCTGCTTTTCGCGGATGATGTCTTTCTGTTGGCTTCATCGGGTGAGGGCCTCCAGCTCGCACTGGAACGGTTCGCAGCCGAGTGTGAAGCAGTGGGAATGAGGATCAGCACCTCCAAATCTGAGGCCATGGTTCTCAGCCGGAAAAGGGTGGAGTGCCCACTCCGGGTCGGGGATGAGTTCCTGCCCCAAGTGGAGGAGTTCAAGTATCTCGGTGTCATGTTCAGTGATGGAAGAAGGGAGCCGGAGATCGACAGACGGATTGGGGCTGCGGCTGCAGTGATGCGGATGCTGCACCGGTCCGTCGTGGTGAAGAGGGAGCTGAGTGTAAAAGCGAAGCTCTCAATTTACCGGTCGATCTACGTCCCTACCCTCACCTATGGCCACGAGCTGTGGGTAGTGACCGAAAGAACGAGATCGCGGATACAAGCGGCAGAAATGAGCTTCCTCCGAAGGGTGGCTGGCCTCTCCCTTAGAAATAGGGTGAGAAGTTCGGCCATCCGGGAGGGGCTCAGAGTAGAGCAGCTGCTGCTCCACATCGAAAGGAGCCAGCTGAGGTGGTTCGGGCATCTGACAAGGATGCCCCCTGGGCGCCTCCTGGGTGAGGTGTTCCAGGCATGTCCCACCGGGAGGAGGCCCTGGGGCAGACCCAGGACACGCTGGAGAGATTATATCTCTCGGCTGGCCTGGGAACGCCTTGGTGTTCCCCCGGATAAGCTGGAGGAGGTGGCTGGGGAGAGGGAGGTCTGGGCCTCTTTGCTTAGGCTGCTGCTCCCGCGACCCGGCCCCGGACAAAGTGGATGAAGATGGATGGATGGATGGATGGATGGATGTTCAACATGTATCAGCTGCTGCTGAGGAGGAGGATTTTTAAAACTGTAAAAACCTTTTAGCTTTACCTTCATCAAGTCTATCAGAATGAAGCTGGCGACATAATTCAGTCTTTTTAACCAACCTAGAAAGGAAAAGTTGCTTCTGACTGTTTCAAAACAAGAATTCATGCTGGTTTAAAATCACAATGATTTGCGGAGTAAATGTTACCGCTGTGCAACACAGCAACACAAAGATGGATCGCCTCGTAGGTTTATTGTAATTATCAGAAATGACAGACTGTGTCCCCACCAAAATAAGCAAAGAGCTCCCAGTTGTTTCTATTAAAAAGAGCATAAATGTTTATACAACTCCTACATAATCTTTTCTAAGAAAGAGCACAGAGGCTGGGGCCCGATGCAGCCTGTGAGAAGCAGAGTGTGGGCAGAGGGCTAACCGGAGGTGTCAGGACATCATCTGCAGTGCTCAGTCTGCAACGTTAAAAACAACACAGTTAAAGATGGAAAGAGAGAGAAAAGATAAATGGATCGATAAAAAAGAGGAATACTGGGGTGCAGTGCAGGTCCTAATACTACCATGACTACATCATATGTGATGAGCACAAAACTGAGGTGAGATGAGGGAAGCGTTAGTCTTCATCAATCAAAACGGAGAGCGAATCAGGAGAAGGTCAGCCCCTAGTTTAAAAACCTGCTGAAGTAACCGTAGACATCAGCGACGTTTTTCAGTCGCTAGCTTGGATCTCTGACCTCACTGAAAGGTCAGTGAAAGGATATAAGTCACAACAGCAACAACAATCACAAATAAACAAATAAAAAGAATAATTTCTCCCAGGGATCAATAAAGTATTCTGATTCTGATTAAATATGAAATGCAAAATGTGACTAATCCCATTTTCCTTCTTTAGATGCTTCAAACAGGAAATGGGTGCAAAAATCTGAAATGATCTGAAATTTTCTCCAAGGTCAAAAATATATATTCAAGCTCAAATGTTTACACCCCCAAAATATCTCTTTGTTACTACTGTAGTAATCAGGGGAGACTCAGTGGAAGTCTTACTAAACGTTTGTACTTGAACCTGGAAAAAATCATTACACAAAAAGGCTCCTGATCGTCGGAGGCCCTGTGATATGGTTTAACTGAGGTAAAATTAAAGACACAATCAGCATAAAGCTAATCCACTGCAATATATCTAATGAATGTGCCTGTGTGTGTTTTATAATGTTCCTACAAAAATAAATGCTCTTAAAAATAATCTTCGTAGCTCATGTGATAACTAATGTAAGGATTATCATTGTACTTTGGGGGTTTTACACAGTGTTTGTACATTTTAATTCCACATTTACATGATTAAAATGACATCACTGAGATCTGCTCTCGGCTGCAGGGAAAGTGTCACAAAGATGCAAAACAGGAAAATGTATCTTTTTTTTTAATACTTCCGACACTTTATTCACTTTTAGTCACTTACAGTTATTTATTCACTAATTCAGTCACTTAAAACTGTGTATATACTATATATTTTAAGTATTTCTATCTCATTCTTATTGCCTGTTTATGCCCTGTCCTTACTTCTAACGTCATGCTGCTCTGTTGTATCTTAATTGCCCTTTGGGGATAAATAAAGTCTCTCTGATTCTGATTCACTTGGGAAAGATATATTTTAAAATACGTGTAAAGACAGATCAACCATCAGTTACCTAACTGAGGTTCCTTGAAGTTGTTTGTTGTGGCTGCATGAAACTGGCTGCAAAGAAGGTACTGCACAAAAGCCTTCTAGTGGTCGTTTTCATCTTTGTCTGCAAGTTCAACTTTAAAAGTGTGATGGAACCAGGAAATAGAGAAGCTTCACCCTTAAAAGAAAGGTTGTGCTTCTGTGCCTTAGCCAACATGTCTCAAAATGTGCAGCCTTTACTTTGAAGGCAGTTCTGGTTTGTGGCAGTTCGCTGCAGCTCCAAGAGTGGCTGGCCACTTCTAGACAAATTTGTCACTTACGTTCAAGCATCTTTCTGCTAGCTGCTTGGGTTACTGACTGTGTGACTGGGTCACCTAATCCTACACCATT
The DNA here is from genome assembly GCF_041146795.1 of Maylandia zebra. NCBI lineage: Eukaryota > Metazoa > Chordata > Actinopteri > Cichliformes > Cichlidae > Maylandia > Maylandia zebra. The sequence continues at coordinate 1,285,710 of NC_135173.1, forward strand.
ATGTAGTTAGTGGTCACATGCATTAATGTAATGACATTGCATTTTTCAGTTACACAATAATGTCGCACGTGCTAAATGCTGTAATTGCATCACAGTTACAGTTATAGCACTGCTAATGCTAAGCCTCTTCAGTTATCTGCACTCAGTGGATAGAAAGAAAAAAAATCCAAATGACGCTTTCTTCATCCTGCAGCTTGTGTTACAATCTGCTGCATCCTGTATGTGTGCTGGGAAGAGGAAATGTTACAGCGATCTGAAGCTTTTGAGGAATGGAGACATAGGCATTCCTTTTATTTTGATTGCAAAAAAGGAAAACGATGCAACTCAGACATGCAAACTGCATCCAGGACAGAAACAACTGCATTATACTGCTAACACAGCTTTGGCTCTCGTTCTGCATCTGAACAGCCAGCACGGCAATACAAAGCTAGCCAACACATAAACACATAAACGTCTGTGAAAAAGACGGAGCAGCACGGCAGTGCAGCGTGTGATCTGGACACAAGCGATGGAGGCACAGCTTTGGAAAGCTCATCCGAGCCTTTTCGATGTGGCCTCACAAAATTATCACGACCACAACAACAAAATAGTTGGATCTACATTGCTGCTCAATCACAGCTGCCTGATCAATGTTTTTCATTAGCAATTTAGCAAAAGTTGATGGTGGTGGCGTGTCTGTGTGAGTGAAAGACAGAGAGAGAGATTTTCTGTTATAACCTTCATTTTATGGAGGCACAGTGTGAGCACTCAGGTCGCATCAGAGCATCGGGCCGTATAGTGTGAGACCTGCATCGTGACCTATGAACTTCTAACCCCTGCGAGTCAATCGTGCAGTTTGAGCAGGAGCTGAATAACGTGACTGAAAAAATCGCACAGTGTCTGCCCAGCATAACCAGACCTTGATCTTGAACTGGTAACAAAAGCAGTGATGAGCAGTCAGGTTCGTGTTGAAGCCTCAATTTCTGCTGGTACAGGTTTCTACAGTAGAATCACAGAGTTGACTGTTATAGTTATGTTGTAGTTTTTGCTTTGTGTTTACACATAACAACTAAAAAACAGAGCATATGTGTGTTCTCATTAGGATAAGGATGTGTTAGTGTGTGCAACTGTAGCTTCAGATTTATATGCTACTGTTTCACGTCATTATATTGAATAACATAAAAATAATGTAACAAGTATTGTAACCAATTCCTTTCTCAGGCAAGTAACTTCTGGCAGTTCATTACTATAAGAAACACGCTGCATTCATTTGAAGTACTTTTAAGAAAAGGTTTGGGCATTTTGGAATCTGTTCCTTTAACCTCTGATGACAGGTTTTGTTGTCTCCTCCCTCCAGGGCAGAGCCGGTCCCTGCTCTGGTCCAGAAAGACCTGCACGTCATCAAGCTGCAATCAAGCACAGTTACATAATGAGCAGCCAGATTGTCTGCCATTCACAAATCATAATGTGGCCTCCAAATGTTGGAGCCATCACCTACCTGCCTGCCCTCCTGGACGCCTTTCTCCTCTGGATTTGGAAAACAGGATTGGTTGGATTTTCTCAAAGTTTACTCCGTCTCGGCTCATGACCGAACAATCATGCTTTCCAAGCGTTCATATTACAAACAGTATTAATGGACCTATGTCTGTGAAGGTTCTCAGTCATCCAGGTCATCGTAGTCAGAGGAGCTTGCAAAGAAAAGCGTCTGGACTTCTTTAAGTTACTTGAAAACGTTTCACCTCTCATCCGAGAAGCTTCCCAGTTTCACACCTTGGCTCAGGCGATTAGAGGATCATCAGGGGGTCCTTTTGTCCCTCTGTGGGGGGAAACTCCCACTAGGTTTATATCTGGGACTCTCCACCATTTGACCTTAGAACTGAAGAAGCTTCTCGGATGAGAGGTGAAACGTCAATACAAGAGCTGTTGCTTGTCTGGTAAGAACATCGTGGCAGGAGTCATCCTTCAGAAAAGAGAAATAAATATAGGAGTGTAATAAACTGGTAAAATGTTTTATCAAAAGAAGTTGTTATTGTTCAGTAGTGATAGACTCACCATAGATTGGGATGATGCTACTCCATCTGCGAACCCGCTTGGACAAGCTGCTGAAATGTTATAGCTGTCAGTGAGACGCACTGAAAACTCTTATGATAGGTTTGTAGCTTGAACCCATCCGCTGGAACGTTGAAGACAATATAATTACACAGCAAAGCAAGACACAAGTAGGCAAAGTTCTCCATGTTACTCATGCATGAGTAACCTCAGCCAGGTTCCCCACAGCACTCCTTTTATTGTGGTTACATGAATATGCATAGGGTCATTAACATATAGCATCTTACATAGGTATACATGTAAACAAAGAATACTGTGTGTGTGTGTGTGTGTGTGTGTGGGTGTGTGTGTGTGGGGTCAGAGTGTGGCCCCATAAACGACTTCCTTAACCTGCTGGTCTGGAAAATCCAACAGTTCATCTAAACAAAAAGCACTTAGACTAGAACAGACGTAGCTACGTTAATCCTACCATAAAACAATAAAACAAGGTACGACCTCTCCATGCTCCTAGGATGTAGGTGTGCATTCCAGTGTGGAATACACACCAAGCCTCTGTAGCCTGCTAAAGATCACAGTCCTATCACTACACAATTGATTATACACCTCTAAGCATATATGGTTAAATATTTCATATTATATTTTAAGCATAAGTGACAATCAACAATACAAAACCTAACATCTTGTAAAAAGGAAAACTGACTGTTTGCGCCTTGGCTACTAAAACATTAAGTGTAAAACTAGAATGACTGTATATCTCGTGATATTTTCGAAGTTAATACGAACCATCACTGGTTCAGTGTCCTCATCTTGTTTGACATCAATAACTCCATTTCACCAAAAGCCTGTATGCATCCTCAAAGCGCAGCTATAAGAAGACATTTTACATGAAAAATGCAGCAGAGCTTCAACCCTGATGCCCCAGTCATCGTCATCATCATCACTGCCGCCGCTACCGCTAACCCTCCCTTGTGTTTTTTTTACTCTCACGAACATTCATAGCTTTCATCTTTCGGCTGTGCTCCCTGAAGTCCATCTGCATAGCTATCGGGCATAAAATGAAAAAGGGGAAAGCAGAACAAATGATGGTGGAGGTGCCACAGAGGCCACTTCCCTAAAACAAGTGAAAACTGAACAACAGAAACAGCTGCCAGAACCCTTCAAGAGCCACTTTCAGCTGCTGGTATTTTAGAAGAAGCGCCATAAACAGATACGATTTCATACCTATTAGATATACACTTCATCGCCATCTATTTCTCAGTGTTTTTGCTCCTGCTTGTGATGTGTGACATCTTAAACAGTACAAAACTGGCCCAACAGGCACATTTTTCGCTACTCCTTGCTGCGTATATCCTTTCATACGCCACATTTGCTTTTACACATTGCTAAAGATGCAGAGCTTTCTGATGAAGAGACTTTCAGTAGCTCTTTGCTTTCCGTTCAGTCATCCTGGCTCTTTTAGATGATTAAATATGCAGGGCTGTTTGTCCTCTTTTCCCTTTTTTCTACCAGTGCAAAGCCTCGTCCCTGCTCTGTGTTGTGAGTCTGTGGCGCCTGCAGTTGAAGTGCTTCAGCTCTGCTGCTGCTGGTTATAAATAAAAGACATCGAGTTCTGTTGTAGTTTGGCCGTGCATCTGCCTGCAGCTGCTTCTTAAGTGATCTCTGTGGAGCCCTGGCCGGCATTCAGGGAAGAAATAAAGGAGTATGTTTGTCATGACAATAGGGAGCACTACCTTATATGAGGATTACACCAGGTTTATAAAGATGCGTCTGTCACGTCTAGCGAATCTATGGCCTGGTAAATTGTGCATTTGTGTGCATGTGTTTCTGGTGCAATCTGTGGTTTTGCAAGGAGGGGTAACCTCTCGAGCGATGCTCCACAGAGCACGATGAAAGGAGAGGTACGCAGGGACAACACAAGCCATTCCAAATAGCACTCAGTCTGAATAATGCAGCAGTATGGAGCAGGGAGCGAGGGGGAGGGAAGAATTACCGGGCAGGGTGTGAGCGATTGTGTAGTGAGTGCCGACAGAGAGAGTTACAGGCCGAGCGAGCACAGGCAGAGGTGGTGGAGATAAGAGGCGAAATAATGTGCACAATCTGAAGGGAGAAACAAACAAAACATAATCGTGCTGATTCATAAAGATACAGAAGAGCGGCGTGGAGGACGAGGATGGCAGGAGAGGAGGAAGAGTAACAAAGGTTATTAGCATTACCATTAAATAAATAACTACACAAAAGCCCCCCCAACTCACAGACACACAGACGTGCGCACACACGCGCACATGTACGCACACATTTGCACACACACAGACGCACACACTTTCTGAACACTACAAAGCTTTTCCTAAAGGGCTAAAAATAACTGCACAGGCCTGCGTTTCAGCTGCTGAGATAAAGAATCCCAGCAGCATCTCATTATAGGCACCGTGGCTCACCGAACAGCCCCCTGTACATTTTGCATTGTGCAAGACGATTACATGAATGAAACGTAAACACTGAAATTGTGAATGTGTGTTAAGGCAGAGAAACGTACAAAAGTTTCTTTTTGTGTAGCCAGTTCAGCTTGAGCCCTTGCACGCATGTACACTGTGTACATTTTAAAAGTGATTACTGTTGTTTGCAGTGTTTTAAATCTGCCATAAAACTCAAAAAGCTCCATTTGAAACAGGATCAGTTTCTGGAAACTGCCTACAGGCTAAATTATAATACACGTGAGGCGTTTGATATGAAGGGAGGAAGAAATGATTTGGGGTCATCTGACTTTAAATAAAAATAAATAAAGCAGGTTCTTCAATTTGAATTCTTGACATACTTGATCCCTAAAAAAAACCAAGTGGCAGGCCTTTGGAGAAACTGAACGACTGCCACATGTCTTCCCTCACGCTGACAGCATGCTCTCCACCGCGCCTGTTTGGTCAGATGACACCTTCGCTCTCCTTTAATTGCTGCCTGCACATCCTCCATTCCTTTCCTTGTGTCTTAGTCCCGCCCACCACTAATGCAAGGAGAAGAAGGAAGGACCAATGAAGAGGGAGCAGTCAGAGCAACAGGCATGTAACAAAGTAGACTTCTATTATTTTATTGCAAAATCAATGAAATATGAGTTTTGGCAGTCACTACAGTGTGTGCAGCTTCTGGTGCTGGAGATGATCTCTATCGGTCGACTGTAGCTGTGTTCATATTCATATGAGATATGACCAACCAAACCCAAATTCTGGAGTTGTAGCAGACCTTAGACAGAAATACACTCTATGCCTTTCAAATCACTGAATGCAGGTGTTCCAATCACGTCCACGACCACAGGTCTATAAAATCAAGCACCTAGGCCTGCAGACTGCTTTTAAAAACCCTTGTGAAAGAATGACCTGTGAGCCGTCAGGAGCTCAGTGACGTGGGAGCAACTGGGAACACTTTGAGCTAAAGAACTGCGTGTAGAGACGTTCATGGCTTCCATGGCTGAGCAGCTGCAGTCAAGCCTCACATCACCAAGTGCAATGCAAAGATGCAGTGCTGTGAAAACTCTAGAGGAGTGGAGACGAGCTCTCCGGAGCGGCCAATCAGCCTTCTCTGTTTGGCAATCGATAGACGAGTCTGGGTTTGGTGGTTACCAGGTGCTTGATTATGGTGTGGGTTTTTTTTGGGGTTTTTCACCCAGTTTTACCAAGACATCTTGGACAATTTCACCCTCCCAACTTTGAGGGAACAGTTTGGGGATGCCCCCCTTCCACCAGCGCACAAAGCAAGGTCCATAAAGACATGGGTTAGGGTCAGGGACATACAGAGTGTAGTCACTGACAATTTTGGTTTACAACAAACCAAAGAACAACTGTGTAAGTCAGAACAGCATTGAGAGCATTTAATGTTGTTATCCTCACCAGCAAGAACAAAAACATGAGACAATTAAAAACGAGTAATGCCAACCAAACCCAGTCTAACCCAGTTCATGTAAAAAGAGGAAAACTGGGATCTCTATTATAAATCGTGTGCACTGATGAAAGAACGCAGCGTTTCCCTGACATCACATCCAAATATTAGACGGTGACTTTACCGCTCACACTCTCAGGTTGATGGCTGGTTAAAAGGGGAGAAATCTAATTTGGAGGATTCACAAATGGAAGATGTGCTACATCAGAGGCGTAACTGGAGACGAGTGCAGCTCAACCATGAGATGAAGAGAAGCTGACAAACGCACAAGTTGAGAGGAGAGAGGAAATATTTATGTATTTCTAGCTTCTGTACGTCCTGTCAGTGTGTGTTCCTGGTAATGGCGGCGAGCTCGGCTCATATCGCCCCGTCTGTTTTTAAAATGCTCCAGACTCTTTCTGTGGCTGCAGCAGGAGGAGCGTAGTTATAGTGCGAAGATAAAATAAAGGCAATTCATATTTTAATGAAAAACTTTTCAGTGACTGCTGATGACTCAGTTTGAAATCCAAATTGATGTAATTACTCCCATTTATAGTACTAAAGCAGTGTTTTAATACTCGCTATTACATTTAAGGAAACATATAAACTCATACAAGCATTTAAAGCGCCATATGTTCCTCCTGTTCATACAGCCAACGAGGACCTTTTTACGTTTCAGTGTAAAACAGTTTTATATTTTAAAAAAATCCAAAATTCAGCTCGAGGCTAAAAATAATTTGAGAGTTTTGCTGTTACGTAAGTGAAGCAGGTTATTTTTCAGGTTCTCATTTTGTCACAGTTCAGCAAGGAAGCACAAGAGACGTGCAGCAAGACCATCACATGCACACACATGCACGCACACATGTGTAATGTAATGAAGTCATTCTTGACTTTTTGCAGTATTCATTATTACTGTTAATTTACAGAGATATCAATACAGATTATTTTCAATATATATAAACAAACTTGTTTTTATCTTTGGGAGGGAATCAAAAATGCTTTTCCTCTTGATGACTCTGTGCACGTCCTTCAGGAATATGTATCTGCATCGATCTGGTGTCTGTCAGCCTGCAAAACGAATACTGCACATTTCAAGGTCTGTCTAAAGAAAAGAGCTAAGAGCTTTTCAAGTTTGCAGTTTTTAAAGTGCAGATTATAGTTCATAACTTTTTATTGGCCAGAATCTGCAGGTGCAGCCGAGGGTGGCAGGGTGTGTATGGGCTCAAATCGTGGTCATAAATATTTTGTACTTATATTCTTATATGTTTTTCAATGCCTCCCTATCCTGATTCCAAAATCATTTTTTAAATCTCTAGACTCACTAATCACTTCATTTATTTGGAATGGTAAACCTCCCAAATTGAAGAAATCTATTCTTCAAAGGCCCAAGCCGGTTGGAGGTTTAGGCCTCCCTAATTTCCAGTACTATTATTGGGCCGCCAATATCAGGTGTTTGTTGTATTGGAGACACTACCATCTCGAACCATCACAACCAGTTTGGGTTGCCATGGAGTCATACTCAAGTGGGAAAATTTCTCTACCTGCGACCTTAGGTTCATCACTCCCTTTGGCATTGCCTCTACCCAGTAACAATGGAGTTGTCCAGCAATCTCTTAGAAACTGGTCTCAGTTTAGGAAGAGTCTGGGTCTCCGGGCTTTCTCATTTCAAAGCCCAGTTGCAGCAAACCACCTATTTGTTCCCTCAGTGGCAGATAATGCTTTTCATATCTGGCATAGAAAGGGCCTAAAATCCTTTGCAGACTTAAATGAAGATGGACAATTTGTAAGTTTCTCTCAAATATCCACCAAATTTGGTGTAGCTGCAGCTCAGTTTTTTCGGTTCTTACAGGCCGGACACTACGTGCAGAGTGTGACAGCAGAATTCCCCCAAATGCCTCCACACAATCCAGTAGATGATTTTTTAATGGTCAACCCAACCTCAAGGGGCATAATATCAGCCTTGTACAGCTCAATTTCCTGTAACGGATGCTGAGCGGTAAGACTGTAGGACAGCTCTGAAGTGTGAAGTTTGTTTCAAAAAAGAAAAAAGAGGCAGCTCATAACAAACTGCTTGAGTTTCCTAATGTTAGTTAGCTTTATTTCTAACAGAAAATAATGTCTTTGTGTTATTTCTTCAGAATCAGAATACTTTATTAATCCCTAAGGAAATTACGTAACCAACCTGTATTTAGTGCAGAGAGACCCTTTGTGCATCCTACCCTAAAACCTGCTGCCAGGCCAAACGGATCAAACCTCGTTGCTGACACTGAGCCAGCCCCACATGTATATAAATGTGTGAATGCAAAAGGCCTCATGGGAAATGTATTTTCCTTTTGTAATAATAATAATACATTACCATTGTAACCCACACAAACAGAGTAGTTTCTCTGCACTATGACTGCTGCAGGTGCAGAGAGCTTTCAGTACGTAAATCAGCTTAATCATAAAAGCTGTTTGTGCTCCACGAGGTCTCAGCACACAGACGCTTTAGTGTCTTTGTTTAAAATGGATATAATTAATGTTTTAAATAAATGTGTTTAAACCATGTTATAGATTTATAGAGGTATGTCCTGTGTGGGTGACCCTGTGCTTCGTATTTTGAATTATTAATAGTCTTTAATTTCACTGTTATTTACTTTCTTGTCTCCTGAATTCTGCCTCTGTGCTCGTCTCATGTTCCTGTTTTACTTTGATAGTCTTGTGTTCAGTGTTTTAAGTGCTTCCCCCGGGTTTCCTTGCTTGTGATTGCTCTCGGCTGTGCTCTCCTCCTGGGTCTTATTACAGCCCTGTGACTTCCTCTGTTTGTTGCTTCCGTGTCTCAGGTGTTCCTGGTTTTCATGTATTTAGTTTTCCCAGTTTAGGTTTTTTAAAATTAGTTTCTCATTTATCTGGTTTTTCGTGTTCGGTTCATTTTCTGTTTTCTGGCATCAATAAAAGGCACGTTTCCTTCACTACTTTTCCACTCCACACGGTCACTTTGACAGGTGTAAGGTGCCAAAAAAAAGATCTAATGACATTATCATTAAAAACACTTACACTGTATTATCTAAACACAATATTGATGCATGTGTGCGCAGTGTTAGGGCTAGCATGGAGAATTAAAGTGTGGAGCCCAAAATGACGGCCCCGTTTGTCTTTGAGTTTTGCTGCACCAGAATCTGAAAAGGTTATCAAATTAAAACTAATAATAAAAAAAGTAAATAAACAAATCTGGGAATCTGATTACTTTAGATTAGGGTGACCATATTTTGATTTCCAAAAGAGACGACACTTGGCTCAGTCATGAAGAACTTGCTTAAAGAAACAAAAAATTTTGACTAGAGACCAGCCCCCCAGGTATTAAAGCCATAAAGCCTTTGAATGAAAACAGACGCTGTTGTGACAGTGATGTACAGTCTTGTTGGTATATGTATGATTTCTATACATTGAACGTCAGATGAAAATTTTGGTTGTAAGATTCAGATAATTATTTAATAAAAGCTCAACATTTTAAATGAGAATAAGAAAGAAAAGTATTTCTTTGTGCCCCCCTCTCCCTGTTAAAGCCCTACCTGCCCCCCTGCCATAACTTTGCTAGACCCGCCCCTGCACAGTCACCAGCTGTCAGCTACTTAGAAAAGGATCCTGGTGTTATTTGTCTCTCAGAAACAGTTCATAACTTCAACTCATCCATGTCACCTAAAGGTAAACCTGTTTCTCCATCACAGCTCTGATGGTTCAGTAAGGACATCTCCTGGTTTCATCTTCATGTTTCCCTCTCACCACATATCCAAACCGACATCATGACCAGCAGCTTTACAGCTGTGGCTCCAGCAAACATCAGCTGATACTAGAAATTAATATTAAATAAATTCTAACAAAAGCTGATCAAGCTTAAACTGCTGCTGCTGTTTAGCGCGACATCCGCTGGTTTCCTCTTTCTGGCGCAAAGTGAGCGATAAACAAAGAAGAGAGAAAAGCCGATCAGCTGATCATTGATCAGTTTCATGATTGAAGGAGCAACAGGAGAGGGAGGGTGGGAGGATGCGAGAAGAAGAAACAGCTGACAGCATAACGACAGAAAAACTCCAGCTTTGTGTCTTTTTTTAATTCTAGCTGAAGTCCGGGACAAACTGTTCCTTTTCAGCTTTTTTTTTCTTTTTACCGGAAGGTTGGCAACTCTAATAACCTTATGAATAAAATAAAGTTCACTATCAGTAACATCATAGCACCACCCAGCTGTATAGAAACTCCGTCATGCTAGCTAGCACGCAGTACGAGTTATTGTAACTGACTGTAAAAAGTCAGCACAACGAAAATAAACTCCACCTAAACTTGGTTTATATCTGATCCAGATAGACTGCAGGCAGAGGTGGGTAGTAACGAGTTACATTTACTCCGTTACATTTACTTGAGTAAGTTTTTGAAAAAAATGTACTTTTAAAGTACCTTTTTTGCACGATACTTTTTACTTTTACTTAAATACATTTGTGAAGAAGAAACGGTACTTTTACTCCGCTACATTTGCAAAATTCGACTCGTTACTTTTTGAAAAAGTAATTAGTTTAACACATTAGATAACATGCCGCCAGTGGAGTTTCCGGTAACTTTTTTACCAATCAGATGTGGCCATGCAGTCACATGACCAGTTTGAAACTGTGGCGGGCAGAGCGGCCCAAGCGTTTCAAAGTAGCGACACACGTAAAGAAGAAACATGAAAACATGGCAGAGCCAGTCGTCTACGCTAGAGCTGAAGAGGATGAACAGCCTTGGCCTCACATACAAAGGATGTTTCTCTTAAAAGCAGCACAAAAGAACAGCTCTGTCTTCAGCGTCGGTGTCTTCAGTGAGAACAAAACAACAACTTTTCAGCGTGAAACAACTCAGCTCGTGTAACCTGAGTAAGTTTTCTCTAAATATCTTTTAGCTGTGGTTAGCTGGATGTCAGTCTTGTGTTACAGTAGCTGTGTCGAGCTGCGAGTCATGTTTCGGCGCTACGTTGTAGTGAGATAAGTTTGTGGGTGTTTTGTGCAGCTTCGGCTGTCCTTTTAACTGCTAGCTGGTTAGCTAGCGTGAGCTATAAGCTAACAGCTAGCCTGGTTTGGCCGATCCCCAAAATAGTTGCGCGACTGAAAAATCGGCTCAAAATGGGCCAAAAATCGCACAGTGTATGGGCAGCTTTTGGAGGCTAGCTCCAAGCAAACATCTGCAGCTTGGCAGTGTATACAGCACTATAATGACCAGACCTAATTCTTTTGAAAACCTTACATCTTTCCACAGGTCTCCACTTCATCAGACATCACATAGACACAGAGTTGGATGAGGCCAGCACAAACAGCGGCCTAACCGACGAAGATGATGGATCCATGGGGTCAGGAAAGCCAGAAGCAGAGGAACTGGAGAGGTACCTTTCATGTCCATTCACTGCAGGTGTGGCTCTATTGCATGGCTTTCCTCACATCAAGAAGCTGTCCATCAAAATCAATACAGCTCTTCCTGCATCTGGAGCTTGTGAAGGAATCTTAGTCATGCAGGACTCGTGTTCACTGCTAAACAGTCACAGCTTCACAGAAAGAACCTTGAGAGCAAACTGCTGCTGAAGCTGAACCATCTCCTCACTGAGTGAAGAAATGGCACATTTTTGCTAAACATGCAGAAACAGATGCACACCCATACAACTTATGGTAAACTGAGCTGCCTTGTATGAACATATGTTGAAGATGCCTCGTTCTGTTTTCTCTGAGGCTGCTGTGCCATTTGGAGCAAAGATGAATATAAAGTTTGCAGCATATCTTGTCACTGGAAATTGTTTGCACTGTTTATATATTTATATTATTTACTGCAGGTATTGGTGAAAAAAGCTTTATGTTGTGAAAATCTGAAACCTGGAAATTAGAATTGTTGTGCCTTATTTTGTTGTTTTTACATATATTCCTGTTGAAAATACTAAAACTTGTATATTTATTTATTTTTGTTTGTCTGATAACATTTATTTATAAAATAAATCGGACATTTCAAACAGTTACTCGTTACTTGAGTAGTCTTTTTGCCAAGTACTATTTTACTCTTACTTGAGTAACTTTTTTCACGACTACTTTTCACTTTTACTTGAGTAATAATAGTTTAAGGTAATGCTACTCTTGAGTACAATTTCTGGATACTCGACCCACCTCTGACTGGTAGTAACAGGTAAATGAACTTTTTATTTGAATATATATGAGTGCTTGTGTATGAATACACAAACAATACACACATGCTTTCAATTGTGTAATTTAAGTGATCTAGTAGCTCTGTTTTGGAAGTTCAGTTAATGCTAGAAAAGTGTTTTGGAGTTTGTACGTGTTTTGTCTCTAGGGGCCACCGTAAATATTTATATATAAACATATAGATATAAAACCACTTTTTTTTTTTACATTAGTAATTCCTTTTGTGCATAATTTTATATTATTGTTAATAAATTAATTAAAGCAACAAAACAACCTGAAGAGCCGGAAATCCCATCACTAGTCTGTGAGCGCACAACGTGCTCACAAAGCAGCAGATTGGGGATGACGTCACACACATGGGTCCTCTGTCAGAATATAGGAAAACCCGGACATTTTTATCAATCTCGAAAATCCCCCACGGACAGATCGTGAAAAGAGGACATGTCCGGGAAAAAGAGGACGGTTGGTCACCCTGCTTTAGATAAACTATTACTAAGCTAGCTAACAAGCTAACTTAGCATGCTCCTGTTAGCTGTTTACATAAAACAGAATAAATACAGTTTAACACATTCTGATGAATCCTTCAAATAAATAATTTGTTTGTTGTGAATTTTTATTTGGAGTTTCCATTTAAATATTTCACACACAGGTGGAATACATGTTCAGTTTCTTTGACTCCCTGTAACGATACACTTTATTCTTTAAAAATAAAAATCCATTTAAAACAATTCACATTTTCAGCGGCCCACTTTCAAAAGCATCTAAGCACTGAGATCATGTCTTTGTCTTCACTGACAGCCGGTGTCGACAGGATTTTCTGCTTTAATATACGTGATGTGTGTTTCTATGCACATTTCTTAGAGTCCATTTAGCGTGCAGAGGTGCTTTTGGATGCCAGGCTTTGTTACAGCAGAGATCTTTTCACTCGTTGAACATCAATACTTATTTATCTGTCTGCAATCCCGACAGGCATAATGTCATCTGAACACACAGTTTGATCATTTCCAGTGCAAATGATTAAAAGTGGAAAACGGAATAAATTAAGAACACAACAGCAGCTGAATGCATGTATTCATCACTCCTTGGAAAAAAGTAATTACACTCATATTTATTATGAGGAACACAAATAAATGCTATGTCTAAAATGTACTGTGTACTCTCAAATATCATACAACTGTCATTTTTAGTGCAATTTCATTTGTTTACACCACAACTTGCTTTCCGTCCCTTTTCCAAAAGCTGCATGGAGAATGAAATTATCAAATGTTAGCCTGCAAGTGTATAAGTGTGTGTGTGTATGTAAAAAAACATATATACATACATATATATGTATATATATATATACATATGGGGGAAAAACCATGATGGTCAGCTTCACATCGTGGGCAAAAGCTGCAGATTTTCTGCACAAGTCGTGATTTTGGTTGAGCGCCGAGGTACTGAGGCGCGGCTACACGATGCAGCACGATGTTGGTCGTGGCCTTGCTGCAGGCAGCGCTGCAGCTGACCTCCTCACTAATGCTACTAAAATTTGAAGCTTTTGTCAGACTCTGTATGAATAGCGGGGCTTTTAGGCTCACAAGCTAACATTATCCTTCTGCAGTGCATCTTTCTATGGTGCTTTCCAGTCCACCACTTACAGCTGCTGCTCTCTACATTCCTATGGTCATTGCAGTTTCTCACAGTTCTGTACAGTATTGCACAATTCAAGTTCATCTACTGCCTCCAAACAGTGGTGAGGACTAATATTCGATGTCCAACGTCATAATCTGTCATAAACTGTCGTTATCCAGAGTAAATAAGACGCATTCCTTCAAGCAGGTAAAAGATTCAATTATCAAGTAATCACCCCACCGTACATTCAGTGAAACAAAGTCAAAGTAAACACCGGCTCCTGGACAGCTGACGAATTCTTCGTCTCCTTGTGGTTTTGGCGTAGCCCCCTGTCCTGACTTTGGTTTTTATGCATGTGTAGCACTGAGCACAGATACAAGTGCAGCAACACTGTGTGACCACTCGTCTCCAAGATGAAAGATTACGGTTTAAAAATGCTGTCATTCATTTACTGAGCAACCCAGTGCTGGCTATTTACAAACAGGAAATCAATGACCCACTGTTGTAACTAGATAAATGACTAGATATACCGATTGTGCAAATATGCCGTAGTGTCCAGTGTAGATTTTGTCAAATGAGAATCTGTCTATTAAAACTTAACACTTAAATCAGACAGAAGAGAAATAACCTAATCCCAGGCTTCACGTTGGGACTGTGCAAAGATGGGTGTTACCTTCTACTGCGATAGATTTCAGAGAGCCTTCTTTATGGATTTTAACACAGCCTGATAGAAACGCGAACACGCTTATCTCTCTGAAGGATATGATTTTTTTCAAATGCCTAAAGTATACCTCAAAATCTACACTCCTACACAGACTGAGAAAATCACATAAAATCTGCCAAAGTTTGTTCTTTGATACAAATACATCATATTCTTAATAAGGATAAACTAATAAAAAATATTCATCTGTCGTGAAATCTTTATAGGAAGAAAAAGTCACCTCTCCAAGCAGGAACTCCCTCTCACACAAAGACTAAAGTGCAGGAGCCAAGAATGCACCGTCTGCATCCATCCGGCTTAATATCAGAGTCTAGATGTAAGGCTGTCGTAATGCTCTTCTGTGATTGGTTAACTGTGAAAATCATAGTCACTAACATCTTTTTTCGCCATGTGGGTATCGTTCATGCCCACAGATCAGACAGCTGATAGATCCGATGAAGTCAAAAAACCAGGAAGTAAAAGCTTTGATCAAAACGACCGCAGAGACCTTTTTCTGTTGTAGGCATGTGGATGTATAAAGAATAAAATCAAAGTCACTTGTAGGAAATAGCCTGGCAGGGCCTGGGGCTCAAACTGGTGCCCACTGGAGTACAAAGCGTAACGGCAGCGTCTGTGACCTGCAGACACAAACAGGAGAAAGGAGCGTCAGAAACTGAGCACACAGTTTTCAGTCATCGGTGTGGCATCACGTTCATTTTCTTATTAAAAATAATGCAGATGAGGTTACAAACCTTTACATTACAAAAAACGTCTAGTTTTATAGAAAAGCAGCCTGAACGCTGAAAGCTCTGCCTCCCGTTCTCCTTTAAACGAACCAGAAGCGGTCTGCGAGCGAGGAGCTCTGTGCTGATGTGGTGTTGCGAAGTCTTTGACATAAGGGCCAATCTGATTATTCAAGGATTTTAAATTCAGTTCCAGATTTAACAGGAAGTCAATATGGGAGAAATATGCTCTCTGTTTCTGGCTGGGTATCATCTGAGCAGCAATGAAAATGTATGCTGATGATACTGCCTGAGGGAAGCATGTATAATGTAAACAGGGCCGGCCGCGGCGCAGAGCCCACTGGAACCCCATAATTAACCTTAATTTGTGAAGAAGACTCCCCATTTATATTAAAAATTGGAGCATATTAAAGAGATTTGGTTCATCCGCTGCACGCAGTACATTTAAAGCCTACAGCATTCTAATCTCTGTAATAAAATATAAAGGTTTGAGGTGTCAACCTGAGGTCTAGCAGGCTCTAAGAGTATCAGCTGTAACCTTCACTAAAGCTGTTTCTGTGCTGCGATCAGCTACTCTTTCAGGAGTTTGGACATGTGGGTCAAGTGATGTCTTTATAATAATGGTTTCATTCATGCAAGCATTAAAGCCACTCATTTTATTTAAAAGTGACAACAACTATTTATACTTTCAAGAGGTCACCATAGCAGGTACCTCCACAGATCTGATGCAGCAGATTCTTAAACTTCCTCCCTGACACATCCCAAAGCAACGTGAGTCTCCTCCTGAGCCCAAACCAAGGATTCAGCCGCCCCCTCAGTCCCAGGTTGCTTAACTAACGATCTACGAGGTCGATACACAGAAGCTAAAATGTTCTCGTCATCCAAAGACTTCTGAACCTCTGAAGTCTGATTCTGACCACACGGTGGCAAACCTGAACAGGAATCAGAGAGCAGGTCTGCTGTGTGTGAGCAGCGAGGAGCTGTGTCACGATTTTTATATCTGTTAATACATTACAATGTTTATTTTCAGTGTAATACCAGGGGGATCTATGAACGAACAATGAGAAGCTGTGTCTCATTGTGTACGGGCAAAAAGTCTATTTAAATCACAAAAAGTTACCAAAACACTTTCCAGCAGCTAAACGAATACGATTCAGTCAGATGCAGCATGCGTGTGGTTTGTGGCTGATGTGAGAAATACGCTGATTAAATCATTTCTTCGTGACGTGACAACACTGTAAAAAACAGTCCTGCATTCGTGCACAAAGAAATGGATTTGTTTGACAGTTCGATTAGTCTGATGATCCTCTGACAATATGAAGCTGCATTGACATTAGTCTTAAACAAGAGACTTTTACCTTTCACCTCAGAAAGGACTGTTCACGGCACAAATTCACTGTTCTTCACAGCCAGCGGCTGGAAAAGCCTCGACTTCCTGGTTCTGGAACATGTACTGTGAAAATAAACATGCACACGTTAAAATAAATCCCAACAGAAACGTTTCATATTATATCAAACAATTTGTTTACACAACAAATATGTGAGGACTGCACTGTACAAAACTCAGTATGAGCTAATAAATCATTCACTCATTCATGTTGTTATGAAATATCCATGCTAATAAACACCAAGGCTGTAAATGCTGGGAACAGAAAAGATTATGAACAAACGTGGCACTAAAGGGAGCTTTGAACATTTAATAAAAGGTTGTAATTTTAGTGGCTTTAAAACATCCAAAATACACCAAATCACACTTTATGTGTTCTTCATACAAAACTCTGAATTTTATGTATTTATAATTACTGAATAATCTCAGCTCAATTTTATTTACAACAACCAACTCGATGCACTTTATACTGTAAGGTAAAGACTCTACAATCACACAGAGAAAATGTCAACAATCAAGTGTTCTCATCTAAATTGAAGAGGAACAGAAGCAGGATGAAGAATGAATTAAGACTCAGACCACAAGTTAAAGTAACAGTTGTATTAAACAGAACTAGCAGGGCTCCACAGCTGGTCTTTGTGTCTTCAGTCAACATGAGTGGGCTGTGGGGGGGGGTATCTGAAGCCACCCGTGTTGCACATGTGAAATATAGGATGGCAGATATAACAATGTGGTGACACAGGATCAGAAAACACTGTAATTATAAGACAGTTTAACAGAGTGCAGTGCTGGGGTTTTGTGTTTTTGTAGGATAGCAGGAACATTCAGGGTCAACAATTAGGAAAAGGCAGTTAGCAGTGGTTGATCTGAAAAAACACTTCAGATCAACATGTCTGTGAAGGTTCTCAGTCATCCAGGTCATCGTAGTCAAGGAGCTTGCAAACAAAAGCGTCTGGACTTCTTTAAGTTGCTTGAAGACGTTTCACCTCTCATTCGAGAAGCTTCTTCTGGCCAATGTTCACATTTTGGACAGAGATGGTTTGAAAGAGGAGTGAAAGAAGCATCTATGTCCACTGTGAGCGACCATCTTTGAACAGAGGCGGGGTTTACGACACCAACTCTCTGCCATCTATAATCCAGTTTTGAGATCCTTCCCAGACGCCTTAACGCCCACTCACATCCTGGGCCATCTGACCTCAGGAAATCACATGATAAGGTGGGGCCAGGTTTCACAATGAACACACCCGAAACTCTGGCTGATTGTGACCCACGCCCAGTTTCACACCTTGGCTCAGGCGATTAGAGGATCATCAGGGGGTCCTTTGTCCCTCTGTGGGGGGAAACTCCCACTAGGTTTAAATCTGGGACTCTCCACCATTTGACCTTAGCACTGAAGAAGCTTCTCGGATGAGAGGTGAAACGTCTTCAAGTAACTTAAAGAAGTCCAGACGCTTTTCTTTCCAAGCTCCTTTGACTTCAGATCAACATTTCATGGCACTAGGTTACCATGTGACCATTCTTCAAGGCAATTTTTAAAAATGCAGATCTCTCAAAGTGGGTTTTTAAAAAGCCAGATGTTGGTGACGATGTATCGAGAAAGAGGGCTGCACCTCTGAGGCACGAAAGTGGGGGAAAATCTGACTGAAGAAACTCCAACAATAGTGACCGAGGAGAAAGCCAGAAAAGGCACAGCCTTCCAAAGTGTTCCCAAAACCTTCACTGTTTGAGCTGGCAGCAGACATTTAGCCAGAGTTGGGTTGGTCTGCAGTGCATGGACAAATTATGTTTATTTACTTCAAAAGAAGTTTCAACTCCAGCAGACACACGAGCAGGTTTCCCCTGCTGCTGTAGATCATTCCAAAGTATCATGGTGACTGATTGATGAGAACCCCAAGGCTTGAGAGGAGAGAAACTTTGTGCTACAGGGTCTGAACATACTCATTTTTACCCCCACACAAGAGTGCTGGCACCACAGGAAAGGCTGAGATGCTTTACAAAATAAGAGACTGGGGAGCTCCGGTGTCAGAGTCAGTTCATCATCACAGACTGGAGGCTGAGCAGGAACCAGTGTTTTTAAAATGTTCACAGGAACCAATCAGCAGGTGACACATCAATAGACCAGCCCATGGGATCAACCAATCAGGAGGAGATCTGCAGAAGACTCTCAAAGATCCTCAAAGGTGGAGAGGTCTCATACAAAACATCACTAAACTCCAGTGAATATGAGGCTGTAAGAAGAATATTTTGTCCTCCTGCAGCTGCTGGTAGTGAGAGCTTCCCACAAGGTGAACGGTATAAAAACATCTGGAGTTTGTATCAGAGTCATATTCTGCTTCCTTAAGTGTCTCTGTCACAGAGCAGTATGGAGCTGCTGTAGTAAAGCTCCACCTGCTGGGGCTTTTTCACACTGCACTGATGTGACTGATCCTGTTACAGCATTCACTTTGTAGCTGATCAGTGTTTTCACACTGATGCACATCATCGTAGTGAAACTGAAGCACTTGTGTTGCTGTGCGGAAAAATGTCTAAGAATCAGATGAACATTGAATTTAATGTTACTGAAACTGGAAATAAAATAGAAGATGAAAGTCTCTCCATCATCGCCACGTGCTTGCTCGTAGGGGATTGTTGGGTCTTTTCAATATTATTGAGCTGGTTTACCTCCCAGTGACTAAAGCTTTGAGAGTCACATGACTAAACTTACTGGTTTGAGGTTGGGCTCCATCTCTGTGAAGTTCCACTCAGTCAGAGGCAGACTTAGACTGAAAGGCTAGAAGAAACAGGGGGGAAGCAGCATAATGATATGAATACAATAATACACTCCGCTGGCTGCTGTCTATAATCATTAGGGATGGGTACCGGTATCATGGCACCAGTTCTGACATAAACGGTAGTAACCAGACCGAAAAGCAGAGCACATTTCGGTGCTTTATTTCTTCTTTTTTTTTACTGAGATGTCACACACTTTGGATTCTAGCCAATCATTTTACGTTTCCGAGGATAGTAGGCGGGGCCAGGTACATACGTTCTGTTAGAGCAGAGCTACAGATTAAAAATGTCCAAGGCAAAGCGTTCAAAAGTCTGGCTGTACTTCACAGCAAAAGATGCAAACTCAGCAGCAACAAGTGCTTTAAGCTGATACTGTGATACTGTCAAAGGAGGTAACACCTCGAATCTGATGAAACACCTGGCGACGCATAGCGTTTTTTTAAAGCCGAGAAATGCGCCGTATTTGATAGCTTGCTGCGAGACCTCACACCGAGCACATCTACTGCGGGTGTGGTGCCTGTTATCGGACCCGGAGTTAGCAACATCCCCCAAGAACCCGAAGAGGAGAGCCCTGGCCCCTAGCCCTGCCAGTGTAGCAGAAATGATGAGGATGATGATGCAGCAGCAGCCGTTCTTCTCTGCGTGAGTAGCTTAATGTTGTTCGTGTGTAATTTACGTTGAGTAGGCTAACCACGTTATTACATTAATGCATGTAAGGTGAACTAGCAAACACCATCATAGCTACATGCAGCTGTCCTCTTGTTTGATGGCAGATACTCCCTTCACCCTGGCCAAAAAGGCTAAAATGACCAAAGAAAAAGTGGAAAACAGCTAAACTTTGGACAAAGTTTGTTTTTTCCATTGTTTAAGCACTGCTTCCAGCCAAGAGTGATGCCATAAATCCCCCATAGCTGCAGAAAAGGCTAACATTGTTATCTTTTTACAAAAAACAGCTGAACATGAGAGGTTTTTGGACAAAGTTGGTGTTCTTGATTCTTTAAGCACCGGTTCGAGCACCGTTTAAGCACCGGCACCGTTTCAAAAGTACCGGTTTGGTACTGGTATCAGATAAAACCTAAACGATACCCATCCCTAATAATCATCAAACTGACATCGGTCAGCCTGATGTCGCAAATATCTACTGACATCCATGACAGCACTGGTCCCAGCTTCCACAGCGTTTTGCTGATGGCTCCTAAGAAGCAGATGCTGCAGCTCCTCCAGACTCATGTCCACATTCTCCACTGTGTCTGCAACCTCAGCTCTGCACACACACATGGAGGATGTGTTATACAATTCATACACCTCACAGTACTTTTCTGTTGCATTACATTTTTCATGACTTCGTCCACCTGTGAGCACCTACCTCTCCAGAGCAGGTCTCTTGCTCCTCCTCTCCAGCATGGAGCCTACAGAGCCCCTCCCCTCCAGAACAGATTGGACCATTGCAACAGGAAGGACAGGTGGTTCAGAGGAGCACACCTCACACGGGGAGGTCAACGCTACAGCCTCTCCTCCCGGGACACTGCTTCCTTTTCCTCCCCCTCGTACCCCTGGACTCACAGGCTCCTCTTTGATCAGCATCATGCACTTCTCCCTACAAGCAGAGTCACACGTTGTGTGTTAAAAGTAGCTTTTAATAGTGAGCCAAGAAAGTCACACATGGATCTCCTACCTAGTCTCATCAGGCTGCATCTGCAGAGCCATGCTCGCCTGAGACATATCAGTAACATCGGATATAATCGGTCCTCCTGCAAGTCCGCTAGCAGAGCAGGAAGCAGTATCACTGGATGGCTGAGGGCAAAGAGGAGAGGACTGTGATGCATGTTTGCTCTAATAAATTTAGCACCAATGAAGTTGAAGATTTTCAGGATGCTTGTATTTAGTTAAAAAAACAAAACAACACACAACCTAGAATCTGTTCAAACATATCTGGTTGTGAGCCCACATAAATGCTTTTGGTTCCTGAAAACAGTTGAAGTCAGAATTTCGTTGGACTCGTTTAGACCTTTTTTCAACTTCAACACTTCTGTGATTGTTGCCTTTGCAGCAGAGCCTGTATGTAACAGTCCTTTACAGACTCATGTGTTTGACCTCGGACTGCAGTGAAGCACATCGGTGGCCCCCTAAATCTGTCACTGCACATTGCTTCCCCCTAGTGGTGACGTACAGTAACAGCTGGATTGATGGCGCTGGAGTGTTAGGATATGTATTCAAACAGATGAGGACAAAATGATTAACCCCTCCTATTAAAGGTTAAAAAGTGCATCAGTTATAAACACGCTTGTCTAAAATGGAAAAAAATAATTGTTGATGTTCATAAAATAGGAGATGGATCCAAAGTTATCATTCCAAGTATCATGAACTGGAGTGAGAAGTTTCATCAAAGAAAGCTGGACAGTAAAGAGCCAGTCTGTCAGAGGTAGGAAGCAAAAGATTTCAAAGAAGGAAACTAGTGAGAGATGTGTTTACAGCAGAAGAACGACCGAGACACTGGTGAATGACTTGGCCGAGTTGGGAACTGAAGTCTCAAAGAAGATAATCACGAGAAGCCTGCACAGGAACAAAACTCCACTTCTTCAGAAGAGACGTCTTCAAGCCAGAAGACTTTGGTCAGATAAGACAAAACTAGAGCTCTTTGGCTAGAAACACTACTTATATCTGAAGAGGCCTCTCCTGTTTGAAGAGCCACCTCCACAGGACAAGACTCAGTGGTCCATCTGCATCTAAAGGTCAAAGGTCACTCTTTTGAGGACGCCAGTGTTCACATCTTAGACAGAGAGGACAGATGGTTTGAAAGAGGAGTGAAAGAAGCATCTATGTCCACTGTGAGCGACCATCTTTGAACAGAGGCGGGGTTTACGACACCAACTCTCTGCCATCTATAATCCAGTTTTGAGATCCTTCCCAGACGCCTTAACGCCCACTCACATCCTGGGCCATCTGACCTCAGGAAATCACATGATAAGGTGGGGCCAGGTTTCACAATGAACACACCCGAAACTCTGGCTGATTGTGACCCACACCTGTTTTCACACCTTGGCTCGTGGGATTAGGTAGAGGATCAATAGGGAGTCCATGACCCTCTTGGGGGAACACTCCCACAGGGCTTAAATCTGGGACTCTCCACCATGAGAGGTGAAACATCTTCAAGCATCTCCAGATGCTTTTCTTCCCAAGCTCCTTAGACAACCCCAAGGACACCATTCCCACAGTGAGACACAACTGTGGGGAGTCGGGAAAGATAACAGAAGATTTTGAAAGAAAACCTCAAGCACTCCACAGTGAAGAACTACCTGCAGAAGGCCAAAGTGAATGTTATTGAATGGCTTGCACAATGCACTGATTTAAATCCCACTGAAGTTCTTCAGACTGAGGTAAATGCAAGAAGAGACCATCAAACATGGAGAAGCCTGAGAGCTTAGCCAAAGAAGAATGGGCTGTGATATTTCAGGCGATGTAGGTGCGAGTTGCCAAAACCTACAACAAAAGAATAGAATCTATTATCCAGCAAAAATGATATGATTCATTATTAGTATCAGAGGTGCTAATGATTCTGTCCTCATCTGTATAATAAATTATGATTTAACACAGTAGCTGTCATGGTTCTACATTTAGATTCATCAGTATTGGGAAGTGTGTATGTACTCGATCAGTTGGTTTTAAAGGTCATTTTAGAATCGCACATAGCCGAGCACTTAGGAAGGCCAGCTGTTTACCTCACAGCTGATTTGACTGCATGTTGCTACCAGCGCTGTTTGTGCTGAATGTGGAAGGTCAGCAGCAGCACAGCAGATTATTAATTATAGTTCCCAGTAAAATGTGTCCACACGGTACTTTCAACAAACTGAAAACCAGACTTGAGGTGTGTCGTTCTCACCGACTGGATGTAGAAGGGCTCGTGGATGGCTTCCATCTGGTGACTATGGCTGAACTTGGAGGCAGGAGGGCTGGGAGAGCCATCGTCCAACATCAGAGGCCTGGAGGAAGCGTTATTGTTTCACTAAGTTATAAAACAGTAGTAATATCAGCTACGCACAATGATCATCAATGTACTAATTAACAAATGGTTAATTGGTGTGACTGGAGCAGACGTCTGTTTGTCTGTGGTGTTTACACTGAAACCTGCTGAATGCTACAGTTCTTTTCGATCCGTCTTTGTTACACGGCTTCATGTAATTAACAATGCTGTGTCACAAGATTCAGTCTTTCAAGAGCTCATGTGCTCCTTCGGTTTTCTATTTATTAACCAACAAGTCCATGCAGCAAACACATAGTTGTGTGTGTGTGCTTTATATCCACGGATAATAATCTCAACACTGAAGGGCAAAGTCAGCTGGCAGCAGCCAGTGGTGTGCTAGACCCCACCTCCACTGTTTTAAATCATTAAACTGGACCTCTGTGATGTGTATGTGGAATGTTTTTAATGGATTAACCAACAAACTGTATGCTTGTCTGTGGTGATACAGACCATCCAAGGAATCTGTGCTTCAGTTTACATGCTAACACTGTAACTATGATGGCAAACATGCTAGACTTGTGCACATGTTAAGACCCATGCAGAAATGAGCTCGAAGCTTTTTTAAAAGGTTAATTTTGGAGCAAGGAAACTTGCAGTGAGAGTAGATGAACTAGGACACAAAACCCAGATTGTGGAAGTGTATGAAAAAAAAGACACACATTTCTGCAAAGCATACATCTGAACTCTTCCCGACCCAGAAATACACATTTCTTTGGCACTTTTGTGTTGCGGTGTGCCGTTGCTTTCTCACGTCGGCCTCGTTCACTCTCAGTAACAAAGCTGAACCAGCATTTTACACACACAGCCTGTCGTGCAGGGTCGCGCACCCTGCTCTGCCTTCACTGTGTGTGTGTGTTTGTGTCTGACTGACTGATTCAGCACTTGTCTCCATTCACATCGCTTGTTGAGTTCGATTATTCAGTTTGTCAGCTGAGCCAGCCCTTCCCTCTGCCCCACTGTGGCCCTGTTTGTCTCACTTTTGTTGATTGCTCTACTGTGCGCCCGTGTGTGTTTGTGCACGGCTCTGTGTGTGTAGGTGTGTGTCTACTCACAGCTTTCTCTTTAGGCCCACAGTGCTGGGTGTGTTGGACTGCATCTGGCTGAACAGAAACTGAATCAGCTGGCAAAGACAGAACGAGCATGTGTGAATCAGCAGCTCACACAGGAAAACATCACCAACTCTCATTTTTACCTTCAGATATAAACAGAACAGGAAACTGAGAGACACGAGCCCTAACCTCCCCGCTCACATGTTCAGACGATGAACCTTTGTGTTTCTCAGGTCTGATGGTCTGAACATTTTCACTTTATAAACTGATTCATCTTTTTGTGAATCAGACATGCAGCAAAAGTGCTGATGCTTCAAGTAACAATCCAGTAAGCTAGCTGACGGTGTTAAAACAGCACTCTATCAAAGCAAAGGAAACAATGCTTTATGACGCCAGAACATTTACCTTCAACTCTAAAACAAAAAGTTCAAAAGAAATACTGTAAAACACTGTGATACAAGTGCCGTCGGTCCTGCATTCAAACGTCTCACAAATTTATACATAAATCACCTTAGCTGTGAAAAGAACTTCATTTACTTTCCACCACAGCGACGAACCCACAGAGAACAAACATCCACTGTGTAGTTTGAATAACGTCTGGAAGGAAAATTATATGCTGCCGACCTCTGGCAGGTTTCATCAGTTACAAAGATGCTGGAAGCTCAGCGATAACAGAAAGAAACGGTAACATCACCGAAATATAGCTTTGAAGTATTTGTTCAGTGTTTATTCCTTTAGAGTGGAAGATACATGTGAAATACAGAAGCGTGAATGGTAAATGACCTGTATTTATATAGCGCTTTACTAGTCCCTAAGGACCCCAAAGCGCTTTACACATCCAGTCATCCACACATCCACACACTGGTGATGGCAGCTACATTGTAGCCACAGCCACCCTGGGGCGCACTGACAGAGGCGAGGCTGCCGGACACTGGCGCCACCGGCCCCTCTGACCACCACCAGTAGGCAACGGGTGAAGTGTCTTGCCCAAAGACACAACGACCGAGACTGTCCAAGCCGGGGCTCGAACCAGCAACCTTCCGATTACAAGGCGAACTCCCAACTCTTGAGCCACGACCGCCCCGTGAGTCAAACGTGAAGGCAAAAACTTTCATTACTTACTTTTGTATCTGTGTTTTACATAAACATATAAATGCATCATGAGTACCCATAGACTGACCTTGTTCATGACTTTCTGTTGCTGCGTGTGGTTCTGTCTCAGTGACACCACCTCCCGCCACAGCACCTCATTCTGCCTGCAAACGGAGGGGAAACACTGCAGAGATCAGAAAGGCGGAACGAGCAGAACGAATGCGAAACATTACAAGTACGACCTGAACGTTTTGTTATAGCCACCTGTTTATAGACTAATTACGTTTTTAATAAGCAGAGTTAAAAACTGGGTTTCGATGTGATGCAAAGAAAAGAGCACAGTCGATTCTTCCATGTAGGTTTTTTTCACTACTTTAGGTTCATTCAGGTTAATCTCACGAGCATGCGTGCTTCAGGCACAAGCAGTGTTTCATTTAACCTGTCAGGCATCAGTGCACAGCAGAAATCTTTCAGCCAAACATGCTCAACAAGTTTAATCATGTGCAATCTCTATAATGTATTTATGACTCTATTAGCTGTCTTTTCCTCCATTTGCCTAAAAACAATCCACCCTGAGGAAATGAAGATTCTGTCTTTGTTTTGTTGATGTGCAAAAGAAGAAAAGTTTAAATAGTTGTGTTGGTTAAATCCCAAATTTCCCTCAATGTGGAAATGTGTGCAGGGTAGCTAAAGGAAGCAATGGCGTCACGTCGACATAAACACACAGCGATGATGTTCATCATCCACCTGCTGACACACTGACTTTCTGTGATGGATGTCCACACCATTGCTCACATACATATGCACGCACCTGTGTTCACGTGTGCTCACCTTTCTGAGAAGATTACCAGTGGTTACCGATGTGTGTGTGTGTGTGTGTTAGTCAGGTGAGCAGGTGAACATTCTCTTCTCTCATTAACAAACAATACGGAGCACAAAGCAGCCACACAACAGGCACAGCAGCTCTGTTCAGTAACAATAGTGTGTAGAAAAAAAGTGAGGTCATCTACTTAGCAAGAGAAACAAAACACAGGTTAGCTGCTGCTCTGACACAATCCCTGTCTTCAACATGGGCCAGCAATGTGTGAGTGTGTGGGTCAGATGACCACGAGCGGACATCGCTGTAGCATGGCTGTATTTATTTTACCAAAAACAAGTTCAGAGGACAAATAAAAAAAATGTTTTTAACTAGAAAAATGTGAAATATTTTTTCAAGGAGACAGAAGAGTCAGGAAGGGCATCGTTTCTCTGCCAGTGTAAAACTGAACAAGGACATTTTATGCAGCCCAACAAGCGTCAGTCATGTTTCTGGGCTCCACACACACATCATACTTTTCAGCTCCCTCAGAGGTTAAAATGTTAAAATAAATAAAAACAGGATCACAACGATCCAAAAGGGCTAACTGTTTTTATTTAGGTGTCTACGCTTTAATAATTGTTAGTTAATATGAAAGACTGTGCTTATATTCTTCCAGAGAACAGCACAACACTCTTCCACAATCACAGTAATTCACATTCAAATTTCAGTCAAATATAAACTATTAAACGTTTCTGTGCTTACACGTGTTTATGACTGTAATAATCTACAAATGTAGTTTTTGCACCTACAGTAAAATAAACAAAGTGATTTTGCAGAACGTCTGATGCTCCAGTTCACACTGGACTGAAACGTGTGTCTGAAACTTCAGGCTTTGAGTCAAAGGGAACTTTTTTCAGCACGTTTGTGCGAATCGTCTGAAGTTGAGTGTTTTTATTTTCTGCTGCACTAAAATCCCTTTTACCTAAAAATCTGTTGAACTTTTGAAACAGTGTCGCCTCTGTGACAATGACAAATCAAAATCAAGAAGGGGCGGGACTTGTGATATCAGTTCGCACAGACCCACACAGACACACACAGACCCACACAGACACACACAGACCCACACAGACACACAGACCCACACAGACACACACAGACACACACAGACCCACACAGACACACACAGACACACAGACCCACACAGACCCACACAGACACACACAGACACACACAGACACACAGACCCACACAGACCCACACAGACACACACAGACACACACAGACCCACACAGACACACAGACCCACACAGACACACACAGACACACACAGACACACAGACCCACACAGACACACACAGACACACACAGACCCACACAGACACACACAGACACACAGACCCACACAGACCCACACAGACACACACAGACACACACAGACCCACACAGACACACACAGACACACAGACCCACACAGACCCACACAGACACACACAGACACACACAGACCCACACAGACACACACAGACACACAGACCCACACAGACACACACAGACACACAGACCCACACAGACCCACACAGACACACAGACACACACAGACACACACAGACACACAGACCCACACAGACACACACAGACACACACAGACACACAGACCCACACAGACCCACACAGACACACACAGACACACAGACACACACAGACACACAGACCCACACAGACACACAGACACACACAGACACACACAGACACACAGACCCACACAGACACACAGACCCACACAGACACACACAGACACACACAGACACACAGACACACACAGACACACACAGACACACAGACCCACACAGACACACACAGACACACACAGACACACACAGACACACAGACCCAGACACACACAGACACACAGACACACACAGACACACACAGACACACAGACACACACAGACACACACAGACACACAGACCCACACAGACACACACAGACACACACAGACACACAGACCCACACAGACACACAGACCCACACAGACACACACAGACACACACAGACCCACACAGACACACACAGACACACAGACCCACACAGACCCACACAGACACACACAGACACACACAGACACACAGACACACACAGACCCACACAGACACACACAGACACACAGACCCACACAGACACACACAGACACACACGTCCTGTACTCACTGCTTCATGTCCTGCATCTGACACTCCATGTTGTCCTGTTGTGTCCTGAGAAGCTGGACTTCGTACAGCAGCTTACTGAGGTCCTCCTGACGAACTTTAGTCTCTTCACTCTTCACTATGGACACCTGAAAACATGATGCATTCTGGGTAACTCATTTCCAAACTAACATTGATGTTGTGTGTTCAGGTAAAAACACCTCAAATGATGAATAACTCCAGCAATTATCAAGCATCAATATCGGGTCCATTTTTCTCACTTTCCCACAAATGCAAAGGAAAAATCACATTTCTCATTTTTGAATGATTTGAATTATATGTTAAGATAAATCATAAGAACTTTGGCATAGAATTAATTTATGACAACAGAAATACTACAGTTCTACGGGCGTTTTACACGAATGGTAGTTCATGTCCACAAACTACACCAATGCTGTGTTTTCATGTCACGTTTTAAAATCTCCTTTATGTGAAAATTTGAACAGTGTTCAGTGAAAAAAGCTGCGCCTGAACTCTTGAAGTATGATGTTGTCACTGGATGTCCAGAGCTGAGGGAGATGGTTTGTTACAGACTGATATAAAAAGAAAACAATGATTTCTGTTTCTCAGATGTCTTTTTGTAAGAGAGAAATAATATTTTTTGTGCAAAACCCCTCTCTAAACGTGCAGCTTCACCTAACTGGACCAATAGCAAGGTCTTGGACTTTGGTCAAAGCACCACACTGTTATTGGCTTTGATAGAAGCGTCGTCTAAGGAACTTGAAAAGAAAAGCATCTGGACTGGATCTTAATAATTTTTATGAAGGAAAACAAACAATTTAGCATAATGAAGAACTCCTTCAGAGACATTGCTCCTATCTGCATCCATACCTTTCTTTTGATGTGTTCCAGCATGTGCTCATGTCCCTGGAGGAAGTACAGATGTTGGAACTCTGTATCGTCTCTCTCAGGTTTCACCAAACCACTCTGCTCGATGTTTACCACCTTACGAAAACCATCTATAAGCAAAAAGTAGGACTGATAAATAAATGGAGAATGAAGAGGAGAGGAGAGGAGAGGAGAGGAGAAACTCACACATGTTGAGTTGCCGGACGAAGCTTGCCATGTTGTTGTGTTTAAAATATTTGGGCAAAACCTCCTTAGCAAAGCGACCCTGGTCAAACACATGGAAACTAGTCCCAGTCTGAAACAGAGAAAACACAGAAATGCAGAATCAGTTTTCAGGATCTCTGTGCATAGCTAATACAGCACTGAGAGAAATACATCATTCATGTGCGTACTAATCTGTACTGAATCGTTTTTGTGTTGCAAACATTAGCGTACGGCAGCTCAGTGTGACAGGAAACACCGCTGTGATGTACTTTTCCTCAGATCAACCAAAAACATGAAGAAACTGAAGATCAGGTTAACTTTTAGCCTTTTTAAATGTGTTTACACATTGAGTGCGGTTACCATCGTGCTGCGTTTGATTCCATCTCTGGATTTCACAGACATCCAGGTAAGCTCTTACAAGTAGCTGAGTTAACTTTAAATAATAATACGTTATGAGTTATTAAATAATACTAACAATAGGGAGTCATCTGGAAAACTGGCCGATGCCGGGGTTCGTCTACAGATGACTGATCCCAATAATAACACATTTTAATCAGAACTAGCAGTGAGTAACGCCAGTAACGCAGCGCAGCACAAACTCGGTGTAAACATGAAAGTAAATGTTTGTCTATTTGGGAATTTGGTGTTTTGGTCAAGCAGAGAGTCTGTCAGTGATAAAATGCAACATCACTGTTTGAAACCAGGTGAAATCAACGTTATATGGATGCTGCATGTATTGGGGAACATTAAATGAATAACAACAGAACTTTTACCCAGTTTTTGCCCATTTTTGTCCTTTTTTTTCTTACCAGCAGGTATAAATTTGTACATTTTACCGAAATTCCGAAATTTTTGCGTTTCCATGTGGACGAGGAATACGGAGTTGGTCACGCAGCGTCAAAGGTATGTGCCTTTTTCACGTCACACTGTGGCCATGTTATTGTTTACAGGAGATGAATCGCAGAATGGCAGATAGAGACAAAATACTGTTAATCTGACTGTCTGCAGGTTTACACGCAGTTACTGTCCCTCCATTTACAAAGGCAGAGGCGTCACCGTGTGATTATTTTACGTGTACTTGTTTTTTTCCTGTGTAATAATATTCAACATTGCTGTCAATACATTTTTAAAAAATGCCTCTCTGTGCAAAATGGGTGTAAAAACATAAACAGCTGTGGGATCCTGTTTGTCTGTGATTTGAACCGAGGGAACAAACTGTGGCAGGATCAGCCTGATGTTATTTGTATCCCGCTGTAACTTTACTGTATACAGAGCAAACATCTCCAACATGTCAGGAGTAGTTAGTCATTACAACAAGTGTTTGTGAACTAAAAATCAAGGATGTGGGATCCTGTTTGTCCGTGATTTGAACAGCCCAGCGCTGCTCCCGACACAGGGAAAACCAACCCTGCAGGGAGACCTACCTCAGCACCTGTGCAGGTGAAGCCAAAGGGCAGATTTGCTTCACCATATTTTCTAGTCTTTGGCTTAGAATGAAGTTGGTTTGGAAACATATTCAGCGATGCTTCATCTCCTGCTTTGCGTTTGTGTGGGCGCCCCGTGCTAGCAGTGTCCAAGCGTCCCCCCCTTTCATACCGCGCCCCCCCCCCCTTGCAATGGCTCAGCGCCCCACACTTTGGGAAGGTCTGCTGTAACTAAACGTTACACGCTTTGAAGGGGGTAACGCTTTTGTTAGCGGCTTTTGTTTGCATTTGTTAAAATAACTCAAACATGGATGAGCAGTGAGCTTTACATGCACAGCGGTGTTCTCGAGGACACATGGCAGAGCCTCTGTGCTGGATTTGTGATCATACTCGATGCCTTCACACTACACAAATAGATTTTTGTTACTATTTCAGATTAACAGAAATATTTACTTTACGATACTGTTCAAAGCTTTAGTCCACTGATGGAGTTACTTGTTACATAGGATCAATATCAGAAATGCAACTACTTAACAAGCTAAACAACCCAATAACAAAGCCTTGATACTGAAACCACTAAGTCACCACCAAATAAAGATCTTGCAACCAAGACATGTAGGATTTTTTGTACTGTTAAAGCTGCAACATCAGCTTCAACAGTTTCCCCAGAGCTTTAACAAGCTGGTCAGTCTCTCATAGACAACCTATGCCATATTCACTTCTTATATATACTGTACTAAAAATTAATATTAAGTAGTAACCATTAATATTAATGTAGATGTGACTCACGGCACTCCAGCAGATAAGGTGGTTGGTGTCTGGGTCCTCAACCAGGGTCCACAGCTTAGTTAGAAAGGCTGGAACATTACTAGTGTAGCTGCCATCCACACCAACCGCACCTGGAGACTCCTGCATAATGGCACCTGTCCGCTTCCAAGGCCTCTCACGAGGGAACAGAGTGTGCGAATGTATGAGGGTGAGTGTGTGTTTGTCTATATATGTGCACGCTCCCAGACTAGTCCATGTTTGAGAAACTCCTCTTCTGATGATCCCTTACTGATAATCCCAAGTTTGTCTCAGTGTCTTCGAGTCCATCTCAGTCAGCCGTGCGTCTCGCCGCGTGCTTCGTTTGTTTAATGAGTGTTTTTAAAATCTTCCTTCAGCCTGTTTTTCTCTTCCACTCTCCTCTCACTGTCCTCAGTACCACATCATCCATCCAGCTGAAAGCCATCACAGAAGGTCCATGTCAGCACACACACATGCACAATCCCGCCCCCCACCCCGGCCTCCCGCCCAGTCAAACAATACAGCATCCACACAAAAGCTTCAATAACACAGTGCTGTCCTACCATCAAAAGGCTACTGGTAAAAGTGAACAGCGTGCAGTGTGCCTTTATGTCAGCCAGAAAAGACAGAATTGATTCATTTGTGAGCATATCTTAAATATCTTTGTGTCATTATTAAGTACACATGTAACTCTTGTACAGTAAAACCACAGCAACAGACCAACTTTTTAATCATCTGAGTGAATCACAAACGAATGATGACTCGTGTCAGATATCTATCACTGCGGGTTTCATCTCAAGAGATTAAGTCCTTCTGTCGTTAAGTTCCAAAATCAGGCCACATTTTTAAAAGTACACAAAAAATTATTAGCAGTTCACCAGCAGATTCCCGTTTGACTAATGAGGAAGCACGCTCCGGCTCCCCGGAGGAGCCAATCATTCACCTCTAAACTATAATGTTGACCAAGCAGTAATGTCCAGGGCAGAAATATGAAGCCTACACAAAAGTGTCAGAAACTGCTGACACAAGTGTAGTCAACAGCTTTCTGCTAAACTTAGAAGTTGTTATGTGTGTGTGGGTTGCACACATACAGTTTATGGATGCAGCTTTCTACCCAGACTGCTAGCCTCAGTGGATAGCTTAG
Organism: Maylandia zebra; assembly: GCF_041146795.1. Lineage (NCBI taxonomy): Eukaryota > Metazoa > Chordata > Actinopteri > Cichliformes > Cichlidae > Maylandia > Maylandia zebra. The sequence goes on from NC_135173.1 coordinate 1,318,652, forward strand.
CACTCCATCCTCCTGTCCACATATAAATGGTAGTTTTATCTTCGTTTTGTATCTGAGTTTGTAGAATAAAGAACAGACTCATTAACTGATCAGTCACAGGTCAAAGGTCTTGACTATATTTGGTAACTGTTATCTCCAAAACCTCCAAAAAACAAAAAGTGCAAACTAATAGAAGACATCTTAGTGACCATGTCTGTCTTTCATGTTGAGGATGTAAAGGATAAATTTGTTAATGCTCAAAGACTATTAGCTATTGTTTATTTCAACTTCACACCAACAACCTCGCAAAAAACCCACACGTAGCATTTTGTGAAACTGAAGGATAATGAAGGGTAGCCTGTAATCTTCTGGTGGTTAGTAAGAACCAGAGAGACCATTTGACATCTTTTGTGCAGCAGCACAGAAAGCACGAAGGCTTCTGGTCTAACAAACCCTCCACTGACACTGAGGAAGTTTCTGCCCCTCCTCAAAAAGCACCGATGACAGGTTGGGGATGACGATGGTTCCCTAAAGAATACAAAGATGACCCTCATCACCTCACGTATGCTTTCATACATTTTCCAATGCTGTAAATATACGTTATTGTAAAAACGATAACTGCTGCCCTCACTTTTCTCTCAGCTGTTTAGCACAGCAGTAACATTTTCTCAAATGTTTTATTCAAGAAAATTATTTCTGTTTCTTTCATATTTAGCTTGGCTATCGAGTACGCCATTAACTCAGTGTCTTTAGTAGTGCGGTGAAAAATGCTGAGGGGAGCAATATTAGCCATCCTCCGGACCTCGTGAATAACAGCCTGCATGACAAATATGACACTATGTTGTTACAACATCAAAGAAACAGCAGCATCCTTCTATAATACATTATTTCAGACTATGTAAATATTCAGGCTACATTTATTGTACCTGTTTGTCTTATTGGTGACTTTAAAGCAATGACGGGTTAATAGTCTGTCTAAATAAATAAATAAACAAAATTGAATCTACCTGCACACAGAGCATCTTCAAAACTGGCTTGATCCTTCCCATCCACAGCTATGTCTATTTCCTGCTGACAATGCTCGGAGAAACACAGTTATCTTTAAGCTGTGTATACAACCACAATTCCAAAGACATTAGTAGCTGCACCTGGTGTCAGTTTGTCCTGGCTGACCGACGTCTGTTATGGCCTCAAAATACTAATTACAGGCCAATTAAAGGAGGTTAGTTAATGAGCAGATCTCCTTGCTTTGCATTCAAATGCTATGTTGGTGGTGTCCGTCCATCCATCCATCCATCCATCCATCCATCCATCCATCCATCGATCTTCTTCCACTTATCCGGGTTGGGTCGTGGGGGCAGCAGCATAAACAGAGAAGCCCAGACCTCCCTTTCCTCAGCCACCCCTCTCCAGCTTATCCGGGGGAACACCAAGGCGTTCCCAGGCCAGCCGAGAGATATAATCTCTCCAGCGTGTCCTGGGTCTGCCCCGGGGCCTCCTCCCGGTGGGACATGCCTGGAACACCTCACCCAGGAGGCGCCCAGGGGGCATCCTCATCAGATGCCCGAACCACCTCAGCTGGCTCCTTTCGATGTGGAGGAGCAGCTCTATCCTGAGTCCCCATCTCTAAGGCAGAGGCCAGAAACCCTTCAGAGGAAGCTCATTTCTGCCGCTTGTATCCGCAATCTCGTTCTTTCAGTCACCATCCACAGCTCAAACTGTAGGTGAGGGTGGGGACGCAGATTAACTGGTAAATTGAGAACTTTGCTTTTACACTGAGCTCTCTCTTCACCACAGTGGACCAGCACAGTGTCCACGTCACCAATCAGTCTGTCAGCGTCCCGCTCCCTTCTCCCGCACTCAACAAAACCCTGAGATACTTAAACTCCTCCACTCCGGGTAGGAACCCATTCCTAACCCAGAGTGGGCACTCCACTCCTTTCCAGCTGAGGACCATGGCCTCGGATTTGGAGGTGCTGATTCTCCTTATCGTCTACATATTTTGTAAATCTGGTTTTCATATCAGCCGGTACACAGCGAATCCTTGCAGGATGGTAACACATGTTTACCAAGCGTGATACCCCAAACTCACACACATTCCATCATCCCTGCAGGATTAGAGCTCTGCTGCCCGTATTATCACTAGGACTCCCCCTACCCACCACATCACCCCTATCCTGAAGCAGCTTCACTGGCTAGCGGTTAAACTTTGCATTAATTTTAAAATACTCCTTTATAGTCTATTATAAGGCTATTCATACCATACCTCTCTGATTTGGTACAGATCTCCATCCCATCCCGGTGCCTCAGATCCTCCTTTTCTCTTTTTCTTTCTGTTCCTTCCTTTCGTCTTCCTTTCACCATGGGAGGCAGGGCTTTTAGTCGCTCTGCCCCTCGACTTTGGAATTCCCTATGCCCCGACCTCAGAAACATCAGTTCATTCCCTCTTTTTAAGTCCACCTTCAAAGCCCACCTGTTCAAGATAGCCTTCTCTATATAACTTCTCCATGCTCGTAAACATTTTTTTTATTATTGTGTTTATTTCCTGTTTTTATGGCTGTATTGTTTGTTCTGTACAGTGTCCTTGGGTGTTTTGAAAGACGCTTTTAAATAAAATGTATTATTATTATTATTTATTATTATTAAGATGCCGTTAGTTTTGCAGGTCACAAAGCATCAAACATGCAGCTAATCCTTGGCTAAACGAGACACTGTATAAAAAGCATACCCTGCACCTCGCGCTAATTCATCAGGTAGAGGATTGCAACAAGCATGGTGTTTGCAGGTGGGTCAGTTCCAGCATAGTGACGGTGCGCAGTGAAAGCTGGTCTTCAGAAAACAACGAGCCGTCGTTTCCTCTCTTGATGAACAGACGAGAGGAAACGAGTGCGTCAGTGTTTTTTTAATCAGTTGTTTACACTGAAATGTTTGAGCAGGAGACAGCACACACACACACACACACACACACACACACACACACACACACACACACACACACACACACACACACACACACCTTGTCCAGTTCATCCAGGTTCCAGGTAGCAATCTATAAACGACGTGGTTTACCGGGAACTTTGCTCTTTTTGTTCTCTGTCAACTTCTCCAAATCTCTTTCATGGGCGATCTAACAGGAAAAAAGCTTTGATGAGCTGTTTCGATGACTGCACCGTGTGTCATGCTGACATGGATGTTTTTAAACACATGGATAAAACTGACTCACACTTAATACTGCAGGTGCTGTATTGTTGATCCTGTGTTGCATCATACTACGTCCAGTAAAATAACAGAATTTTGGGGCTTTTCTTGCTTTTGGGGGAAATGTTTGAAAATATATGGAGAGCTAGCACTCAGTGCTTGTGTCATTTGTGCCTGATTCAAATGTGCCTCAATGTGGTCACATGTGGTCACCTCAACATTTCAATTTCAAGTGACATAATTTTAATTTTTAATACGAACATTTTCCTGGTTTGAATGAGAATATTTGATTTTTAATATAGTGGTTATACATGATTATTGATCATGTTCATCTAAGGAAGAGGTTTCACCTGTCAGCTCCTTCACTTCTACAGGAGTATATCATCAAACATATGACAGCTTTGCTATTGTCTCTGCATTAAAACATAAAATAAGGATTATTTACAAAAGTTTTGCAAATCAAAACTTTCCAAAACATAGCCTGAAATACTTGAAGGCTTTCGGGAAAGGCAGCGGGAAGGTGCGCACCACAGGAAGTCTGTACAGATGAAAAAAGTGATGAAATGTAATTTTACTGAAGGTCTTGTTATGGTGTGACCTTGTTTGCAGATTGTATTTATTCTGCATAATATTAGTGACAGCATGATATTCAGAGGCGTCACTATGAAAGCAGCTCACCGTGCCCCAGCGATTAATTTGGATGTCTCATGAAAAAGACGAACAGAAAACTTGATGAATTCATCCTCGTTGCTCAGCAAACAGAACTTGGCAGATGATGTTTGAGGCTCCAGTGTGGAACAGCAGCTGAAGGTCTGTGGTCCTACCTGGAGAAACAATGTGAACAGACGTTTTTAGTCACACACGTCATTAAAAACAGAGCAACAAAAACAATTAGTTACTCACTGCTGGAGAAAAGCATACCAACACTTTCCTGCAGAAGCTTCACAGCGTGCTGCATTTCTCCGAGAATCCTCTGCTCCATGGACTGTTTCCCCAGACCAAAGTTTCTCAGGGTCATCAGGCAGAAGCGTCTGTGCTCTAACCGGGACTGTAATCTGCTAAAACCACTCCTGGAGGGTGAGCTACATGCAAAAACGGAAACTTTTATCCCTTTAATTATGTTTCAGTAATTACAAGCACATCACCTGTTGTTCTCACTGCTACCACCAGATGGCGCCAGTGTAAGGAGTTTTGACATTCAGCATTTACTTTGTTTCACAGTATTTACATCACATTCATGTCACCACAGAAAGTATTCCCACTTAATTTATTTTAATCTTGCACTCCAACCACATGCAGACTAATACGTCTGCATTACATTTCCAGTGGCCACTGTTATCCGATGCAACTCTGAGACCCGAGGCTGTCATTGTGCTCTTACTCCTTTACCATTAAAATAACAAACGGAGGACCACAGCAGTTACATTTTCATAGTTTAGTGGTTTACACATTCACCTCACAAGCAAAAGTTATGCAGTTCAGTTCCAAACTTCGTTTGGCTCACGGCGAAGGCGGTCGCACTTTTCTCCTCTCCTCTTCCCCTTATCTTCGCTGCTTAGCCTCTTGTGTCCTTGTCCTGTCTCGTGTACTTTTCCCTGGACACTCTCTCACAGTCTGTTCTCTAAAACCTAAAAGAGGAATTATGGATTTGATCAACTGGTCTCTGAATGCAATTGACACCCCTTTCTCAACGAGAAGTCTGGGCTTGGGTGAGCCTGACTGCTGAAGATATCTACCTATTCGGAACTATGGTAACAGGGTTCTGGCTGATCGGAGCTGGCTTGACCCTGACTTATCGAAGAATTAAGGAAGCGGAACCGGCTGTTCAAACCCCCACAAGGCTGCCCGCTGGGATTGGAACGATGGGACGAGGCGTGAGTTTCTCAAAATGGGCTCATTGAGTCAGCACGGAGAAGATCTTGGAGAGGCTACGGCTGCCGTGAATACTCAGAATAAGATCTCTGAGTGAAAAACTGGATTACATCTGGAGGGGCTCGCTCGAATAACACCTTTGAGCGCAAATTCGATCACATCTTGGGGAAGTGCACTGCGGTCGTGAGTTCTCAGAATCGGCTCTTTGAGCAAAAAGAACGACAACATCACGGAACGTAAGTTTGATAACATCATAGGAAGCTCGCGGCTCTCCAACGGGAGATTGAGAGACCAGTGTCGGACTGTAGAACAGCTTTGAAATTCATATGAGTTGTTCGCACTAAAGTAAAAACCACCATCACTTCATGCGGAGACCCCTTCGGCGCCAGCTGCGGCCTCAAGGCTGGAGCTGAACAACAACACCCTGATAACGACTGTGTTTAGACTGCTCCCCCCATTCCATGCAAGGCCACCTGGGTTGGCTGGCAGACTGTTTACTTAGCATGATAGGGCGAAGGACACTGTCTCAGCTGAACTATGGACACGCACACACATACACTTACACTGATAAGCACGCACTCATCCCCCTCCCTTTCCAAACGCCTTCGATGCTTGTTTCCTGCTGGGGAACACGGCGGGTCTGTGCGCCGCGCTGGAATGGTAGCGCTGTGCAGGGCGGCTGCTGTGTTCGCTTCGGATTACTCCTCACCCCCCACCCAATCCTGTGGCTTGTCATGTCTTTCATAATGTTGTGCTGTGGACATTTATGTGCTTTTTGTGCAGAGGAGTTTTTTTGTTTCCTGTTCTCATGCTGTCCTACCATGGAAGCACAGCATGAGTAGAGGTCTCTTTTTTTCCTCTTGTTCTTTCCCATTGTAGTGTACATTTCAGTGTTTTTTCTGTAACGCTACCGATCTCCGACCTGTATCCCCATGTGATGTCTGTATTGTGTGTGTAAGGTCGGGAGGGTGGGGTCCCATTTCACTGCAGGGCAACCTGCATGTGGCGAATAAAGCTTTGATTGATTGATTGATTGATTGATTGGAAGAGACACAAATCCCTTGGGAGCTGTATCAGGAAGAGGATCTGGTGTAAAAATTGAGACGAGATGAAACATGTCTGCGGGGGCTGCATAAAGAGACAGAAAGTCACAGAAAGCTATCGTACCTTTCACTTGTGCAGCATGATTGTACATTAGGTGTTGTGGTCTGCCAGAGAAGTCAGCAGCTTTGTGGATCAGGGCCTCCTTTAAGGCCCAATGATAACAACCGCAGGCCTGGGACCAATAAAAAGGCTGTAGATGTTACCATAGTGTTCAGCCAGCTGGGGGAGATAAAGTGGCATGTTTTATAAAAATAGGGTATGAAATTCAGATTCAGTGCAATTATGAGACACTGTAACATTGATTTACAGTTGATTTTAAAAAGTTATCGTCGTCGTAAAGATTTAGTCCAAACGAGTGACCTTGTTTGGACTAAAATCACCTCACAGCAGCTCTGCAGAGCATTTTTATTCTTTTAAGTTAGATTTTTTGATAAATAACTGACCATCAGGTCACAGAGCCAAGCCCCCTCTGTTCTGTGAGGAGCTCAGCTCATCAGCTCGGGCAGACAAACAGCCGAGTGAAATAACTACCACGAAAAAAAAACCTTTGGCATATTCAACTCTATTTTCATTCATCTTTTAAGATATTTATTCAACAAGTGAGTATCATTATATCTAGACTAAAAACAGTCATTTCCCTTATTAACCTGTATGCAGCTTACCGAATTTCCCGGAGGAACCCACCGGAGGGATTAATAAAGTTTTATCTAATCCCATCTAATATTTTATTTTTAGAGAGAACGGAAAACAAAAACTAACACCAGGAAACAATTAAAGATGCAGGAATCTCAGACAAACCTATCAGTGTGTACATCAATGAATGCATATATTAAAAAAATTGTAGAATTGTTTTATATATTTAAAATATTAGAAAAGATATTAAACTTTACCCCCTCTAGACCAGCAATAGGCTTCTCCAGATCCTGCATTGGCTTCCCTCAGGTGACCCTGGATCCTCCCTTAGTTATGCTGCAATAGACGTAGGCTGCTGGGGATTCCCATGATGCATTGAGTTTTTCCTTTCCAGTCACCTTTCTCACTCACTATGTGTTAACAGACCTCTCTGCATTGAATCATATCTGTTATTAACCTCTGTCTCTCTTCCACAGCATGTCTTTATCCTGTCTTCCTTCTCTCACCCCAACCAATCACAGCAGATGGCCCCGCCCCTCCCTGAGCCTGGTTCTGCCGGAGGTTTCTTCCTGTTAAAAGGGAGTTTTTCTTCCCACTGTCGCCAAAGTGCTGCTCATAGGGGCTCATATGATTGTTGGGTTTTTCCCTGTATCTATGAAGCACCTTGAGGCGACTTTTGTTGTGATTTGCCACTATATAAATAAAATTGAATTGAATTGAGATCCAACAGGTTTCCAAAGACGGGGATTGGTCGCAGGCCTGTAAGGAAATTATTGGGTCTGTATGCTGAAAAAAGCAGCAGGAGAAGCAACAACACCAACAACAATATCAGAGCAACAGATGCAAACATGGTGATGCTGTGATTCAATGTATTCTGTTTCATCGGGCCTTTGTACACCCTAACCTTAACCCTTTACTGTACAAACACAGACAACCTTTGCACAGTCGTGGGGCCTGCAGAGGCACTGAATCGGGTTAGTCATTTGTTCGACACCGACTTGATCTACGCATGTCTGTGCCATCATAGGCAAGCAAATGTCTGCTATCACTGTTGCCACAGAACATAATGGTACCTATGATGCCTACTTCACTTTTAATTTAATATATAGAAATGCAAATATTTAAAATTGTACTTTTTGTTTTAATGTTTAACTGACAAAAGTTTAAAAAAAGAAAAACAATGGATGCCTGTATTAGGACTGTTTTTACAACTTCAGATATTTATTCTTGGATTTGCATGATTCACAATATTGGAAAAATACTGCATTTCAAACCATCTTTTTAAAAATGTTGTACTGGTACTTGGAGCAGCTCCACCCACTTTCCTTTGATTGGCTGCTCCTCGGAAATCAAAGGTTTGAATATTATGTGGGTGGGCGTGATGTACTCCTGAGACGGTCGCATCAATGGGATCCATTTTTTCCCCAAGCTATTTGTAATCAGTTAGACCTGGTAAAACTGTAAATGTCTCATTATACAGGCAGAGGATGTCTGGGCTTCTTTGTGCCGCTCTCCACAAACTCCGCCCCCACAACCTGAACCTGGATGAGCTGTAGAAAACGGATGGATGGATACCATCACATAAAAATATATAAGCTTTCTGTAATTAATATTTAGAATATTTCTGTATTTTTAAGAGACAGTAAATTAAAATACATGTTGTAGATTTAACATAATTTTCATTTTTAAGGACAAACATGTTGAATAAATAGTATTTAAACATGAAAAGATAATGAAATACATATGTACTACAATAAAAATCTTTAATCCATGTTTAAGGTAAGAAGATGAAATATGAGCCCATAAAACTGTCAAAATACAAAACAAGAAACTACAAATCAAATCAAATCAAATCAAATCAAATCACTTTTATTGTCACATCACATGTGCAGGCACACTGGCACAGCACATGCGAGTGAAATTCTTGTGTGCGAGCCCCACAAGCAACAGAGTTGTGCAAACACAACAACACAAACGAGCAAAATACAAGAATGGCCAACCTGAAACTAATAAATATATGTACAATATATAATAGTGTATGCATTTCTGGATGTGTATACTAAATATTTTCCTACGTGTGTGTGTGTGTGTGTGTGTGTGTGTGTGTGTGTGTGTGTGTATACACATTTTTACAAATTAAATAGTAAAAAAAAAAATAATAATAATAATAATAATAATAATAATAATAAAATATATAAAATATACAGAGTTGAATATGTGCAAAACAGTGGCATTACTGTACAGTATGTAGTGCATAATGTTGAAGTTCCAGTAGTGAAGCTGAGGTGTCTATGACGTGTTCAGCAGTCTGATGGCCTGATGGAAGAAGCTGTCTCTCAGTCTGCTGGTACGGGACCGGATGCTGCAGAACCTCCTTCCTGATGGAAGCAGTCTGAACAGTTTATGGCTGGGGTGACTGGAGTCCTTGATGATCCTCCCCGCTTTCCTCAGGCAGCGCTTCCTGTAGATGTCTTGGAGGGAGGGAAGCTCACCTCCAATTATCCGTTCAGAGCACCGCACTACTCGCTGGAGAGCTTTGCAGTTGTAGGCGGTGCTGTTGCCATACCAGGTGGTGATGCATCCAGTGAGGATGCTCTCAATGGCACAGTGATAGAAGGTCCTGAGGATGCGGGGGCTCATGCCGAATCTTTTCAGTCTCCTGAGAAAGAAGAGGCGCTGCTGCGCCTTCTTCACTGTTTTGTTTGTGTGTACTGACCACGTAAGATCCTCAGCCAGATGTACTCCAAGGAACCGGAAGCTGCTCACTCTCTCCACAGCAGCGCCGCTGATGGTGATGGGGGTGTGTACTTCTCTGCACCTCCGGAAGTCCACTATCAACTCCTTTGTCTTTGCGACGTTGAGGGTGAGATGGTTGTCTTGACACCAGTGGGTCAGGGCGCTGACCTCCTCCCTGTAAGCCGTCTCATCACCGTTGGTGATAAGACCCACCACTGTAGTGTCGTCCGCAAACTTCACAATGTTTGTTTAACAACCGAAAGTTATTATTATTATTATATCAAGTGAAAAAACTAATGATGTTATTTTTATTTGTATTTATAATAACTTCTGTGAAATGATGAAATTAAAAATTGTCTGTTAACCCATTTTAAGTTAAAGTGTTTCTTACCATCAAAATCTATAAAGACCTGTAATTCGGGCTGATGTAAAGACTATACATGTGTTTTGTGAGTTTTTAAATCTGGGACAGTTGTAAATGAGTTTCTGTTAATGTCTGAAAACCAGGAAGATCTGCTGAACAACCAATAACTAAAATTAATTGTCACAAAAGATGACCTCAAAAAAGAGTCTGCATAACCATGAGAGTGTAAAACAACACACACAAATCTGGGTTGTAATGGATTTATTGTTTCACTTCTATGAGAGAAAACACTCTTTATTAACACAATGATGGGTGTGGTGCGGTCAGCTGAGCGCACCATCCGCTCCGAGCTCCCTGACCTGCACTCAATCTACAGCAGGCGGTGCTGGACCAAGGCCAGGAAGATGGTGAAGGACCTCAGCCATCCCAACAACAGACTGTTCTCTCTGCTGAGGTCAGGAAAGCGATTCCGCTCCCTGAAGACCAACACAGAGAGACTGAGGAGGAGCTTCTTCCCGCAGGCGATACGGTCTCTCAATCACACCACCACACAGTACTGACCCACACATACAGTTCTTACACACACACTGGACTTTCTGGACTTTGTTTTCACTTCATTACTTAAATCACTTTAAGCATGTTTGCACTGCACAAGACATAATGTGGATCGCACAACACTGGTCACTATATTCTTCATTTCCAGTTAATACTTGTACAGCTGCTGTTATTGTGTATATATTTATTTATATTTAGATTTCTTCATACATTCTTATATAGTTCTATATTGTGTATTTTGTTGTACAGTTATTTTATTTTCAACTTTAATTTATATTTTATTCCTTCCTAGTTAAATTTACCCTTTTTAATTTTTCATATTTATTTCCTATCTTATTCATAGCCTTTTCCTTTTTTGTTTTCTTTAGGTCACGAGCAGTTGTCCAAGCATTTCACTACATATCGTACTGTGTATGACTGTGTACGTGACAAATAAAATTTGAATTTGAATTTGATTTGATTCACATCCACACATCTTTTTTTTTTTTCCAAATTAGATGTTGGATGACTGTTGGTCAGGTTTTTTTTATATAGCTCCAAATCACACAAAGCGTTGCCTCAGGGTAGACCCTGCAGTATTTGGGAAAATCTAATACATAGTTTAGAGACTAATTAAGGATCAAACCCTATGTTGGGATAGGTGCACTCGCCCAATTTATGTATATTTTACTTTTGTGACTGTTGACTTTAAGGCAGCAGAAATTTATTTTTATTCAATTCTAAGTATGCCTCTATTTTTATCTGAGTCACTGAGCTACAGCGTCGGCACACCATCTCACTGTGGTGTCCTGAGTTGGATCTTCATGCTAAAAGGTTTGGGAGTTAAGGTGATCCCGTAGACCGGAGTGAAGTCTGGTTCTCCTGCGTCCTCGGGCCAGATGAACTGATATCTCATCAGCAGAGTCACCATGATGAGGAAGAGCTCCATACGAGCCAGACCCTCTCCGAGACAAATCCGAGGACCTGAGACATTAAAAAAGGTCTCAGTACCATGTAGTTCACATATTTGACAACATATTACAACCCTGTCTCTGCTGCTGCTCCAAGTAAGATTTGTCTATGCTCTTGTACCTGCAGAGAAAGGCATGAAAGCCTCTGGTTTAACAAACTCTCCTTGGTCATTTAGGAAGTTTTCTGGGTTGAATTCATGAGGGAATTTCCACTGTCCGTCCTCGTTGAGTACTGAGGTCAGATTCTGGATAATTACTGTACCCTGAAAAAACACCAAAACAATAAAAGACATTAAGAAAACTCTTCATTGCCTCTATTCCTAAAACCTATATAGCCGGTTGCCTCTTACCCTGGGAATGGAATATCCCATGAGCTCTGTGTCCCTGGTGGTGCAGTGGAAGACGCTGAGAGGAACAGTGTTGGCAACCCTCTGTACTTCATGAATCACTGCCTGGATTAAGACATGTTTTATGTAGCATAGAGCAAAAGACAAACAGTGCAGGCTCACTAGTACTAGCAGTTATCTAGTTTCTCTCTATAAAGAGATTGTAATGAATGAATGATTACAACAGCTATCCAAATCAATGGCTTCAATCAATGACAAAGCAAACTTTGTCCGAAGCCTCTCCCAGATGTTATAAGGTGAGAAGCATAAGGTCCATTGCAAAGCATTTGTCTCCGTCTTCATGTTTAATGTGAGTCTTCTTGTCTCTGTCTTTAGTATGTCTTCTATCCTTGAAAGTTGTGCATTGTCAACACTAGGGGTGCAACAATACATGTGTTTGTATTGAACTGTTGGATACAGTGCTTTCGGTTCGGTACGCATATGTATCGAACAATACAAAATTTTTCATTTATTTTATCAACTTTTCTTCTGATGATGCTGTCTGTGTTGAGAGTTCAGTGGATCTGCGTTTGACTACTCCGCCTAGGCTGCATTGTCGAGCACAGATCCACTAAGCACCGCCCATATGCATTCACTCAAGCTAGCGAGACAGAAGTTAAGCTCGTTGCAACATGGCAACTGCCTCAACGCTACCCGAAATTGAACCTCCCGCACCATCGTTCAGATCTGGCGTTTGGAACTATTTTGGTTTTCATGTGAAGCATGACCCTGATGGTAAACACGTCATGGACAAAAGTACAACAGTATGTTGGATTGTGTCACGCAATGCTCAATTCCATCGGTGGGAACACAACGAATATGACTGCACATTTATGTCGACATCACCCTAGTGCAAAGACAAGTGGAAGCAGACAAAAACAACAACAAGCACACATGCTACAAACTCTACCCGAGTCATTTAGACAGCCGTTAGCACATGGTTATAAGAGGGCAAAAGAAATAGACAGGGCAATTGCAACTTTTATTGCTGTCAATGACAGCGTGCAGCAAACAATCAGACAGCATTCAAGATGTGGCTTCAGTCTCGCAACGATGGCGACTATCAACACTACAGGGCCCTTCAATCGGCCACGAAGAAGGCAATAGTAGCGGCAAAGGCGTCACATTATAACAAACTCTACAAAGAACTGGACATGCCTGGGGGAGCGAACAAAATCTACCGCCTCACCAGAAACCGCCATCGAGCAACGCAGGACATCGGCCAGGTCAAACACATCAAGGATGCCAACCATCAGATCCTCCATGACCTGCCCATCATTCTCAAACGTTGGAGCAAGTATTTCTCAATTACCGCCCAATTCGACTCCTGTGCCACACCATGAAGATTTTCGAGCTGATCATCAACGCCAGGCTGCAAGAAATCATCACAATAACGCCCAACCAGTGTGGCTTCGTCAAAGGATGCGGCACAATAGATGCCATCTATGAGGCCCGCCTGCTGTTGGAGAAGCACCGAGAGAAGAAGACCATCTATATGGTCTTCCTCGACCAGGAAAAGGCTTTCGACCGAGTCCCTCATGACCTGATCTGGCACTCTCTGCGATCACACAGGGTCCCCGAGGCCTACGTCAATTGGATCAAGCTCTTGTACAGAAATGTGACCAGCAGAGTCAGAAGCCCAGTGGGAACATCACCACCTTTCAACATCACTGTGGGCGTGCACCACGGCTCCGTGCTGTCCCCGCTTGTCTTCATCCTCTGCATGGACACTGCGACCACTGACCTCCAAGCTCCCCACCCTTGGACACTCCTCAATGCTGATGATGTCTTCCTCGCAGCTGAATCTCGAATGGAGCTGCAACACCAAACATAGCAATGGAAGACACGCCTGATTGAGTACAGGCTGAGGTTGAAAAAAACTGAGTACTTAGAAGCCGGCCCCCAAACCGACAGCACCTGGCAAGAGTATCTCACTTCAAGTACCTCGGATCAATGATCAGCAACGATGGCGACATCCTGCCAGACGTACGAGCCAGGATTAATGCGGCCTGGATGAAGTGAAGCCAAGTCAATGGTGTCCTGTGCGACCGACGAATGCCTGACCGCCTCAAGTCAAAGATCTACAAGAGCGTTGTGCACCCTGTGGCCATTTACGGATCAGAGTGTTGGCCAGCCGCCGCAAAGCACGAACAGGCCCTTCACACAATGGAAATGCGGATGCTGCGATAGTGCCTGGGCCTGACACGATGGGACCACGTCACGAACATCGACATCAGAAAGCGGCTGGGCATCGCACCAATTACGGAGAAGATGCAAGGAGCGCGACTGCGATGGTACGGGCATGTGGTCAGAAGTGACAAAAAATTGGTGGCAAGAACAGCAGTGCGACTCAGCCCCCAAGGCCGGCGACCAAGGGGCAGACCAAAAAGGCGATGGATGGACCGAATTAAAGACGACGTAAAGATTGGCGCCAACCTGAACGACGCCCTTGAGCGTGCTGAGTGGAGGCGGCTTTGCAGAAAAGCGGACCCCGCAGAGCGGAAATAACACTGGGAGGAAGAAGATTATTTTGTTGTTTCAGCAGCATTTAATTGAAAAACTGTACTTTTGAGGTAAAAGAAATATTTATAATTCTAATAAATTGCAAATGAAAAAAGGCATGAACATTTTTTTGTATCGAAAAAATATCAAACCATGACACCAAAGTGTCGAACCGAACCATCAATTTTGTGTATTGTCGCACGCCTAGTCGACACATAAATGCTTCTGTTTTTGTTTTGTTTTGTATCTGTAAGCAGACCATAGCAAAAAAATTTGTAACTTGTGTAAATATCTTTTACAAACACAAATCCTTTTTACACACTCACAAATTCTCCTCTATAGATGCGGAAACATAAAACTTTCAGATATTTGGGTTTACAAGGTTAAAAAATATTTATGACCAAAATTTGAGCCCACATAATCTAATAAACAATGAACCGTAACTGGGAAACCTAGAAGCTTATAACTAAATGAACTTAAACGCAAACCATCAACATAAATGAAAACTCAAAACGCTGGCTCGATCATGACAATACTACAGCGACATAACCAGTCGAAATGTTCAGTCTGCAATACCCTGCATTTGGGTCTCCTTGTCTTCATTGTAAAATATGAGTAAACATATGACCAGACATATGTTGTATGATTTGTACCTGCACGTAGGGCATATTGTGTCTATCTTCAAAACTGGCGCGGTCCTTCCCGTCTAACACTCGGTCTATCTCGTGCTGACATCGTTCTGTGGGAGATGTTGCATCATACAATGTGTTGTAAAGAAAGTCAAAAACAAATGTTACATAACAAACAACAGTTAATGATATTTAAAGAGAAAATGAAAATTAGCAATGTGGTAAATGCCACGAGTGAATGATGAACTAAACATAGGATTAGTCAAGTTTTTAATAATGGGTGCTTTTCATTTGCTGTAATTCTGCATTGTTTTTCGACACCCTAACATGAACAAAACAAACAAATTCAAGACAAATTCATATGTAATTTCACAGGCTTATAGACCATTTCCAGCTACTTCTAAGTATACCTTATTAGGTTCTAACATGGGAATTGTTGCATATTACTAAAAGATTGTGAAAGCACAGCTCTAGCAGGGACTCTTTTTGTTCACAGTAAAAAGCAAAATCTTGGATCAAAATCATTTGTTTTAGTCTAGCGTACAAAAACATCTGGTGTGCACAAAGTAATATCTAGTGCACAGATAACGCAAATAAAACACGGCAGTGTAGTGTAATGTTTTACTATAAATGTGCCAACAAGTTGAATTTTTCTTGATTATAAATGAGTACGGGGGGAATTGTATTACCTTGTATGTGTGGATAGTTCATCAGGTAAAGAAAACCAGTAAGAAGCGTGTTAGAGGTGGTGCCAGTCCCAGCGAAGTGAAGATTCAGCGAGTACATAATGAGCTCTTCTTCTGAAAATGCAGACTCTTCATCAACTCTCTAAAAATGCAGAGAGTGATAATTGTATGAAACATTCAAGCAAGACAAAAATGTATCTTATCATACATATAAGAGTATGAGTGTTATACTTGTGTAACAAGATACTGAGTAAATACTGAGAATTTCCATTTATTTATTGCTTTCCTTTTCACGCTCACACACCTTCTCCAGTTCATCCAGGTAGCAGTCAATAAAGTCTCGTGGCTCTCCGGGAACTCGGGTCTCTCTGTGCTCGCTCACCATGCGACGTGAAAGATTCTTATAAATCTAAAACATGCAATTCTTCATTACTTTTCGTTTTTCACTGACAGTGTGCATGCGTATGTTTCTATCTTTATTGTACAAACGTGTGTTAAGAATGATCTTCAACATTACCTCCATTTTCTTAAAGGCCTTTTGGAAGGGCAGTGGCAGGTTACGTATTATAGGAAAAGAGTCATACAGCTGCAGAAAAACAACCAAACAACATAATTGGTGGAAGAAGACGTATTGCTGAAGATAACTTTTAAGATTTTTATTTGACTGGCAAAACTATGTTGGATGGACAGTCAACAAGTCGATACAAAGTCCATTCTGACTTCTAAACAATAAGAACATAGCAGTGATTTCACAGTGGATTTTGATCTTGAAGACGTTTCACCTTCAGGTCTAGACTGAGCTGAAGACTGTAGCCATGTTGGCATGCTCCAGGCAGTCTCACAGACCTGTTAGGAAACTGTAAACACTTTGCCTCGATAGCATTGCTGTCAGTTTTACTCACCGTGGCCCACGGTCCATTGACTATCTTTGAAACCTCGGTAAAGACTTCAACAAACAGTTTGATTAACTCGTCATCGTACTTGTAGCGTCTAGCAAACAGAACCTGGCAGATGATGTTGGAGGCTGCATTATGAAACATAACCTTAGGGCTCATTGTTTTACCTGTAGGAGACATAATGAAACAAGACAGCACTGTACGAGAGTACAAATCAATATTCTGAAACCAACAGCACTGTGCAAAACTGTTGCGTGAACCCATCGATGAACATACCAACGTTCTTTTCCAGGGTACTGATGATGTGTTTGATCTCGTCATGAATTCTCTCCTCCATTGAATTCTTTCCCAGACCAAAGTTCCTCAAAGTCATCAAAGCAAAGCGACGCTGTTCCCTCCACTTAGAGCCATAATCTGCCATAATGACTCCTACAACAGGTTGAGCAACATAAAGAAGAAAGAACTCAAAAATGTTCCCTGTTCCAAAGCTCTCCAACCTCTTGGCCTAAAACGTAAGTGAACAATTGATCCTCACAGTGTAGTTTAAAGTCAGTAAAACATCAGCAACATCAACTTTCCCAGGTAGGAAACATAAACCACTGTGAGTCTGTTTCGCTTGTTTTGATGCACGCGAAAGTCACTCATTAATGAACAAGCCTTGAGGTCGTCCAGCAAAATCAGCAGCCTTGGTCACCATAGCCTCCTTCATGGCCTTTACACCATTGATGACTACAGCTGGTTTACAACCGATGAAAATACTGTAGACATCTCCATAAGACTTCCTCAGCTGGGAGGAAACAAAATGACATGTTTGAAATCCATGCGTCACACCCTCAGATGAATATTACATTTTGAAGGGGCTTTAAACATATTTACCGACCAGAGGAATTAACATTTTATATGGTCTAAAGCAGCTATGAAAAAAATTGAATTAAATGTAATTTATGTCCTTAATATTTTTCTACTACGACCTGAAAATAGGACCCTGTGTACGCATCCTGCTAGACACAGCTTGTGGCATATTAGTAAAGCTATATTGACAAATTATACTCAATAAAATAATTGATTTTTTGAAGCATATACTGCTCTTTTATTATTTTATATAAAGAAAAATAAAGATAACCCCCTTCACACATACAGAAAAACTCTGTTGGCAAATACTGACTTATCAAGAAGGTAAGGTCCAATCTGTATTGGCTGGGTAAATGCCAACTGTGCAGAGAGTCAGTTTTATACCAACAACATATTAGGCAATCACAGTAAAAAGGTAAGATCAGTACTGTTAACCCTTTAAGACCTACCATAGAACCAAGTCCGCCAGAGCTTATATTATATTTTTACATGCTGTGGAGCCATTTTTGGGAGCATTTCAAGTTGCTATACATCAATACAACCATTATAGCCCAGATTTTAATAATATGTCTGCATTAAGTGCATAGTAATTACATAAATTGCAAAAAAGTGCAATAAACTACAAAAAAAATTGAAAATCGTTTTTGCTTTTTAACATATATTTCTAGTTAGAGAAATTTAAGAGGCTTATCCCAAACAAGTTGCACAAAATAGTTTCCCACCACAGGAAATTTATTTTGAGTGTCTTCATAGTTTTATTTTTGAAATACACCAATTTTTATATACTGCAGGAAAAACGAAAATAAATATTATACAACAAATTTGCAAAAAAGCAGCATGTGCATCAAAATAAACTATTTCCAGCAGTGCAATATGAGTCCTCAGCATCCCAGAAACGACACAGAAAGTCATAAAGTCAAACATAACTTTTAAAAACACCAGTATAGGCTCATGAGGCCCTGATGGTAAAAAACAAACAAACTACATTTCCGCAAAATGACGTCACTTCCGGTTTCGGGCAGGTAATGGCGGACATGCAAAAGTTCACGCTGACGTCTATTCCAATGTAGGAAGTGTTATGAACAGCTGATTGGATGGCAAAGCGTGTTTCTGGAATATTGTGTTTTTGTTGCTGCAAGTGCTTTTTATGCAGTTTTTGCAAAAAGTTATGTCAAAAGTTCGGCCGCTCCATCTTATTAGGGAAATTAGGACAAGCTGATGGCATAAGATGTACAGGGAGTGTAGAATTATTAGGCAAATGAGTATTTTGTCCACATCATCCTCTTCATGCATGTTGTCTTACTCCAAGCTGTATAGGCTCGAAAGCCTACTACCAATTAAGCATATTAGGTGATGTGCATCTCTGTAATGAGAAGGGGTGTGGTCTAATGACATCAACACCCTATATCAGGTGTACATAATTATTAGGCAACGTCCTTTCCTTTGGCAAAATGGGTCAAAAGAAGGACTTGACAGGCTCAGAAAAGTCAAAAATAGTGAGATATCTTGCAGAGGGATGCAGCAGTCTCAAAATTGCAAAGCTTCTGAAGCGTGATCATCGAACAATCAAGCGTTTCATTCAAAATAGTCAACAGGGTCGCAAGAAGCGTGTGGAAAAACCAAGGCGCAAAATAACTGCCCATGAACTGAGAAAAGTCAAGCGTGCAGCTGCCAAGATGCCACTTGCCACCAGTTTGGCCATATTTCAGAGCTGCAACATCACTGGAGTGCCCAAAAGCACAAGGTGTGCAATACTCAGAGACATGGCCAAGGTAAGAAAGGCTGAAAGACGACCACCACTGAACAAGACACACAAGCTGAAACGTCAAGACTGGGCCAAGAAATATCTCAAGACTGGTTTTTCTAAGGTTTTATGGACTGATGAAATGAGAGTGAGTCTTGATGGGCCAGATGGATGGGCCCGTGGCTGGATTGGTAAAGGGCAGAGAGCTCCAGTCCGACGCCAGCAAGGTGGAGGTGGAGTACTGGTTTGGGCTGGTATCATCAAAGATGAGCTTGTGGGGCCTTTTCGGGTTGAGGATGGAGTCAAGCTCAACTCCCAGTCCTACTGCCAGTTTCTGGAAGACACCTTCTTCAAGCAGTGGTACAGGAAGAAGTCTGCATCCTTCAAGAAAAACATGATTTTCATGCAGGACAATGCTCCATCACACGCGTCCAAGTACTCCACAGCGTGGCTGCAAGAAAGGGTATAAAAGAAGAAAAACTAATGACATGGCCTCCTTGTTCACCTGATCTGAACCCCATTGAGAACCTGTGGTCCATCATCAAATGTGAGATTTACAAGGAGGGAAAACAGTACACCTCTCTGAACAGTGTCTGGGAGGCTGTGGTTGCTGCTGCACGCAATGTTGATGGTGAACAGATCAAAACACTGACAGAATCCATGGATGGCAGGCTTTTGAGTGTCCTTGCAAAGAAAGGTGGCTATATTGGTCGCTGATTTGTTTTTGTTTTGTTTTTGAATGTCAGAAATGTATATTTGTGAATGTGGAGATGTTATATTGGTTTCACTGGTAAAAATAAATAATTGAAATGGGTATATATTTGTTTTTTGTTAAGTTGCCTAATAATTCTGCACAGTAATAGTCACCTGCACACACAGATATCCCCCTAAAATAGCTAAAACTAAAAACAAACTAAAAACTACTTCCAAAAACATTCAGCTTTGATATTAATGAGTTTTTTGGGTTCATTGAGAACATGGTTGTTGTTCAATAATAACATTATTCCTCAAAAATACAACTTGCCTAATAATTCTGCACTCCCTGTAAGTATAACTCCGGTTTCATATGCAAAAAAATTAGCTACCGGGATTTAAAAATAGTTACGCAAAACAGAGCGTGCCCGCTCCGACCGGCTTTAAAGGGTTAAGTGCCTGTATGTGAATGGCCCATTTTTCCTTACTTAAAATGATAAAACAACACAATTCAACAAACAGCATTTTTATTACCTTCTCAAAATCTTTCAAGGGGTTCTCTAGGCTCAGGTGAAAAACGCTGCCCAGTAGGGGCACGTTAAGAGGTCCTGGTGGAAAGTTCTTGGGCCTCCAGGATTTGAGATGAAGGATGGCGATCCAAATGAAGAGCCATAGCAGCACAAGTGAAGCAAACATGTTGAGACAGATAGGAATGCACTGAAAAAAAGAGTAGTGTACATGGTTAGCCTCTTTTAAAGGGGTAGTTCAGTCGTTGGCCCTCCCTTTTCTGTTTGTGTACTTTCAAATAAAAGCATGTCAAGCTAAAAAAAAAAAAATTGTGCACGGTTTCCATATGGAAAAGATATATATATAGAAATCTTATAAATTTTCTGTCTTGTGTGAAACTTGTATGAAAAGCATACAAGAGTGAAAACAGATATAAGATCCCTAGAAAAATTATATAAATGAAACTTGTGTCATGGTCCTGGGTCATGCGACCCAGTGTTTTGAGTTTTAGTCTATTTTGATGTTTATTGTTTGTTTAGGTTCATTAAGTTATTCCAGCTCATTTGTAATTATATCACCCTTGTATTAAGCCTCCCTTGCCCTTCATGTGTTTATGTCTGTGTGTCTTGTGTTGTCAAGTTCATGCTGTCGCTTCTGTCATCTTCCCCTGTACTCCGTCTCCCTGGTTCGTGCGTCTACCTGTCATGAGTCATGTCTGCATGGTTATGTTTAGTTCATGTCATGTCTAATCTCCATGTTTCCTGTTTTACTTTGAAAGTCTGTATTCAATGTCAGTGTATTTAGTTTCACCTCTCCTGTCCTGTCGTTAGGTTCATGTGTGTCAGCTGTGCTCCCATGTGTGGCCACTTCCCCTGATCATCCCTCATGTGTATTTAGTCTCGGTGTTTCATGCAGTCTGTGTCGCGTCGTCTGTGTTCCCACCCCATAGCCTTACCATAGTTTGTTCCCAGTTTAGGTTTCTGTTTAGTTACTGCTCTTGTGCTGCCCTCACTCTTGTTTCTTTTGTGTTCATCAGCCACAATTAAAGGCTCGCTTTTGTTTAAGTTCACTCCCGTATCCTCACTTGTGTCTGCACCTGAGTCCTCCTCACACTCTCCACACGGTCTGCCACTGCGAGCCGTGACAACTTGTATGTTTTGGATACTTATTAAAACAATATATGAAAGTGGCCACTTTCATGAGTAAATCATATGAGCCTTATATGATTCACTATATGAAGTAGGCCACATCTTATGCAAGTCTTTTCCATATGGGTGTCTAGTAAGTAGCAGATCCTCAAACTCATTTTTGAAGACCCATTGGAATTCATTCACAAACTATGTGAACTGTTAGAATGATTAAGTAAAGCTGTTTTTTTTAAATTATTTTTATATACACATTTCAGCTCATTATAATGGATTGCATTTATATAGCGCTTTACAATGTCACTATTCATTCACTCTCACATTCACACACTGGTGGAGGCAGCTGCAGGTGTAGCCACAGCTGCCCTGGGGCAGACTGACAGAAGTGAGGCTGCCATATCGCGCCATCGGCCCCTCTGGCCAACACCAGCAGGCAAGCAGGGTAAAGTGTCTTGCCCAAGGACACAACGACCAGGACAGAGAGCCCGGGGATTGAACCGGCGCTTCCCAACCCCCTGAGCCACGGTCGCCCCCATTAGCTTGCTGCCGTGTTTTTGAGGGTCGGGATCCTCATTCAGCGCTTCGACTGAATTGAAATATTGAGACTGACGTAGAGCACAGAGCGTCTTCTTGCAGCATGCTTACACATCACACTGGTTGACAGTCAGGATGATATTTTCTGGGAAAAGGAAGTCCGAACAGAATGTCCAGATCTTAGATAATAAATAGAATCAGTAGGATGATATTAATTCATCAAGGCTAGGCAGGGAGGTGTTTTCTTTTCTGGCTCTGTCATTCCAGGAAAAGGAGGAGATCCGAGGTTGAACGTGGATGGAGAGAAGACAATAGGGAGACAGCAGGCCATTGTCGAGATGAAATATTATTTTACTGTCACTATTCATAATCCTTATTATTACTGTTGCATCATTTATGATTTATCATTGTTATCATTTTATTGACACATTTATTGAAACTGGTGAGGTTATATTAAAGTCTGTATTTCAGGTGTTAGCATAAGCACATAATCTTTCATTGCAGGTGCAACTGTAATCATGTTATACACATATTGCATACTTAAAGGGTTGAAGCTCGGTTAAGTTAATTAATGGTTTGAAGCTACGGGCAGCGCGATGTCTGGCCGATCAATGGAGCAAAGTTCAGCTATTGAAAGGTTGCCTACATGTTTACAGTATAATTTACTACATATTGCCTGTGTGAATTCAGCAGGCTGCACTGGAGTTTGCCTGGTCACAGATGATGTAGGGGGGGTCGTGCACTTAGAGTAACGACACAGACACATAGCCTGTCTGGGTAAACTGACTGCAAGTGTTGTTTAAGTCTGGACAAGCAGAATAACAGGATGCATCTGGAGGAACTGAAAGAGGAACTGTTCTGTTTTAGTGACGCGAGGTACTGGTCATCATAAGTATAAATATTACACCCACCTATTGTAGGAGGAGATGGAGCTTGATGTTTTGCAGAGCCGATCTTCACCACATATATGTGTTTTAATAAAATAATTTGTGTTTACCGACTGTGGACTTTCAGTCGTATGTCTCTTCCTCAAAATTCGAACGCGACACCATGTTGCTTCCGGAAGAAGATAGTCATAATAAAATGTGTTATTCTTGAGGTATAAAACTGTACAGCCCGATTCAGAGTCATGTTTTCGTGTGAAGACAGACGACTGATTTCACAGAGAAGTCCAGCACTTGTAATTTTAACTGCCGAAGCAACTTAAATGTTTTTAAAAGACACGTATTTCTTCTGTACTTCCTTCTAGAAAAACTGAACACAACAGAACCCAGAAATGCCTGCATTAACCATACTTACCAATATTTCATGCACAAAATTATGACTTGTTAGTATTTTCTTCTCTGAATTTGTTTGTTCTGTATTCACAAATTCAGAATTTCCACAGACTATGTATGCAAACATGCACAATACTACACAAAATCACCAAATAGCGAAAATACAAAATACAAAAAGTACTTACAAGTCAAATCAGATCAGAATTAGAACAAAATAACTAACCAAAAGACACAGCCCTTTAACCCTGGTTCATAGATTATTTAATCTGAGTTTTAAAGTGAATTCTGTCATGAAACAGCTGTGTGACGCAGGCAGGTTAGGACCCAAGTGCAGAATCACAGGACCTAGAAACTCAAACAGCTTTATTGACAGAGTGCTGGAGATACAATACTAAGCTAATCTAAACTGGAATACAGGAACATAAACACAACATACAGAGAAACATGCAGGGAAAAACACACCCACGAGAGAGACAGCGATGCAGGACAGACATAAATACAGACAGGAGGGTAACGAGGGAAGTGGAGATGCACGGGGAACACAGCTGACACAAATGAACAAACACACCAAACACCAGTGTTGGATTTGTATTGTTGATTATCATTTATGCTTAGAAATATCTACTTATATATGCTTAGAGTTTTATAATTAGTTGTAGATTGATAGAGGTTTGATCCTTAGTAGTCTGCAGAGACGTTGTGTGCATTCCAGAGGGCTCTGGCATTCACACCCACACTCTGGGAGCGTGGGAGAGGTCGTACCTTCTCTTATCGTTTTATGGTAGGATAAACGTAGCTATGTCTGTTTTAGTCTAAGTGCCTTTTGTTTAGATGAACTGTTGGACTTCCAAACCAGCAGGGTTAGGGAAGTCGTTTATGGGGTCACACTCTGACCCCCCCACACACACACACACGCACACACTTACACAACGCACAGGCAAGGTACTCTTTGTTTGTATGTATACGTCGTATGTTAATGCACCTATGCATATTCATGTAACCTCAATAAAAGAGCAGTGTTACGGGGGAGCAGACAAGAGCAACTGGGGTCAAGCGAAGGAACGGCGTTTGTCCGGTTCTCTCCTGTGCACGAGAAACATGAAGAACTTTGCCCACTCGTGTCTTGCTTTGCTGTGTAATTAAATTGTCCTTAACGTTCCAGCGAATAGGTTTATGCTACAAACCTATCAACGAGGCTGTCAAAATAAAACAGGAAACAGTGAGAAGTGATGACAGGACGTGGAACACAAGGAGAGGAACACGGGAACAGAAAAGGGAAACAAGACAAGGACACTGAACATAGAGAGAGGGACACAGAGGACCGAGACACAAGGAGGACCTGGATGTAAAAGAAACTAACATGGAATAAACTCAGGATTACAAAATCCTGAGTTTATAAACCATGATTTAAAGAAAAATGACGTAGAAACACAAAAACTCAAAATGCTGGGTCAAAAGGACCGAGAACCATGACACTTCCATGCTGACTGTTATCAGACTAACTATCGTTGATGTGAACTACAAAGTTGTAAAGTTTAAGTTGATGGTTTCTCAGTGGATGTGGTAACCATTGGTTTGGTTTTTTTAAAGAGCATTCATTATTTAACTGGTTGTTTGTAGCCCTGATGTTGCTGGACACGTCCTTTATGTGGAAGAAAGTGATTCAGACAGAAGCAAGACAAAAATGAGTTTTGGAGACTCTGCTTCATGGATAATAGCAGTAGTCATTAAACGTTTCACAGCCATGCCCCCCCAAAGCTCCACAAATGTTTTGGGGCAAAAAATAAACAAAATGACACTCAGCAAGAGCGTACGGGGATCTTTCATTTATTTTTTCCTACACAAATCGTACAGATAGGGCTGCTCGATTATGGCAAAAATGATAATCACGATTATTTTCACTGAAATTGAGATCTCGATTATTCGACGATATTTATTTAACCCTTTAAGACCTACTATAGAACCAAGTCCGCCAGAGCTTATATTATTTTTTTTACATGTTGTAGTGCCATTTGTGGGAGCATTTCAAGTTGCTATACATCAATACAACTGTTATAGCCCATATTTTAAAAATGTGTATGCATTAAGTCCATAGTAACTGCATTAATTGCAAAAAAGTGCAATAAACTACAAAAAAAATTGAAAATTGCTTTTGTTTTGTTTACATACATTTCTACTTGGAGAAATTTAAGAGGCTTATCCCTCAAAACTTTAAATACAAAAAGTTGCACAAACTAGTTTACAACAACAGGAAATTTATTTTGAGTGTCTTCATAGTTTTATTTTGGAGATACAGCAATTTTTATATACTGCAGGAAAAACAAAAAACAATCCTATGATGCAAATTTGCAAAGAAAACAGAAGGTGCATCATTTCACTGTGGGAAGTGTTACGAACAGCTGATGGATCGGCAAAGCGTGTTTCTGGAATATTATGTTTTTGTTCCTGCAAGCGCTTTTTATGCAGTTTTTGCAAAGCTTTATGTGGAAGGAAACCGTGACCGAGGACAAGCTGATGGCATCAGATGTAAGTACAACTCCTCCGGTTTCATATGCAAAACAAATTATTGCGCTAGCTTACACAGTTCAGGTTCTACAGGGATTTAAAAATAGTTACGCAAAACGGAGCATGCTTCTCTGACCGGCTTTAAAGGGTTAACAATAACAATGTGTTGAATAATGACTTTAAAAAATAATATAAAATAGTGTGCAACACCACTGAAGTTTTTTTTTACCTCTTTTCAACCAACAGCAGTCACTCTCCTCTCCAAATAACTTCTGCTTAGCTTTCCGAGCTTCCCTCGGGTCCTCTTAATCAGCGGTCTCCAACCTTTTTTGCGCCATGGACGGTTTATGCCCGACAATATTTTCACGGACCGGCCTTTAGGTGTCGCGGATAAATGAGGGAGGGGCTAATAATCGGCTCAGTCATTTTTAATGATCGTTGAAAGCCCAGATCGTAATCGAGATTAAAATTCGATTAATTGAGCAGCCCTACGTACAGATATACATATCCTGCATAAATTATTCTCATTCAACTTAGTTTTTCTCATTATTCCCCTTGTCATCAACACTCATGTCCCACAGTGGCTCCATGTCCCACAGCTTGAGAACTGCTGTGCTGATGCACATCTCAGTGAAACCTGCCCAGCAGAACATGTTTCTAATCTTAAAAAGTCTTTTCTTAAACGTGAAAGAAGATTTTATAAAATAGGACATGTTCTACAAAGTCTCACTGTTTTTTCAGTAATCATAGGACATCAACCAACCAACAATGAATGAATAAAGGACAATAATTTTAATGAAAATAAAATTAGACTAAATTGACTAAAGACTAAGACTAAATTGTTTCTTTCTCCTTCTATGAAGCACACTGGCTCACTGTGGCATTCTGAGTTGAACCTTCATGTCATAAGGTTTGGGAGTCATGGTGATGCCGTAGACTGGAGTGAAGTCTGGTTCTCCTGCGTCCTCGGGCCAGATGAATTTAAACTTGTGCAGAAGAGTCACCATGATGAGGAAGAGCTCCATGCGAGCCAGACCCTCTCCGAGACACATCCGAGGACCTGAGGCATTACAAGACACTTCAAAGTTATCAAAAACAAACAGATTTACCCAACATCCCTGGTACTGTGGGAACAGGGGCATGTCCATATGTGGATTCACAGTTTTCTTAGGTTTTTGGTCTACTAACTACGGCATATTTTACATGCTATAAAAGACAAAAAGGAAAAAAAGCCTTCATGTTTGACACAGTGACATCTGCTCTGATGCTTCTACCTATTAACTTTAAGATAAGATTAGATAGAACTTTATTAATCCCTCGGGTGGGTTCCTCTGGGAAATTCGACTTCCAAAAAGCACAGCAACGACCGTAGTTACAGTTACAGAATTGTTATATATATATATATATACACACACACACACACATACACACACACACACACACACATACACACACACACACACACACACACACACACACACACACACACACACACACACACATATAAATACAGAGACAAATATAAATAAAATATACAAAGGGGATAAATAGAATAAATAGGAATAAAAAATAAAAATACAAGTGAATTGCACATTTCAAGTATTGAGTCTATTGCACTGTTGACTATTTACAAAAAGTATTGCACAAGGTATTGTACAGTGAGGTGAAGAGGCACTACAGCTTAGTTGTTCCCCCCTCCTTTGTCCTCCTGTTTCCCCTCCCTCTCCCCTCCAGAGAGGAGTTAAACAGTCTGATGGCGTGTGGGACAAAGGAGTTTTTAAGTCTGTTAGTTCTTGTCTTGGGGAGAAGCAACCTGTCACTGAACAGACTCTTCTGGTTGTTTATGGCCGTGTGCAGAGGATGCCCAGCATTGTTCATAATGTCCATCAGTTTCTTTAATGTCCTTTTCTCTGCCACTGTCACCAGAGTGTCCAGCTTCATGCCGACCACAGAGCTAGCCCTCCTGATCAGTTTCTCCAGCCTGGATGAGTCCCTCTTTGCTGTGCTGCTCCCCCAGCACACCACAGCATAGAAAAGTACTCCAGCAACCACCGACTGGTAAAACATCCTCAGGAGCTTCCTGCAGATGTTAAAAGACCTCAGCCTCCTGAGGAAGTACAGTCGGCTTTGGGCTTTTTTATACAGGTGCTCTGTGTTGCATGACCAGTCCAGTTTATTGTCCACCCACAGCCCGAGGTACTTGTACTTGTTGACCACCTCCACCTCCTCCCCCTCTATCTGAACCGGCAGTGGACCTTCTCTGGACCTCCCGAAGTCCACAACCAGTTCCTTAGTCTTTGAGGTGTTGAGTTGCAGGTGGTTTGTGTGACTCCATGCGACAAAGTTCCTCACCAGACTTCTGTACTCCTCTTCCTGATCATCCCAGATACACCCCATGATGGCCGTGCCATCTGCAAACTTCTGAATGTGGCATAATTCAGAGTTGTAGCAGAAGTCAGAGGTGTACAGGGTGAAGAGAAGAGGGGACAGCACAGTTCCCTGTGGTGCTCCAGTGCTGCTGACCACAGTGTCAGACGTGATGTCCTTCAGCCTGACGTACTGTGGTCTGTCGGTGAGGTAGTCGGAGATCCAAGCCACCAGGCAGGGGTCCACCTCCATCCTGTTCAGTTTTTCCTGAAGCATACAGGGCCGGATGGTATTAAAGGCACTGGAAAAGTCAAGAAACAGGATCCTGACCGTGCCTTTTCCCCCATCCAGGTGTGAGTGGGCTCTGTGTAGGAGGTACAGGATGGCATCCTCCACTCCGACACCCGCCTTGTATGCAAACTGTAGTGGGTCCTGGGCATGTTGTACCTGTGGTCGGAGGAAGTTGAGGAAGAGCCGCTCTAGAGTCTTCATAAGATGTGACGTCAGTGCCACCGGTCGGAAGTCATTCAGCTCATTGGGCCGGTTCTTTTTGGGGACCGGGACGATGCAGGATGTCTTCCATAGGGCGGGCACTCTCCCCAGTCGCAGACTGAGGTTGAAGACTCGTTGAAGACGAGGTATTATTAAGGTATTATGATACCAAGATATTTTACACCGAGTTTGTAATCATAGAAAAATAATCAATTAATTTTGGGCTTGCATATTTCAAGCAGGGTTTACAGGTTAATCGGCCCTGTCTGTGTCAGCCAGCGTGTTTGTGCTCATGTACCTGCAGAGAAAGGCATGAAGGCCTCTGGTTTAACAAACTCTCCTTTGTCATCGAGGAAGTTTTCAGGGTTGAATTCATGAGGGAATTTCCACTGTCCCTCCTCGCTGAGCACTGAGGTCAGATTCTCAATGATCACTGTATCCTGAGAAGAAAACAAATGCAAAGACAAGTCCATTAAGGACACTCTTGACTTTATTGTATCTAATGTTAAAAATGATTTAATCAGTCGTCCCTTACCTTGGGAATTGAATATCCCATCAGCTCTGTGTCTTTAGTGGTGCAGTGGAAGACACTGAGAGGAACAGTGTTGGCAACTCTCTGTATTTCATGAATCACAGCCTGGATGAAGAGATTATCTGTGCTTTATCTTTGTCTGAGCAGAGACCTTTTCTATTCAGAGGGAGGGCTCTCTTCACTGTTACTTAATATGGAACTGATCTGAACACAGTAAGAAATCCTGATAAAAAGCCATATCAGTCTAATTTTCCTCATTAAAACAAATAGTTACCTGTTGTTATTAATTAACCTGCAATCACGTGAAAACTACTTTGTCTGCACACACCAGTGTTCTGCAAGAACAACACCCAGTGGAGTTTGTCCAAGTACTCCATGTGTTTTTTATCACACAGCAGCATTACTAGATTTTATGCGTTATGTTAAAACATGTTGTTTGCATAAATAATGTTCCTTCTACTCCTTACAAATAACTATTCAAAGCATGGAAAAGGTTATGATGATACTCCTTTACCATGAAATGCTTCTTTTCTGGTCAGTAGATCAAGTCTACATCAAGTCAGACCAATTCCTTCAGTAAAAGCAGAGCTGCCATGGTTGGATGGATTTCCTGAATAATGCTGTTTATGTGCATCTTCTAATTCATTTTGTAGTTTTAAGATTTTGGATCTGTTGCCAAGACAACCAGACCATGAAAGGTTTTGAAGAAGCAAAAGATTCAGGATGACACCAATTTGACAACAATTTAATTCAGCTGAAATGCTGGAATTTGTGCTTACTGTCTCCATCTCATCCTATCTCTGGCATCCTCTTTTTGTCACGCCAACACTCTGCATGTCCTTCTTCAATATATCCATGAACCTTCTCTATGGTCTTCCTCTTTTCCTACCTGCCAGCTCAGTCTTTACTATACTTTGTCCAAATTATTCACAGAGGAGGGATGTACATGTGTACAGCAAACCATCTCAGCATTGCATCTCCAAAATGATCAACGTGAGCTGTCCTTCTGATATACTGACTTGTAATGTTTACCATCATAGTCACTCCAGAGCATACGTCTGCTCTGCAGGCTCTTTCCACATGTTCCCTACTCTCACTATAGATCACAATGTTATCTACAAACATAGTTCACAGAGACTCCTGCCTGATCTCATCTGTCATTGTAAACAAAAGGTCCAATACTGAAGTGATTCCAGCCCCAACTTGAACCAATTTTCAAATCCTGCTACATTACTGATCACTGTCTTGCTGTCCTCGTACATGTCCTACACTTTTCTAATATATTTTGTATCCACTCCTGACTTCCTCATCCAGTACCATAGTTTCTCTCTTGGCATCCTATCATATGATTTCCCTCAATCTATGAAGACCCAGTGCAACTCGTCTAAATAGAGGACAACTATAAGTAGCAAGATCTCTAACATATACTGTTATGCCTTTTGGTCAAAGGTCAGTAGTTAGTGCATAGTCTGATTAAGTTACATAAGCAAAGTGATAAATAAGTTCAAAGTTAAGAAATATTCTAAGTAATTCATGCTAAAAACAGTTAAAATGTCTGGGTTCGAAATTTGCTCAGAGTGAGACATCGTTATCACAAGCGATCTTTGTATTGTATGTGCGGAAATGGGAGTGAGGGAGCGCTCTGATCATTTGCCTATCTTTGATGTATTTTTTCCGTTAATGCCGTGAAAAGTGCTTCGGCAGTATTAAAAGAGTGAACGAGTTCATGTACACGCTAAGAGTGCCCTACACGCTTGTACCTTGGGAAACGTTTGTCTTTGTGAGTATTTATATGTTCAGAAATAACTTTTATATGTGTTTAACTGGAGTGAACTGCGATGCTAATGTAACGCACGTGTTAAGCTAGGCTAATCAGTAAATTTGTCATTAAGATGTGTATTAGCTAGCAATTTATTTTCATTTTCTGTATGTTTCAGTTACAAATAAGAAATAGCAAGGAGAAGCCTTGAGAGAGGATAAGGCTTTAAAGGATCTTCATTAAAAGCAAGAAAAGCAAGCCTTGTGTGGAAGATCTCCTCTATTTTGTTCGCTAGCTGTCTAGCTTCACATGGTCACGTGTCATGAGGGCAGCATATATACAGTACCTGAATGTAAGGCATCTTGTGTCTGTCCTCAAAAGTGGCTTGATCTTTCCCTTCCAATACTTGATCTATCTCTTGCTGACATTTTTCTGTGTAAGAGAGATAACATCACACATTAACATCCACATTTCACAATACTGCTTCCATCCATCCATCCATACATCCATCTTCTTCCACTTATCCGGGGCCGGGTCGCGGGGGCAGCAGCCCAAGCAGAGAAGCCCAACTTATTGCCGGCTATGAGGACCAGGCTCTTACAACGGTTGTATAAGGATCGAATGGCCCGTAGCAATGGGTCAGACACCCCACAGGACACCTGAGGGACACGGTCGAATGCCTTCTCCAAGTCCACAAAACACATATAGACCAGTTGGGCAAACTCCCGTGTGCCCTCAAGTATCCTCGACAGCTTACACAACATGATAACACTGTATTTTGTAAGTAATAATTTGGGGTTCAAAAGAAAGATGAAAATGCATAATGATTAAGCAGGTCTCCTTTTGGCCCCGCCTACATTTTTTATAAGCTGTGTTTCAATTTAGACTGTTATGTGAAGGCTACAGACAAGTCATAGAATTCAATGACAAATAACCATAATATGCATTATTTACATGTGCAGGTTTACCTTGGATGTGCGGGTAGTTCATAAGGTAAAGAAAACCAGTCAGTAGGGTGTTGGAGGTGGTGTCAGTCCCAGCAATATAAAGATCTATAGAGTACATAATGAGCTGGTCCTCTGAAAATGAAGACCTGTCATTGCCTCGCTACAAAAAAGGGGAACAATTATTGTAAGACAAATGTCTTAATCTGTTCCTGGAAATTAATTAAAAACTGTAAAATAAAAACAAAAACGTTTCTGTGAAGTATTTAGGCATTTCCTTTTAGAAAGTAGGATTAAATTAATTTGATTTTAAATATGCCTAATACATATGTAAAACAGAATATGAAAAACAGATCTGTTTCTTTTCACACTCACACCTTCTCCAGTTCCTCCAGATAGCAGTCAATAAAATCTCGTGGCTCTCCAGGAACTCTGGTCTTCTTGTGCTCATTGATTAAATCAATTATAATATTCCTACAAGTCTAAAGAGCAAACGACATTATTCACAGTTTGAAAGAATTTTACTTCTTCCTTCTGGTAAAGTGAAAATTAAAATTACCTCCACATTCTGAAAGGCCTTTTGGAAGGGCAGTGGCAGGTTACGAATTATAGGGAAAGAGTCATAGAGCTGAAAGGAAAGACAAGCTGGGTAATTTGCTTCTACTTATCAAATGACCACGCTAGCATGCTAAAGCTAGATGTGACAAAAACATCTGCATGTTAGTTTTGTTACAGGTGGAATTGTTGCAGTAAAATCTCCGCCTTAACGAAATTCCTGAGGAAACTTTGTTACCTCAGAAACATGCTTTTACTCACCATAGCCCACGGTCCATTGACCATCTTGGTATTCTCAGTGAAGCACTGAACAATCTGTTTGATTAATGCGTTGTCATACTCGTAGCGTCTAGCAAACAGAACCTGGCAGATGATGTTGGAGGCCGCATTGTGAAACATAACTCGAGGACTCATGGTTTTACCTGGTAATGTAACAGCACAGCATTGTAAAACAACACAAAAGAACATTATGGAAACAACGGCTCACCACAAAATTCAGTTATGTGGACCAACGCTTACCAACGCTCTCCTCCAGCGTGCTAACAAGATGTTTTATCTCTTCATGAATCCGGTCCTCCATCGAGTTCTTCCCCAGACCAAAGTTCCTCAAAGTCATCAGAGCAAAGCGACGATGTTCCCTCCAACTAGAGCCGTAATCTATCATAACGACCCCTACGACAAAATTAGAAACACAAAGAAGGGAAAGACGTAAAGATCATCAATGCTGACAATTTGTCATCATTGCTCTACTTTCTGGCTTATTTCATCTTTTATTTTTATTTTATTCAGTACAGCTCGATACACCAGCATCTCACTGGAGTTTCACTGCAGTCAGAAAAGACTTAGCATCTCTAGCATGCATGCTAAAATTCAATTATTGATTTAAGCGTGAACAGTAGTGCAATTCCAGGATAACTACGAGGATCTTAAAATAAGCAACAGGTCAACTGATAGAAGCTGCTCTGGGAATGTTAGACTCTGGTTAAACATGCAAACACGTGCAATAAAAACATTTCATTGCCTGAACATGTGAAGCAAGTCATTTTTTAACCAGCTTGTTTCAAAGAACATGAACCAAAGTGGTTTGAAAACTTAGATCATCTTAGAGTCTTCCTATAATTTAGATTCATATTTGCTGT
This sequence comes from Maylandia zebra, assembly GCF_041146795.1. Classification (NCBI taxonomy): domain Eukaryota; kingdom Metazoa; phylum Chordata; class Actinopteri; order Cichliformes; family Cichlidae; genus Maylandia; species Maylandia zebra. The sequence goes on from NC_135173.1 coordinate 1,352,187, forward strand.
TTAAAAAAAATGTGTTTGTAGTTTTTTGTATGATGGATGGAAGTTATTAGTAATAATGTAGCATGATGTATTTTTTTATTTTACATCAATTTATTTGCAATGTTTTGTGTCTGTTTTGCCACCATGATTATTTCCAAAGTAATGAGTCTTTTCTCTTATGAACGCACCAAATAACAGCACACTACAACCTCCAACATTAGAATCCAGAAAGAAATAGAAAGACTTTGTTTGGCTTTTTTTGTAACAGATGTTATGTTTTTTGATAGATAACATCTGTTCTACCTTTCCTTTTGGTGATATCATTAATAAAGAAGTCTTGGGGTCGTCCAGCAAAATCAGCAGCCTTAGTCACCATCACCTCCTTTACGGCCTTCAGCCCATTGATGACTACAGCTGGTTTCTGGCCAATGTAAATACTGTAGACATCTCCATAAGACTTCCTCAGCTGGGAGGGAACAAAATGACATGGCAGTTTTTGAAATTTATGAACCAGATACTCAGGTGGACATTTCCCTCCAACACGGTTAAACATTTCTGTCCAGTAATTTCAGTTATTCTGTGGAGAGAAAAAAGCATCAAATGAACTAATCCTGAACATTTCATGGAGGGATACAGAGGAAGCCCACATATTTACAGTGGGACATGCTTACATTTGTGGATCTGTGCCACAAGTAACATGACAGTGACTGAAATCATTTACACATATTCAGATCAACATTTCTTTCTAAAGGACTTAAACATATTTACCAAATTAGTTAAGCTAAGTGTTTCGGGGGAAGTACCATATAAAGTTTATGTATGCAAAAGTTAACAGTCATGACATAAAAGGAACTGTACTGGTAACCAGTAAGTTGTTTATTGCATAAAGGTGCATGTTTAGCATGAACTTTCACAATTATTTAGGGTTTTACTCATATTCTAAAAGATGTTAATGAGTGTGTGACCGATTAGAGACGCAGGTGTTATTATAGTCTCCATTTCCTAATTAGTTTTTTTTTTAATTTCTTTAGTTTTTCCAGTGTAGTTTAGTTTCATGGTGGCATTTTCACTTTCAGTGTAAGATTTTTGGATTTCAAATGATTTCATTTACCAGTCACAGATGTTAATTTATATTAATTAATAAATCCACTAGTGGGATAAGAATATGACATTTAAACACATTTCATTGCAAGGTTTTTCTTACCCTCTCAAAGTCCTTCAAGGGGTTCTCTAAACTCAGCTGCAAAATGGTTCCCAGTATGGGAAAGACTGGGGGTCCTGGTGGGAAGTTCTTTGGCCTCTTGGATTTGACCTGAAGGATGATAAAGAAAACGCAGATCCATAGCAGCACAACTGAAAGAAACATGATCATATGAGTTGGACTGCACTGAGAGCAGTAGCTGGCTGACCTGATTATATACGCGTAACTCAGCCAGCTGTTAACCCTTTGCTCTATGTGAAAGGTTAGTCACAACTTTGAAAGAACAGCACACATTGCTCAACCACTTTTAGCGTGCATATAGGCTACTGTACATCAGTACCTGTCTTCTCTAACAATATGCAACAAGAAGCTGAGGTTATGAAAGAACAAAGATAAGGGGATCTCTCTTTATGATCCTTCACTCCACAGTTAACGAAACATGTCTCAGTCTTAAGGTGGTCATTTATGTGTGAAGCATCTTAAATATACCACAGCCCTTAGTTCACTGTAGAGGCTAGCTGGTTGACATGCTACAATCTAATAGCTCAACTGTTCTGCCTCTGTCTTTTGTCCTATGAACATTGATTCTTTATATTAAACGCGAGTGAAGACGTCACATAAATATGATAGAGCCAAAGGAAGTTTTTGGTTTCTATTCATTCGTTGGTTTCTCCACCTCTCCAATAATTTGCCATATTTCTTTTTCAAGGATTGGCGAACATTGGGAGCCTAAGAGCACTGCACTGTGTGCTGTGATTACGTGTGATGGGTAGACATGATGGAGTATTGCAGGAGTAAACAAAGTGAATTAGCAATGTGGTAAATGCCACGAGTGAATGATGAACTAAACATAGGATTAGTCAAGTTTTTAATAATGGGTGCTTTTCATTTGCTGTAATTCTGCATTGTTTTTCGACACCCTAACATGAAAAAAAACCCAAACAAATTCAAGACAAATTCATATGTAATTTCACAGGCTTATAGACCATTTCCAGCTACTTCTAAGTAGCTACTTCAAAGAAGGACTCATGCAGGCTGGAGAAACTGATCAGGAGGGCTGGCTCTGTGGTCGGCATGAAGCTGGACACTCTGGTGACAGTGGCAGAGAAAAGGACATTAAAGAAACTGATGGACATTATGGACAATGCCAGGCATCCTCTGCACACGGCCATAAACAACCAGAAGAGTCTGTTCAGTGACAGGTTGCTTCTCCCAAAGACAAGAACTAACAGACTTAAAAACTCCTTTGTCCCACACGCCATCAGACTGTTTAACTCCTCTCTGGAGGGGAGAGGGAGGGGAAACAGGAGGACAAAGGAGGGGGGAACAACTAAGCTGTAGTGCCTCTTCACCTCACTGTGCAATACCTTTTGTAAATAGTCAACAGTGCAATTGACCTCAATACTTGAAATGTGCAATTCACTTGTATTTTTATTTTTTATTCCTATTTATTCTATTTATCCCCTTTGTATATTTTATTTATATTGTCTCTGTATTTATATATATGTGTGTGTGTGTGTGTGTGTGTGTGTGTATATATATATATATATATATATATATATATATATATATATATATATATATATATATATAATATTCTGTAACTCTGTAACTTCTGTCGGTGCTGTGCTTTTTTGGAAATCGAATTTGTATTTGTATTTTGTATTTATTTATTTATTGTCATTGTCAAGAACAATGAAATTGCGTTTGGGGCTTCCATACAACCCAAAAAAAAGAAGAAAATAATAAATACCCCTTAAAACCCAAGTGTACATATTTAACCCAGTGTGACTCCAATGCAATAAGACAATCCTTAGCAATAATGTTGGTAGAAATTCAGACAAAGACCTGAGAAACATGACAAAATACAACAATGCAACCCATTCAATATTATTGTACTGTGAGATATGATATCAGATATGATAGTTATCTATTTAAGAAAGAGGGGGGGGGGGGCAGGAGGGGGAAGAGAATAAAGATATGATGCACCAATGCAGACCAGTTCATTGCTATTAAGAAGTTGGATATGGTTATTGTCCGTGAGAGGGGGGCAGAGAGTTCAGGAGCCTCACAGCCTGTGGATACAGGCTGTTGGCCAGTCTGGATGTTCTGGCCTGTATAGACCTGTACCTTCTCCCTGAGGGCAGCAGATGGAAAAGGTGGCGCGCAGGGTGATGTTGGTCCCGCAGGATACTGTGCACCCTCCTCAGACAGCGAGTGGGGAAGATATTACTGATCTCTGGCAGACTTGTTCCAATAATTCTGCCAGCTTCTTTCACCACCCGCTGGAGTGCTTGCTGATCGGCCTTGGTGCAGCTGAGGAACCACACTAGAAATCCATACGTCAGAACGCTGCTGATGGCACAGTTGTAGAAGTTCAACATCAGAGATCTGGGAATGTGTGCGCTCCGCAGTCTCCTCAGGTAGTAGAGGCGCTGTTGGGCCTTCCGTACAACTGAGGTGATATGGTTGCCCCAGGACAGGTCCTCGGTCACAGTTACCCCCAAGAATTTAAAACTGCTCACCCTCTCCACCGCCTCACTGCCAATGAAGAGAGGCAGATGGTTGTTATGACCCCTCTTCCGGAAATCTACAATGATCTCCTTGGTCTTTTTGGTGTTTAAGACCAAGTTATTGTCGTGGCACCATGACTCTAGTTGTTGCACCTCTGTCCTATAGTTTGTCTCATCATTGTTGGATATAAGTCCGAGCACTGTAGTGTCATCTGCAAACTTAACAATGAGATTGGACGCGCAGGAGGAAATACAGTCATGGGTGAAGAGAGTGTATAGCAGAGGGCTCAGAACACACCCCTGAGGGGCACCGGTGTTGACCACAAGGGTGGAGGAGGTGTTCTTACCCACTCTGACACTCTGTCTACGGTTAGTGAGGAAGTCCACAATCCAGTTGCACAGAGAAGAGTTAAGTCCCAGTTGGTGGAGTTTGGGACGGAGTTTGTATGGCCGGATGGTATTAAAAGCCGAGCTGTAGTCTACAAAGAGGAGCCGTGCATAGGTGTTCCTGTGTTCCAAGTGCTTCAGTAATGTGTGCAGCACTGTGGCGATTGCATCCTCGGTTGACCGGTTCTCCCTGTATGCAAACTGGTGCGAGTCCAGGGATGGTGGAAAAGCAGCTCTGATGTGTTTAATGACCAGTCTCTCCAGGCATTTGGCGGGAATGGGGGTGAGTGCCACAGGTCTGAAATCGTTCAGACATGTGACATTTGACTGTTTTGGGATGGGAATTTCCCAGAGGAACCCACCCGAGGGATTAATAAAGTTCTATCTAAGTATACCTTATTAGGTTCTAACATGGGAATTGTTGCATATTACTAAAAGATTGTGAAAGCACAGCTCTAGCAGGGACTCTTTTTGTTCACAGTAAAAAGCAAAATCTTGGATCAAAATCATTTGTTTTAGTCTAGCGTACAAAAACATCTGGTGTGCACAAAGTAATATCTAGTGCACAGATAACGCAAATAAAACACGGCAGTGTAGTGTAATGTTTTACTATAAATGTGCCAACAAGTTGAATTTTTCTTGATTATAAATGAGTACGGGGGGAGTTGTATTACCTTGTATGTGTGGATAGTTCATCAGGTAAAGAAAACCAGTAAGAAGCGTGTTAGAGGTGGTGCCAGTCCCAGCGAAGTGAAGATTCAGCGAGTACATAATTGTGTAACAAGATACTGAGTAAATACTGAGAATTTCCATTTATTTATTGCTTTCCTTTTCACGCTCACACACCTTCTCCAGTTCATCCAGGTAGCAGTCAATAAAGTCTCGTGGCTCTCCGGGAACTCGGGTCTCTCTGTGCTCGCTCACCATGCGACGTGAAAGATTCTTATAAATCTAAAACATGCAATTCTTCATTACTTTTCGTTTTTCACTGACAGTGTGCATGCGTATGTTTCTATCTTTATTGTACAAACGTGTGTTAAGAATGATCTTCAACATTACCTCCATTTTCTTAAAGGCCTTTTGGAAGGGCAGTGGCAGGTTACGTATTATAGGAAAAGAGTCATACAGCTGCAGAAAAACAACCAAACAACATAATTGGTGGAAGAAGACGTATTGCTGAAGATAACTTTTAAGATTTTTATTTGACTGGCAAAACTATGTTGGATGGACAGTCAACAAGTCGATACAAAGTCCATTCTGACTTCTAAACAATAAGAGCATAGCAGTGATTTCACAGTGGATTTTGATCTTGAAGACGTTTCACCTTCAGCTCTAGACTGAGCTGAAGACTGTAGCCATGTTGGCATGCTCCAGGCAGTCTCACAGACCTGTTAGGAAACTGTAAACACTTTGCCTCGATAGCATTGCTGTCAGTTTTACTCACCGTGGCCCACGGTCCATTGACTATCTTTGAAACCTCGGTAAAGACTTCAACAAACAGTTTGATTAACTCGTCATCGTACTTGTAGCGTCTAGCAAACAGAACCTGGCAGATGATGTTGGAGGCTGCATTATGAAACATAACCTTAGGGCTCATTGTTTTACCTGTAGGAGACATAATGAAACAAGACAGCACTGTACGAGAGTACAAATCAATATTCTGAAACCAACAGCACTGTGCAAAACTGTTGCGTGAACCCATCGATGAACATACCAACGTTCTTTTCCAGGGTACTGATGATGTGTTTGATCTCGTCATGAATTCTCTCCTCCATTGAATTCTTTCCCAGACCAAAGTTCCTCAAAGTCATCAAAGCAAAGCGACGCTGTTCCCTCCACTTAGAGCCATAATCTGCCATAATGACTCCTACAACAGGTTGAGCAACATAAAGAAGAAAGAACTCAAAAATGTTCCCTGTTCCAAAGCTCTCCAACCTCTTGGCCTAAAACGTAAGTGAACAATTGATCCTCACAGTGTAGTTTAAAGTCAGTAAAACATCAGCAACATCAACTTTCCCAGGTAGGAAACATAAACCACTGTGAGTCTGTTTCGCTTGTTTTGATGCACGCGAAAGTCACTCATTAATGAACAAGCCTTGAGGTCGTCCAGCAAAATCAGCAGCCTTGGTCACCATAGCCTCCTTCATGGCCTTTACACCATTGATGACTACAGCTGGTTTACAACCGATGAAAATACTGTAGACATCTCCATAAGACTTCCTCAGCTGGGAGGAAACAAAATGACATGTTTGAAATCCATGCGTCACACCCTCAGATGAATATTACATTTTGAAGGGGCTTTAAACATATTTACCGACCAGAGGAATTAACATTTTATATGGTCTAAAGCAGCTATGAAAAAAATTGAATTAAATGTAATTTATGTCCTTAATATTTTTCTACTACGACCTGAAAATAGGACCCTGTGTACGCATCCTGCTAGACACAGCTTGTGGCATATTAGTAAAGCTATATTGACAAATTATACTCAATAAAATAATTGTTTTTTTGAAGCATATACTGCTCTTTTATTATTTTATATAAAGAAACATAAAGATGGGGCGACCGTGGCTCAGGGGGTTGGGAAGCGTCTCTGTAACCTGAAGGTCGCCGGTTTGATCCGCGGGCTCTCTGTCCTGGTCGTTGTGTCCTTGGGCAAGACACTTTACCCTACTGGTGTTGGCCAGAGGGGCTGATGGTGCGATATGGCAGCCTCGCTTCTGTCAGTCTGCCCCAGGGCAGCTGTGGCTACAACTGTAGCTTGCCTGCACCAGTGTGTGAATGCGAGAGTGAATGAATAGTGGCATTGTAAAGCGATTTGGGTGCCTTGAAAAGCGCTATATAAATCCAATCCATTATTATTATTATTATAATTATAACCCCCTTCACACATACAGAAAAACTCTGTTGGCAAATACTGACTTATCAAGAAGGTAAGGTCCAATCTGTATTGGCTGGGTAAATGCCAACTGTGCAGAGAGTCAGTTTTATACCAACAACATATTAGGCAATCACAGTAAAAAGGTAAGATCAGTACTGTTAACCCTTTAAGACCTACCATAGAACCAAGTCCGCCAGAGCTTATATTATATTTTTACATGCTGTGGAGCCATTTTTGGGAGCATTTCAAGTTGCTATACATCAATACAACCATTATAGCCCAGATTTTAATAATATGTCTGCATTAAGTGCATAGTAATTACATAAATTGCAAAAAAGTGCAATAAACTACAAAAAAAATTGAAAATCGTTTTTGCTTTTTAACATATATTTCTAGTTAGAGAAATTTAAGAGGCTTATCCCAAACAAGTTGCACAAGATAGTTTCCCACCACAGGAAATTTATTTTGATTGTCTTCATAGTTTTATTTTTGAAATACACCAATTTTTATACACTGCAGGAAAAACGAAAATAAATATTATACAACAAATTTGCAAAAAAGCAGCATGTGCATCAAAATAAACTATTTCCAGCAGTGCAATATGAGTCCTCAGCATCCCAGAAACGACACAGAAAGTCATAAAGTCAAACATAACTTTTAAAAACACCAGTATAGGCTCATGAGGCCCTGATGGTAAAAAAAAAAAAAGCAAACTACATTTCCGCAAAAATGACGTCACTTCCGGTTTCGAAGAGGTAATGGCGGACATGCAAAAGTTCACGCTGACGTCTATTCCAATGTAGGAAGTGTTATGAACAGCTGATTGGATGGCAAAGCGTGTTTCTGGAATATTATGTTTTTGTTGCTGCAAGTGCTTTTTATGCAGTTTTTGCAAAAAGTTATGTCAAAAGTTCGGCCGCTCCATCTTATTAGGGAAATTAGGACAAGCTGATGGCATAAGATGTACAGGGAGTGTAGAATTATTAGGCAAATGTATTTTGTCCACATCATCCTCTTCATGCATGTTGTCTTACTCCAAGCTGTATAGGCTCGAAAGCCTACTACCAATTAAGCATATTAGGTGATGTGCATCTCTGTAATGAGAAGGGGTGTGGTCTAATGACATCAACACCCTATATCAGGTGTGCATAATTATTAGGCAACGTCCTTTCCTTTGGCAAAATGGGTCAAAAGAAGGACTTGACAGGCTCAGAAAAGTCAAAAATAGTGAGATATCTTGCAGAGGGATGCAGCAGTCTCAAAATTGCAAACGCTTCTGAAGCGTGATCATCGAACAATCAAGCGTTTCATTCAAAATAGTCAACAGGGTCGCAAGAAGCGTGTGGAAAAACCAAGGCGCATAATAACTGCCCATGAACTGAGAAAAGTCAAGCGTGCAGCTGCCAAGATGCCACTTGCCACCAGTTTGGCCATATTTCAGAGCTGCAACATCACTGGAGTGCCCAAAAGCACAAGGTGTGCAATACTCAGAGACATGGCCAAGGTAAGAAAGGCTGAAAGACGACCACCACTGAACAAGACACACAAGCTGAAACGTCAAGACTGGGCCAAGAAATATCTCAAGACTGGTTTTTCTAAGGTTTTATGGACTGATGAAATGAGAGTGAGTCTTGATGGGCCAGATGGATGGGCCCGTGGCTGGATTGGTAAAGGGCAGAGAGCTCCAGTCCCACTCAGACGCCAGCAAGGTGGAGGTGGAGTACTGGTTTGGGCTGGTATCATCAAAGATGAGCTTGTGGGGCCTTTTCGGGTTGAGGATGGAGTCAAGCTCAACTCCCAGTCCTACTGCCAGTTTCTGGAAGACACCTTCTTCAAGCAGTGGTACAGGAAGAAGTCTGCATCCTTCAAGAAAAACATGATTTTCATGCAGGACAATGCTCCATCACACGCGTCCAAGTACTCCACAGCGTGGCTGGCAAGAAAGGGTATAAAAGAAGAAAAACTAATGACATGGCCTCCTTGTTCACCTGATCTGAACCCCATTGAGAACCTGTGGTCCATCATCAAATGTGAGATTTACAAGGAGGGAAAACAGTACACCTCTCTGAACAGTGTCTGGGAGGCTGTGGTTGCTGCTGCACGCAATGTTGATGGTGAACAGATCAAAACACTGACAGAATCCATGGATGGCAGGCTTTTGAGTGTCCTTGCAAAGAAAGGTGGCTATATTGGTCTCTGATTTGTTTTTGTTTTGTTTTTGAATGTCAGAAATGTATATTTGTGAATGTGGAGATGTTATATTGGTTTCACTGGTAAAAATAAATAATTGAAATGGGTATATATTTGTTTTTTGTTAAGTTGCCTAATAATTATGCACAGTAATAGTCACCTGCACACACAGATATCCCCCTAAAATAGCTCAAACTAAAAACAAACTAAAAACTACTTCCAAAAACATTCAGCTTTGATATTAATGAGTTTTTTGGGTTCATTGAGAACATGGTTGTTGTTCAATAATAAAATTATTCCTCAAAAATACAACTTGCCTAATAATTCTGCACTCCCTGTATTATTGTTATGCATGGCCCGGCGATATGAGCCGCTAATAATATACAAACTACAGATCCCATAATGCAGCGCTGCAGCCTCCTTGCCGAACGCTAGGCTAGCTGGGAACATTCCCGCTTCAATCAAGTCAAACTTCTGTTATTGCGAAGCTAGCCGCTCACAATGGTGGAGAGAAAAGTTGATTCTGAAAGCAGAGCCTTTCAGCACCAGTGGGATGGCCGAGAGATCTAAATAAAGTGCTGAAACGCCCGCATCACCCTATGCGTACCATAGAGGAGGTAGCCGCGCAAATGCCTAACTCCACAGTCTCCACAGAAAACTCTTGACCACAAATCATCCATGCTCACGACTTTCAGCTCTCCATTTGGCAGATTCTGCTTTCTCAGAATGCCGTATGAAAGAAACTCAGCCAGCGAGGTGTTCCAGCGTGCAATGGAGCAGATCTTTGCTGGATACCCCTGTGCTATCATTGTCTACAACATAATCATTGGTGGAAGAGATATGAACGAGCATGAACAGAATCTCAGAAAGGTACTCGACCGTGCAAGGGAAGTCAAGCTGAGACTCAACCCCCTGAAGTGCAAATTTCGACTCAAAGAAGTCTGTTATGTTGGACATGTCTTCACAAGCAAGGGCTTAAAGCCTGATCCAGCAAAGACCAAAGCAATCAAGGAGATGCCCACACCTGAAAACGTCACAGCTCTCCAGCTCTCGGTCACAGCTCCTCTTCTTAGGGATGATTAATTACCTAGGAAAGTTCCTTCCTAATTTCAGCGAGCTCTCAGCCCCACTTCAGGAGCTAACGTGCAAAGACATTCAGCGGTGCTGGCTGAAGCAGCATCAAGATGCATTTGATGCTTTAAAATAGAACCTAACCAGTCCACCCACTCTCAGCTACTATGATGTCCAGAAACCTGTCACGCTTACGTGCAATGCCTCGCAGTATGGACTCGGGGCTGCATGCCTCCAGGAAGGCGCCCCGATCGCCTACTCCTCTCGTACTCTGACGCAGACTGAGATGCGCTGTGCGCAGATCGAGAAGGAACTTCTTGCAGTTGTATTCGCATGTTCCAAGTTCAATGATTACATCTACGGAAAGCAAATCCAAATCAGATCATCAGCCGTTGGTCACTATCCTAAACAAGCCCATACACTCAGCTCCAGCCAGACTGCAGAAGTACAACTTTCAGATGGTGTACAAAAAAGGCTCGCAGATGTATCTTGCCGACACTTTGTCCCGTGCTCCCACAACCTCGACAGATCAGCACAGATCCAACGAGATCATGTCGATCCAACAAATCTCTTCTTCTAGGCTGACTGAACTGAGGGAACACACTGCCTCTGATCCAGAGCTACAGAAACTGAGCACTGTCATAATGACAGGCTGGCCTTGCAGACAAACTCAGCTGCCCACAGAAATTCGTCAATACTACCCATATCGAGATTAACTCATCCTTGAAGATGGCATTGTCATAAAAGGCCCGAAGACAGTGATCCCAAAGTCTTTGCAAAACGATTATCTCGCCATCCTCCACAGAGGGCAACCAGGCACAGAAGCTACTAAACGCAGGGCCCGTGGTATCGTGTTTTGGCACACAATGACTGAAGATATAGAGCAAGAAACAACTGTGTGTCCGGTGTGCAACAGCACCAGGCCACATCAACAAAAAGAGCCACTCAAGCTCATGTGTATACATATATGCATACAGTGGGGCAAAAAAGTATTTAGTCAGCCACCGATTGTGCAAGTTCCCCCACCTAAAATGATGACAGAGGTCAGTAATTTGCACCAGAGGTACACTTCAACTGTGAGAGACAGAATGTGAAAAAAAAATCCATGAATCCACATGGTAGGATTTGTAAAGAATTTATTCGTAAATCAGGGTGGAAAATAAGTATTTGGTCAATAACAAAAATACAACTCAATACTTTGTAACATAACCTTTGTTGGCAATAACAGAGGTCAAATGTTTACTATAGGTCTTTACCAGGTTTGCACACACAGTAGCTGGTATTTTGGCCCATTCCTCCATGCAGATCTTCTCGAGAGCAGTGATGTTTTGGGGCTGTCGCCGAGCAACACGGACTTTCAACTCCCGCCACAGATTTTCTATGGGGTTGAGGTCTGGAGACTGGCTAGGCCACTCCAGGACTTTCAAATGCTTCCTACGGAGCCACTCCTTTGTTGCCCGGGCGGTGTGTTTTGGATCATTGTCATGTTGGAAGACCCAGCCTCGTTTCATCTTCAAAGTTCTCACTGATGGAAGGAGGTTTTGGCTCAAAATCTCACGATACATGGCCCCATTCATTCTGTCCTTAACACGGATCAGTCGTCCTGTCCCCTTGGCAGAAAAACAGCCCCATAGCATGATGTTTCCACCCCCATGCTTCACAGTAGGTATGGTGTTCTTGGGATGCAACTCGGTATTCTTCGTCCTCCAGTTTGGAGTCTGACTGTTTGAGGCTGTGGACAGGTGTCTTTTATACAGATGATGAGTTCAAACAGGTGCCATTCATACAGGTAACGAGTGGGGGACAGAAAAGCTTCTTACAGACGACGTTACAGGTCTGTGAGAGCCAGAGATTTTCCTTGTTTGAGGTGACCAAATACTTATTTTCCACCCTGATTTACGAATAAATTCTTTACAAATCCTACCATGTGGATTCATGGATTTTTTTTTCACATTCTGTCTCTCACAGTTGAAGTGTACCTCTGGTGCAAATTACTGACTTCTGTCATCATTTTAGGTGGGGGAACTTGCACAATCGGTGGCTGACTAAATACTTTTTTGCCCCACTGTATATAAACAAATATGACAATTTCTTGGAGAGTGTCTTCTTCTTGGATGACTACGGTTGTTCTTATGTTTTTAAGAAGCCCCCCAAAAGTTCTCAGTCCATAACCTTGTGGTGGACCACTAGAGGGCTCCACTCACACCCAGTGTAGAGGAAGTGTGTTCCTGTGTTTTGCGGCGCGATATGCGCAGTTGATGTTGGAGACGAATAAAGAAGGAGTGAGAACTGAGAGCTCTGTGTCATTGATGCTTACCTCCACATTGGTGACCGCTGACTCGAGCATGCAACGGGCCGTAGATAAGGCAGACTCCGCTATGGATGCATCAGCGGCCGCTGGACCTCCGCCTCCTGTTGCAGCTACGTTCGCTGTGGCGCTGAAACTGCCGGACTTTTGGCTCCATGACCCCCCGTCATGGTTTGTACACGTGGAGGCTCAGTTCGCCCTTCGCGGCATCTCGGCTGACTACACGAAGTATCACCATGTGGTGGCCTCGCTCGACCCGCTGGCCACCCGTCGCGCGATGGCGCTCCTCCGGGACCCACCCGCCCAAGGGAAATACGCCGCCCTCAAAGAGCTGCTTCTTCGGCGCTATGCCCTCTCCGACGCCGAAAAGCTCCTCAACCTGTCAGGCTTGGGTGGCGGTACCGCGCTCGAGCTCATGGAGAACATGCTATCGTTGCTCGGGCCGGATGACGGTGGTTTCCTCTTCGTGCACCTCTTCCTCCGCCAACTACCGGCCGCCGTAAGAGCTGTCCTCGCGAACTCTCCGCTTCTGCCTGCGAAGGATTATCGCTCCCTGGCTGAAGAAGTGGATCGCATTCTCCTGGCTAGCCGCACTTTCAACGTTCACGCCCTGGCTACGGACACGCCAGCGCCACCTTCCACGCCTCCACCTGCCTCCCCCGGAGCATCCGCCCCCTTGCTGACGGCAGGGATTGCTACACAATAAAAATCAATAAAACACAACATTAAAAGTCCAGTGGCATCCACCACGGTATAAAAGTCACAAAGAACTAAGAAATCCAGCGAAATGGTGTAAAAGGGAAACCCAGCGGAGTCCTCGCCTTCCTCCCTGCATTCCGCGTCCCGGTACGCTGAAGAAAGGGAGGGAGCGGCAGTCACTATTCTTTTCAGGCAGTTTTCATTCGTAAAAAGGGGATAAGTCGAAGACTTATCCCGGGTGGGCAGAGCTCTCAACTCTGCCCGCCGGAGCTGTCTCGCCACCAGCTGTCTCGCCGCCTCTGCTCTCCCACAGTGCACAAGCTGGGCTCTTGTTGCTACTGCCGTCCGACTGTTCGCTCCGCGTCCCTAGTCGCTGGTGCTGTCCGTCCTCCCCTGGAACACCAAGCTCCAACAGTCAAGGCTCCAAGACTGCCAGACTCCTCGAGTGCAAGACTACAGGACTGACACACACACTCCGGCCCGTCTCTCGAGCCCCATGTGTCACGCCTCTGTGACTTCACTCTGAAGCCTCACGTCAGGCCTCTCAGACCTCATCTCTTAAGCCTCCATGTCACTCCAGGCTCTTGTGGGTTCCCGTGACACTTATGGGTGCCTTCATGCTTCGGTCCTCTCTTGCCTTTCGGTCGAACTCCTTCCTGTGGTCTGCCAGGCCCTCTTATTGGCCTCTCAGGAATCTCTCGCAGGTGTGATCAGTTTACTATCAGGTAGGGGCGGAGTCTTTCCAGGACAAGTCACCAAATAAATACCATTAAAACATGCAGTAAAACTCATAAAAATAACCCAATGTACAATATTAAAACATTAAAAAGATAAAACACAACAAAAACATGCACAACAAAAAACCTAGGTAACTTGTCTCTCTCCACCCCGTGACATGTGCTCATGGACTACTTGTCGATGTTGCTAACAGACGTTTAATAGATGCTCTCTCGTTTTCTTCGCTACCCTGTTTTACTCGGGCCGCCGAGCCCCTGATTCGGGCTAATGTAGTGACCTCCGGGGATGCTTTTCAGCGTTTGCTTTTAGAGTTTCCATCGCTGTCTGTCCCTAATTTCTCTAGCACGGTAACGAAGCATGGGGTTGAGCATTATATTCCCACGGTCGAGCCCCCGGTGTTCGCGCACGCGCGCCGCCTCGACCCCGCGAAACTGTCCGTCGCTCGGGAAGAGTTTGCAGCCATGGAGCGCCTTGGCATTGTACAGCGTTCGAACAGTGCATGGGCCTCTCCGCTTCACATGGTGCCCAAATCGGACGGTCGGTGGCGGCCATGCGGAGATTTCCGCCGTTTAAATAATGCCACGGAGAATGACCATTACCCCATCCCCCACATTCATGATTTTTCTGCCAATCTCGCCGGAACGTCGATTTTTTTCTAAAATTGACTTGGTGCGGGGGTATCACCAGGTTCCCGTGCGCGCCGAAGACGTTCCTAAAACCGCTGTCATTACCCCCTTCAGCTTGTTCGAGTTTTTGCGCATGCCGTTTGGCCTGAAAGGTGCCGCCCAGACCTTTCAGCGGCTGATGGACTCCGTTTTGCGTGGGCTGCCGTTCATTTTTGTTTATCTGGACGATATATTGGTGGCCAGCTGCTCAGCGAGCCAGCACGAGTCCCATCTGCGCCAGGTTTTCCAGCGTTTGGCAGCGCACGGCCTGATCATCAACCCTTCCAAGTGCCAGTTTGGGTTGCCTGTTCTGGATTTCCTCGGGCACCGCATTTCCGCTGAAGGTGTGGTTCCGTTGCCCGACAGAGTCCAGGCCGTTTCGGCTTTCCCGTGTCCCACGTCGGTTAAAGCGTTGCAGGAGTTCTTGGGGATGATAAATTTTTACAACCGCTTTCTCCCCAGAGCTGCCCACCTGCTACAGCCACTCTATGCTGCCTTAAAGGGTAAAACAGCCAAAGATCCGGTTGACTGGCTGCCGGAACGCGTCCGTGCGTTTTCCGCAGCCAAGTCTGCGCTGGCTGACGCCGCCCTGCTGGCCCACCCGCTTCCGTCGGCGGAGATCGCGTTGACCACCGACGCCTCTGACGTGGCAGTGGGTGGGGTGTTGGAACAGCGGGTTTCAGGTCTCTGGCAACCGCTCGCCTTTTTCAGTCGTACGCTCCGGGATGCTGAACGCAAGTACAGTGTTTTTGACAGGGAGTTGCTGGCCCTGCACCTCGCGACACGACATTTTCGTTTTTTCCTCGAGGGTCGCAACTTTACTGCGTACGTTGACCACAAACCTTTGACGTTTGCGATGTCCAAGGTCTCTGACCCATGGAGCGCACGCCAGCAGCGCCAGTTGGCGGCCATTTCTGAGTTTACCACAGACATTCAGCATGTGGCTGGTAAGTCCAATCACGTCGCTGACTGTCTCTCACGTGTGTTGGTTTCTCCGGTGTATGTCGGTATCGACTACACTGCCATGGCCGCCGAGCAACGTGCTGACCCGGACGTCCTTGCCCTTCAGTCAACAAAAACGGGCCTCGTGCTGGAGGACACCCCGGGCGGGGGCGTTTCCACCGGCAGCCCCCGCCCGGTGGTTCCCCTTTCGTGGCGTGGTCGTGTTTTTGACTCGGTGCATGCCCTCTCTCATCCCGGCGTCCGGGCCTCGGTCAAGCTGGTCAGCGCCAGGTTTGTTTGGCCGGGCCTTCGCAAGACGGTGAAAGGATGGGCGGCGGTTTGTATCCCATGCCAACGCTCGAAAATCCACCGGCACACACAGGCACCCCTCGAACCTTTCCGTGTCCCGGGTAGGCGTTTCGATCACGTTCATGTGGACCTGGTTGGTCCCTTGCCGCAGTCACAGGGTTTCACGCACCTTTTGACTGTGGTGGACCACACAACCAGGTGGCCGGAGGCGGTACCCCTGGCGTCCACGACAGCGGCGACGGTGGCCAGGGCATTTTTGTCAACGTGGGTTTCACGTTTCGGCCCCCCTGCTGACATTACCTCGGACAGGGGCCCCCAGTTTGTTTCCGAGCTTTGGTCTGCTATGGCTGACGGCCTGGGAGTCAAGGTCCACCGCACCACAGCATACCACCCGCAAGCTAATGGGATGTGCGAACGGTTTCACCGGTCACTTAAGGCCGCGCTCCGTGCTTCCTTAACAAGTGGCGACTGGGTCGACCGTCTTCCGTGGGTTTTGCTGGGATTGCGTAGCGCGGTTAAAGAAGACCTCGGGGTTTCCCCGGCTGAACTGGTCCTCGGCCAGCCTCTCCGGGTCCCCGGGGAATTCTTACCTGAGAGCCCTCCCCCATGTTTCGATACGTCTTTGTTGCCTTTTCGCCCCCCAAGAGACTCATTTCCTGTTCCTGGTCCTGTGCACCACTGCCTGCCTGACACTTTTGTTCCGAGTTCATTAGACTCTGCTCGTTTCGTTTTCGTCAGGCACGATGCCCATAGGACTCTGCTGCGTCCACCATATGACGGGCCATACAGGGTTCTTAAACCAGGCAACAAACATTTCATTTTGGACTTTGGCGGTCGGCAGGAAGTTGTCTCTGTTGACAGACTTAAGCCTGCACATGTTATGCAAGAGGATCAGGTGGTCCCGGCCCAGGCCCCTCGCTGCGGCCGCCCACCTGCCACCGGGCTGATGGATTCTGTTTTTTCCCCCAGGAGCGACCCAAAATCAACGGAGTCCGAGTCGTCTGCAGCTTTTTCTGTTATTCATGCTTTTATCTCTTCACGACTGGACTATTGCAATTCCCTGTTTACTTGTTTAAATAAAGGTTCTTTGGAGCGTCTGCAGATCGTTCAGAATGCTGCAGCAAGACTTTTGACGAAAGCTTCTAAATTTTCACATATAACACCGTTGCTCATGCAGTTACATTGGCTTCCTGTTGAATTTAGAGTCCAGTTTAAGATTTTGGTTTTAACTTTCAAGGCTCTTCAACAACAAGCACCACCATATATCATTGAACTTTTACAGCCCTATGCCCCTAGTAGGTCTCTGAGGTCGAGTAGTCAGGGCCTACTTGTCATTCAGTATACGAGACTGAAAACTAGGGGTGATAGAGCTTTTGCTACTGTGGCCGCCAGACTGTGGAATTCCCTTCCTCAGGACTTACGATCCGCTGATTCATTGATTACTTTTAAAAAACAGCTAAAAACACATCTTTTTAAAACTGCCTTTTGCTAACTTTGTTTGTATTTTGTCTTTTTAATCTGTTATATCTTGTAAAGCACTTTGTGATCTCTATCTAGAAATGTGCTATATAAATAAAATTTTACTTACTTACTTACTTACTTACTTACCGCCAGTGCCAGCCTCGCTCCCGGGCTGGGTTGCCCTCTGTCAGTTCCCCACCCCCCCAGTTCAGTCGTTCCGGCCGTTTGCTTAAGCCCCCGTGTAACCCAGTTCCTAAAATCATCTCAAACAGAAAGAGAAGAAAAATTAAAACATTTAATGTTCATTGTTCTGTTCTTACTGTCCCGGTTAATGAAAGTGAAATGAGATCAAAATAATTATTTAAACATATGTTAACCATTCCTCGCCGTCAGTCCCCTGACCGTGGTCGGGAGACACGAGGGGAGATGCTTCCTCCAGGGCCGAAGTTTGTCCTCCTTCGGGGTTAACTCCCTTCACTTTTGTGGAGTAGTGAGGCAGACAGAAATCAGCCGAGGCACCGGAGAGTACTGAAGAGATGAGGCTTTAATAACAGTACTGCACACTTTGGAAACACACTGCATAGCCTGTAGCCCGTTAGAACGCTGCTCCCGGTCGCCCTCTACCCATGACACACTCTCTCACTCTCTTTTTCCTCTTTCGCTCCCCGCGTTTTTCTTCACGCGCATGCTCACACACACATTACATACACTCCTTACTGCACCCAGTCACACACAAGACAGCAATTCCTGCAACACTACCCCCACTCTGGATGGCAATTAAACAATAATTCCACTCCAGCATTGTAATGCATAAAACTGGTACACAATCCCCTTTACCACTTGGAGCCCACAGGAGATAAACGTGTTAGCCATTACCGCATATAAGGTGAGGTATAGTATCAACGAGTGCACTTCAGTGACAAAGAGGTTGGCTCAAGTAAGGTGTACATACATGTGCAAAATAAAGCATTTCAAGTGCTGTTAAGTAGAAAAGAAATTACACAATTGTAACTAT
Source organism: Maylandia zebra (assembly GCF_041146795.1). NCBI lineage: Eukaryota > Metazoa > Chordata > Actinopteri > Cichliformes > Cichlidae > Maylandia > Maylandia zebra. The sequence goes on from NC_135173.1 coordinate 1,370,546, forward strand.
TACATGGCGACCGGGAATAACCAACTTATCCTAGCATCTAGGAAGGCACAAATACAAATGGATAAGTGCATGTAGATAACCCCGTAGGTCCTTCAGATACTTTTTTAAAAAAAATGTAAACACTGGAACAATGAAAAAAAAATATATAACTCTTTTAAACCATTGTAGCTAACAGTATAGGAGGCTGAAACGATTTAAACTTGAACCGAATCTTCAGTCCTACTTGGAACTGTCCATGGTAGGTAAACCAAGTTAAGTGATCCACACTCCATACCGGTCTGGAGCTCTGCGCCGACGAGTTGGTCGCTGAAACTGCTGGCCCGGGTGGTCTGGCTCACCCACCACACCCCCACCATTCTCATGGTCTACATGGGAAGGGGACGATGGGACAACCACAACCAGAGCGGGATCAGCTGCAACTGAGACAGAAGGCTGAGAGGAGCTGGGGGCATTGCCAGTTGCAGTAGAGAACAGACTGTGCAGACCCAGATCACGGTCTGCTGGGTCATCTTCTAAAGCTGGTGGTGGGACCTCTGTAGGGGACCACTGATGAGCCTGATCAAGGACCCAGGTATTGTCCAGTGGCTCGCGGCAGCGATAATGCTTTAGCTGGTCATGGTGGACAACTTTCACTTTAGACCTTGGGTTCTTCTGGATCCGATAAACTAGGTCATCCAATTGTCCCAGGACAAAGAATGGTCCTTCATACGATGGGAGGAACTTTCTGACCTTGTTCTTGACGTGACGTGTTCCTTTGATGAGATACCACACAGGATCTCCAGTCTTATACTGTGTGTGGCAACAGTTCTTGTCATATTGCCTTTTTGCGCGCTTGACTGACTCACCCAGGGCTTCCCTGGCGATGAGGTGGGCCAGCTCCAGCCGCTCACGCATTTGCTGCACATACTCTGGAACTGAGGGTTGGTTGCCTGGATCAGGAGGTAGACCTGCGACAAGGTCCACTGGCTCACTCAGTTCTCGGCCAAACATCATGAAGTTCGGGGTGAAACCTGTAGCACTGTGTTTGGTCGCCCTGTAGGCCATAACAGCGTACGGGATCATCAGGTCCCAGTCCCAATGACAACGCTCTGCTGTGGAGGCCAGGATCTTCTGGAGAGTGGCATTGAAACGTTCAACCTGGCCATCTGACTGGGGTCGGAATGGCGTTGTATGAGTCTTATCTATGCCAAACAAACTGCACACCCCTTGGAACACATCAGATTCAAAATTGCGTCCCTGATCACTGTGTAGTGCTTGAGGTATCCCGTAGCGGCACACCCACTCAGACGCAACGACCTCGGCAACGGTTGCAGCCCGTTCATCTGGGATAGGAAAGGCTTCAGTCCACTTTGTAAAGTAGTCTTGTATCACAAGCACATATCGGTTTCTGCGCTCTGTCTCATTCAGTGGTCCCATAATGTCCAGCGCAACGCGCTCCATTGGGGCTCCTACCCGGACAGTTCCCATCGGAGCTTGCGGTGTCTTCTGGGGTCGGGCCCTGGATGCACAGCTGGTACAAGTACGGCACCAAAGAGCGACGTCTTCCCTCATGTGATACCAATAGAATCGGGTTCGTAGTCTGGCCACAGTCCTCTCGACACCAAAATGTCCACCCACTGGCCCTTCGTGCATCTGGCCCATCACTTCTGGTTGTAGCTTACGTGGCAGTACGATTTGGGGATAGAACTGGGTCTCGTCAAGGCAGTAGAAGCGACGGACCAGAACTCCATCTCTGAAGTAGAGCCGTTTCCATTGAGCCCAGTATGTCTTAGTTGCTGGGCTGCATGGTGAAACAATAGTCCATGGGGGGCGCTCACTGCTGGCCTCCATCCAGGCGCGTATGGGTGCAATGTCTGCATCAGCGTCCTGGGCTTGGCTCAGCTCCCCCATGGTCCAACCATGAAACAGAGAAGCAGTATCAAGGGTTTTAGCCACATATACTTTCTCAGTCAGCTTTACAGTATGTGTATTAGTGGACATGTTCTGGTGTGATATGTCTGTTCTAGTGTGAATTGTCTGTTCTGAGATGTCTGTGTTGATAGAAGTGTTTTGACATAAAATGTCTGACTTTGTAAGAGCAGTTTGGTCTAAAGTCTTTGTTTCTGGTGTGGTGGTGTTATGACTTACCCCCACTAGACACACCGCTGTAGTAGCCGGTTGTCCCTCCACCCTCACCGGACTCAGCAACAGGGAGCTGGTGTCAGAGTCCAACTCGCATTGAACTGCCTGATGACTGGTCCCCCCGAGATGCTTGGGGGGGTCCTGCACTCTGCATGGACAAGACTGGCGACAGGGTCTTCTGGAGAGGCTATCAGCATTGGTGTGCACTCGACCTGGACGGTGGATGATCTCAAAGTTGTACTCGGCAAGCTTCTCGAGCCATCGAGCTAATTGTCCCTCTGGCTCTTTCATTTTTGTTAGCCACCGTAGACTGCTGTGGTCTGTGCGCACTTTGAAAGGCCGTCCAAGGAGATACTGGCGAAAGTGGGACGTGAAATCCACGACGGCTAGTAGTTCACGTCGTGTGGTGCAGTAGTTTTGTTCAGTTCTTGATAGCTTACGACTGCCATATGCCAGCACACGTTCCACGCCCTGTTGCATCTGTGACAGCACCGCGCCGATGCCAGTGTCGCTGGCATCAGTGTCTAGTGTCATTTCTCCATGGTCAAGTGGATAGCCAAGAACAGGGGCAGAGGTGAGTCGACACTTCAGCTTGTCGAAAGCTGCTTGGTGCTCAGCATGCCACTGAAAATGTGCATTCTTCTTGGTCAGGTTGTGCAGGGGTTCGGCTATAGAGGCAAAATCTTTCACAAACCGGCGGTAATATGAGGCCAGGCCGATGAAGCGTCTGACCTCCTGGATGGACGTAGGTGTGGGCCACATCTGAACCTTTTGAACTTTGCTGGGGTCGGTAGCCACACCATGCTCGGATACCACATGGCCAAGATAAGCAACTTCGCGGCGAAAGAGGCAGCATTTGGCAGGTTTCAGTTTCAAGTTAGCTTGTTGAAGTCTATAGAATACCTGGCCAAGCCGTTGCAGCATCCCCGACACGTCCTTAGCCAGCACGATGATGTTGTCCAAGTAGACCAGGCAGGTCTCCCACTGCATGCCAGCCAGGACGCGGTCCATCAGCCGCTGGAACGTTGCCGGGGCATTGCATAGTCCAAATGGCATGACGTTCCACTCAAAGAGGCCTGTCCTAGTGCAGAAAGCGGCGGCCCTGCGTGCTCTAGGCGTCAGCTCAACCTGCCAGTAGCCAGATGCGAGGTCTAATGTGCTGAACCATCTGGCAGTTGAGAGTGTGTCCAGCGTGTCCTGGATGCGGGGCAGCGGGTAGGCGTCTGTTATGGTGCGGTCGTTGAGAGCCCTGTAGTCAATGCAGAGACGGTATGTCCCATCTTTCTTACGCACCATAACGATGGGCGAGGCCCAGCTGCTGCAGCTGCGTTGGGCGAGACCGCTCTGTAGACTGTCGTAGATCTGCTGATCAGCATTTTGCTGCTTTTCCCCTGCCATTCTTCGTGGATTTTGTTTGACTGGGGCACCAGGATGGGTTATGATGTCATGCTGCACAAGGCTGGTTCGGCCCAGGTCAGCAGGCCCTGTAGAAAACACATGTCCATAAGTGCAAAGCAAGCGTTTCAGTTGGAGCTGTTCATAGTCATTGAGGTCTGTGGAGCTCTGGGCATAGAGCTCCTGCAGGTGCAGAGGAACCACAGGAGGGCTGGTCAGAGAGTCTGCAGCTGGGGAGACCATGGAGGGTTCCACGGCCTCAGCTGGCTGGAGGAGCCCGGCAATGGATCCCGCCTTAATTGTTACTGCTTTATTGCCAAGGTTAAAAAGGCGAAGTGGGACAGCTTTAGAAGGCTGTGCGTTGACTAGGACTCTGGCGATAAGTACTTTGTGCTTCTCAACAAAACCTTTGGTGGGACTAAGCATCATGTCACCTCGAGCTGCTGCACCAGGATGCACGTTGCCTTTCACCATATACTCTTGCCCCGGTTCCACCACCACAGTTCTAGCTATTCTCACTGCGTGTGACTTTGTACTGGCTTCGGTTTGGTAGTAGAGCACCTCTTCACCGAAAAGGATGATGCGGCGTTTGCCAAAATCAAGACGTGCTTCAGCTTGAGTGAGGAAGGGATGCCCAAGCAGCACCTCATTTCCTGCTATATCTGCCACCAAGAAATCAACATCCACCTGTCGATTGTTGATATTGACAGGTATCTGGGCTTCACCTAGCACCGGCACGTCCCCAGGTCCCACACCAAGCAAGGTCTCAACAACTGAGGGCTGTAGTGGTGGTCTCACGTCTGGGTGGATGGAGTTGTAGTAGGGCAGCGGCAGCACGCTCCTCCGGGCTCCACTGTCCAAAACAGCACATACCTCCACTTCGTAGAGGCGCATGGGGATACTCATTTCTTGGCTTTGGCACTTAAGGTGGAGCACAGTGGGTTTTGGGCTGTCCCAAGGGCTACTGTTCAATGTTAAGGCCTTGGTGGTTTTGTGAGGAGAAGGGCACTGCTTTTGGACATGGCCCCAACCTTGACAGTTATGGCAGCGAACCCCACTCCTTTTAAAATTTCTGTGATTGTTCGGTGTTGTCGAGGGTCTGTGTGGGACAAAACGATTCGGTGAGGGGCTAGCTGCAGGTGCATGCTCAGCAACAGTCTCATCTCTGTCTTTTTCTCTGACGACGGCAGCTCGGGGCCGGCGTTCAGCTGCGTTACGGGCTCCTTGCTGCATGGCACTGGTTACATAAGATGCAGCCCTTTTAGTGGTTTCGTGTCGGTGGGCTATTTCGTATGCGCAGGCAAGTGTGGCTGGGTGCCTCTCTAGCAACTTCTGTACTATTTCTGCATCACCCAGCCCATTGGTGAAAACTTCAACAGCTATAGAGTCTTGTTCAATCTCTGCTCTATTACCATATGCAACAGCCACTTTCCCATAAATGTCATCTCTGAAAACATGCAGGGCCTCACCAGGTTTACGCACTCGCTGCCTCAGTTCTACAGCAACAGCAGCTGCATGGTCAGAAGAAGCGCCATATGCAGTTTCCAGTTCGTCCACCAGGCGGCGGTAATCCCATTTGGATGAGCGGGGATTTCTGTGGATAATGGCCCCTGCTGCTCCAACTAGGCAGAATTTAAGCTGAGTTGTCATTGTTTTTTCTGACCAATAGTTGGCTTCAGCGCAGCTCTCAAACCTGTGCAGAAATTCCTTCCACGGTGTGGTGCCGTCATATTGGCCCGGACGTAGGGTGGGGACTCTCTCTCTAGTGTCACCGTCCTCTTCACTGTCAGATGGGGGCTGACGGGGCACACAGCGGGTCTTGCCTGGTTTCGAGCGGGGTTTATGCTGTGCAGTGATTTCCCCATAGCTAATGGCTTCATTAAGGCTACTGGAAGGCATACATTGCATGGGTGTATTTAACATTGCGTTAAACTGAGCCGGTGTGCTGTGTACAAAACTGTCCATGTGAGCGGAGGAAAATGGGTTTGAGTCTGGATAGTGGATTTTCATTTGGGGAGTAGGAGCTGGATAATAGTTCATGCTGCTGCCTGTGTTTCTCTCACGGCCGTAGCTGCGGCATTCAGCATCAACGAAGGGATTCGTGCGGGAAAACTGCGGCCGGGCAGGACCATCGGGCGGCGCGAATACACACTCTCCATTAGCGTGTGTGTTAGCACAACTTTCGGCACACAGGAATGGGTTCATATGTTCACATTTAGTCACAGCTCTGTCTCTGTTAGCTTCCCTAATGCTCGCGGCACCCTCGGAGACACTGGTCAGCGATATGAACGGGTTGGAGTAATTGGTCTCAAGTCCGTACTTTTCACGAGAATGGCGAGCAGCGGCCATCGCGAGTTAGCTTAGCTGCGGGCTAATACACTTGTAATTACAGTCACTCGGCTTTATCGTTAGCCGCTTTAGCCTGTCGGTTTTTCTCTGTGCTCACCACTTCTTTAACAACGTGAGAGGGTCCCATCTGGGTCGCCAGTGTTAACCATTCCTCGCCGTCAGTCCCCTGACCGTGGTCGGGAGACACGAGGGGAGATGCTTCCTCCAGGGCCGAAGTTTGTCCTCCTTCGGGGTTAACTCCCTTCACTTTTGTGGAGTAGTGAGGCAGACAGAAATCAGCCGAGGCACCGGAGAGTACTGAAGAGATGAGGCTTTAATAACAGTACTGCACACTTTGGAAACACACTGCATAGCCTGTAGCCCGTTAGAACGCTGCTCCCGGTCGCCCTCTACCCATGACACACTCTCTCACTCTCTTTTTCCTCTTTCGCTCCCCGCGTTTTTCTTCACGCGCATGCTCACACACACATTACATACACTCCTTACTGCACCCAGTCACACACAAGACAGCAATTCCTGCAACACATAGAAGGGATGCAGATTATATATGATATGCTCTGGTCAAACAAGGGTTAAGTTTCTCAGAGGGTTGATGAGCTCTGATGAGAGCCTATTGTTTTACTCCACTCCTCACATGTCAGCCAATCGGTGAAGCTCTAGGCAGCTCTTGTCCCTCCTTAGTACCAGCTCCCAAGTTTTCAGTCTCTTGCTTCTACAGCCGAACAGAGCAGACGGACTAAAACTTTTGTTATCGGTAAGCTGGAGAAATTAACCTCTAACGAGTTAAAAGAAATACCATCTAAACTGATATTTTTCACAAATTATGTATTTGCACTTGTTGTTGTCAAGGGCAGAGCGAAACCGGAGGGTTTACTGAGCTGTGGCTCCATGTAAATGCTGAGCATCCACTCGACGGCGGTAAGCTAAATGTGGCTAATCAGACACGTGATGTGCGGAGTGTGGGTACAGTTGTTGCATGTCTCTGAAACGCTGTTGTTATGCTAGTTAGATCGTTAACTAAGTCATTAACATGTGAAAAGCTGTAAATGGTTAAAGCAGCTAAAAATAACTTTATGAGAGATAATTGTAATCAGACTTTATCCTGCTTCCTGTTTAAATTTTGATGTCAATCAGTTGTTTTACAATACTCAGTATTGAACACTTGGAGGTAATTTTTAGTGTATTTCCACTTGTACTAGTAGGCCTATGGTACAAGCGGGATTAAGCACGTCTATTTTAATACTCCTATTTGTGGACTGAGTCCTTGTGTTTACGTGTTATTGAAATTGATTATTTGCACTTTGTTCAATTTCTGATAAGCATTTGCATATTATTCCATTTCTTAAAAGGGGTAATATACTTATTTATTTGTGATTAGATATATATGTACAGTGAGTTTATTTTGATCGATGTAATTAATGTTTACAATGAAAGTGAATTATATGGTGACTATAATTCCTGAATGTTTAAAACCTTGTAGATAATCTTTAATGTTACTGCAGGTTACAAATAATTGAACCTTGATACTGTGAAATTTTGGATATTGATACTTTGACCTTTGAAACTTGATATTTTAATGTTGTACAACATGACTGAACTGATGATGATTGAATTGATGATAGCTGATCTGAATAGTAGTTACTGCACTGTGACACTACTTTAGTTTAATTTGTGAGAGTTATCCTTAAAGGAAACGTGACATATATTTGGCCATTGTTTATAGGTCAGGTTTTTATATGGGACGAATCCAAAGACCAGGTCAGCGATTCCAGAACCCAGAGTGTTCCAGTGTTCACTGGATGGCGAGCCAACCCAAGATCCTAAGAGGCGATATACATATACACGCACACTCATTTGCACATTGATGGACTACAATCCTCTACTGTACAAGTAGTACGGTAGGACAGACAATCACACACACACTCTTTGTCGGACGAATTCTATTGGAATACACCTGTTTTTCATGGGCCCCACCGGTACCATTTGGACTTAAAAAAAAGACTAATTCTTTTACTTGTGCACAATTTTATTTAATTCTATTTTTTTGCTACTTTGGGGGAAATTTTTATACTTGACATTCTGTTAAAACCTGTTGTAATACTGTGTTGTTTACAAATTTATTTTACAAGGCTTAACATCACTAAAGTATTTTTAAAAGCCACACAACTGTGTTTGTCTGGTTTCTCTGCCATTCGTGTACCAGAGCTCTAAGAGTCGTTCTCAGTCTTCTGATACTAGCCCAAATTACTTATTACCTTGGTAATTATCCATTGGTACTTTATTTAACTCCACGTAAGTGCTACACCCGGGTCCTGGACTAGTTCTGCTGGGTGTTCGGGGGGGGGCATGTGTGGTGGATCACTAGAGGGCTCCACTCACACCCAGTGTAGAGGAAGTGTGTTCCTGTGTTTTGTGGCGCGATATGCGCAGTTGATGTTGGAGACGAATAAAGAAGGAGTGAGAACTGAGAGCTCTGTGTCGTTGATGCTTACCTCCACAACCTCATATAAAAAAATCACATAATTAATAAAAGATGGATTTTAATAAAATCACAATCAACATGAGTGTGTGAGCATCTTGTTTATTGTCTTTTTCCTACATAAATCAGACTCATTCAGCTTTGCTTTTCTAATTTTTTCCCTTTGCTGTTTCCTACCATTTGAGAACCATTACATAAATGCTGTCTCATCCCAGCTCATTCCCAGCAGGATGAGTCAGTGTATTTCCTATTTTAAAATGACCTTTCTAAACTAACTGGCATTCTATTTCCATCTGCTTCTTTGTATTCACACTGCCTCACTGTGGCCTTCTTAGTTGGACCTTCATGCAGTAAGGTTTGGGAGTCATTGTGATCCCAAAGACTGGAGTGAAGTCTGGTTCTCCTGCATCCTCGGGCCAGATGAATTTAAACTTCCTCAGCAGAGTCACCATAATGAGAAAGAGCTCCATGCGAGCCAGACCCTCTCCGAGACACATCCGAGGACCTGAGGCATTGAAAAAGACTGCAAAATTATCAAAACAAAAACTGTTTTAACTGGCCCTGTCTGTCCCCGTCAGTGTGCTCATGTACCTGCAGAGAAAGGCATGAAGGCCTCTGGTTTAACAAACTCTCCTTTGTCATCAAGGAAGTTTTCAGGGTTGAATTCATGAGGGAATTTCCACTGTCCCTCCTCGTTGAGCACTGAGGTCAGATTCTCAATGATCATTGTTCCCTGAGGGGAAAATGAATACAAAGAAAAAATGTCCACCACGGATGCTCTTTATTGCCTCAGTTGTTCAAACATATTTAAAGAGCTGTACCTTACCTTGGGAATGGAATATCCCATGAGCTCTGTGTCTGTAGTTGTGCGGTGGAAGACACTGAGAGGAACAGTGTTGGCAACTCTCTGCACTTCATGAATCACAGCCTGGACCAACAGAAGAGATTGTCTGTGCTTAATCGACTCTGGGAAGACTTCAGGTGCTCAGACAAAAAATACATACGAATAGATCAGGTCGGTCATCTGAGATGATTACACACTGTCAGGTTTTTGATTATCATCAGCATCATCAGGAAGTGATGGAATGGCAAAACGTAGAGTTTCAAACTTCTGTGAGCAAGACTTTCTGCTCCTTTTTCACTTTTATACAAAAAAAACTTTAAAAAGCTTTTAGCCAGTTTTAGACATTATTGGAGTGGAGGGCTCGTCTCCCAAGCAACTGGCAGAATGCTGTAGTGGTGAGATAAGTAATGTAGCCTCAGTGAGCAGTCAGGCAGTCTCCCCTGTATTATCACATGCCTTGTGGTAAATGGACTGATTCTTATATAGCGCTTTTCTACTCAAAGCGCTCTATACAACATGCCTCATTCACCCACTCATAAAAGCACTTCTAAACTCAAGTGCAACCTAAACTACATTCATACACAGATGAACGCATCGGAGGGCAACTCGGGGTTAGTATCTTGCCCAAGGATATTTGGCACGCAGACAGGAGCAGCCTGGGATTGAACCACCAACCTTCCGATCAGTAGCTGATCTGCTCTACCACCTGAGCCACAGTTGTGGTGCAACTACTTATTAGTAGTAATAAATGTTTTGGGGCAGTACACACTTACTCCTGTTAGTTCATGTTCCCTGAGCAGTGGCAGGAGTATTACATTACACGCGCTGTTGGGTACAACCCAGAGCCTCTTCAAACACAGAAGTGTTTTCCTCAGCCAGCTGTTTCCTCAGTTGGCTGTAGCTCAGGCGGTAGAGCAGGTCATCTACTGATCGTAAGGTTAGTGGTTCGATTCCTCGCTTCTCCTAGTCTGCATGCCAAATATCCTTGGGCAAGATACTAACCCCAAATTGCTCTCCGATGCATCCATCGAAGTATGAATTTGAGTGTGAATGTTAGTTAGAAAGCACTAAGAAAATGTGCTTGTGCGAATGCACAAGTTGTGTAAAGCGCATAGAAACAGCTTTAGTGAAGGTTACAAATGATCTTCTTATGGCCTCTGACAGTGGTTGTCCTGCTAGATCTCAGTATAGTGGTCAAAAGGTTTGACCATAATGTATTATTACTGAGAGCTGAACGTGCTGTAGGTATTAAAGCTACTGTGCTGCAGTGGATTGAATCATATGCAATAAAGGTTAATTATGCAGTTTCAAAGGATTTTGTGCTGGGACCAGATCTGTTTATATTATACACGCTACCCTTAGGCAGTATCAGTCAAAGGCACAGCATACATTGTTATTGCTATGCAGATGATACCCAACCTTATCTGTCCATGAAGCCAGATGGCACACACCAATTAGCTAAACTGCTCTAAAATTAGCAACATCCCATTTAAGCATGACACTGAAAAACTAGTTCATGCATTTATTACTTCTGGGTTAATAATTTTAATTCTTTATCATCGGGCTGTCCTGAAAACTCCCTAATAACCAGTTAATCCAAAATACTGCAGCTAGAGTACTGACAGGGACTAGAAAGCATAGCATATGTACCCCATATTGACTTCTCTTCATTGGCTCCCTGTTAAATCCAGAATTCGTATTTAAAATCCTTCCACTCACATAAAAGGTCTTATGTTAAAGACCTCATAGTACCATATCACCCCAATAAAGGACTTCTGTCTATTGGAGTTTCCACCTCCTGTTCTTCATCTGTTCTTATTATTGTGGACCCTAAGCATTTTTTGTGTCCCTTTTATATTAATATTGTTTATTTCTTAGCCTTTTTGTAATTGAATGGATTATACCTCACTCTTCCATAAGGTCCCTTGAATTTTTACAGCTGCCAGCAGTTGTGTCGGCTTTTGAATTAAACACACCATTGAACAACACCTGCTAAACAGAGGGACCTCCAAAGGTTGATTCTGTTCATCTGGACGTAGTTCAACTGAAAATGCTAGATGATTGAGCACGCATCAAGACGTAAACCGAGGGACATTTATAAGTAGAACTGCCTGATGTACAGCACCTGGGTGTAAGGCATCTCGTTCCTGTCTTCAAAACTGGCCCGATACTTCCCTTCCAGTACTTGGTCTATCTCTTGCTGACATCTGTCTGTGCAGACAAAATAAAATAACACAATTCACATGACGGCTTATATAACATGTTGAGACTATCACACTAGGAGAGTTGTTTCCAGCCAACGCATTGTTGCAACTACATTCTTGAAAAAGGAACTGGTTTGATGTTGTCAGTAAAGGAGCATGTCGTGTTGAGATTGAAGTTATTTTATATGCGTGCAGTGGGGAAAACATATGAAACCTTCTGTATTAATTCACTTCATCTTGTCAAACAATACCAGTCATTAAATACAAAATCCACAGTTGATCTAATGGAAATTATTTCAGCTGACTTCAGTAGGACTCATACCTTTACAAGATGTGATGATATGTGATGCGCAGGGCACTTTTTGACCCCTTCAAATTAGATTCTACTATGTGAAGCTTAAAGTGCACGTGAATGTGACAAACTGAAGATACAGAGCCTGTAGCAGATACAAATATCAAAAAAACATATTATGTCTTATTTACATGTGCAGATTTACCTTGTATGTGTGGGAAGGTCATAAGGTAAAGGAAAGTAGTAAGGAGTGTGTTGGAGGTGGTGTCAGTCCCAGCACCATGAAGATCTAAAGAGTACATAATGAGCTGTTCTTCTGAAAATGAAGAACCGTCATTGCCTCTCTAAAAAGAGGAGAATGATTATTGTAAGACAAATGTCTTTTTCAGTTGTAATAAGGAAATGCATTTTTTAAATGTGTGAATTAAAACTTTATGGATATCTCTCTTTGGTGTTGAGAAGCGTACCTTTCAGTATATCTGAGAGACAGTAAACAGACTAAATCCAGCTTTTTATGTTACAGTTTTTTCTGATTGCTTAAGCCCTTTTTTTGTAACTATTGGCTAATTTTGCAAAACTCTTCACACAAATAAGAAAACCTGTCACCCAATCATCAAAACATTGTAGTTCTCTTGCAAAAGCAAACACAGCTAGATTAACTCATCACACCTTCGTAAAAATGGTGTTTCCGTATCAAACAGTACACACAAGCCATCATCTACTAAGCACACAATGCGCCAACTGCACACTGATGGTATGAATACAAAACACATCTGGCTTTTGCTTTCTCTGTGCACAAGGTAGGCTATGTCAGTTTGAGCTCATACTTCTGTCATAGATCCATAAGCATAGAGGGATCCAAACTTCAAGTACTGGTGTTTATTCAAACACATCAAAACAAACACAAGTGTTTATTTCCAAGTATAGGATTATTTGCAATCGCCATAATGACTATATGGGTTACTTGGTCTGCAGTGAACATGCTTCCTCTGCCCCCAGCATCTGGTCATCTAGCAATTCTGTAAAGTAACAATTTCAGTATTTTTACATCAATGGTATTGGTGTGTTTCTCATTGGCATATGGCAGAGCTACAAATCTTTGTGCGAAGTGACTGTACTCACCGATTCTCATTTCAAGATGTCCTTATGGTGCTTGCTACAGTGTAGCGGCTCGAGTTAGGCTGGACCCGTTGGCCAGCTACCCTCAGGGTCATTCCACGGTTGATGACATGGTCCACTATTGTAGCTCTGATGTCATCAGCAATTCTATTTCTTACTCTTCCTACCCTTCCTCTCCCCCCTCCTCATCTTCCTCTCCCCCCTCCTCGTCTTCCTCTTGCTCCTCCTTGTCCTTGTCGTCCTCTTCATCCTACTTCTTCCCCTCCACGTCCTCGGCCTCCTCTACTTCTCACTCTTCCTGCTCCCTCCATTGTACTCCGCACACACAGCTTACCTGTATTATAGTGCTTGGGCTGATTGCAAAGTGAACTAATTATCTAGAAAAGTTTTCACATGTGAAAGTGTGCCAGACAGTTGGCAAATTAGTGTTAATGATAGCCATACATGTGTATACTTTTGCTAGGAGTGTGTTGGAAATTTGGTAATTGAGTGTTGTGCAGTGAATTGTGCCTACAGTTTTGCAAAGCGTGTGTTACAAAATTGCAAACTGAGTGCAAAGCAGTTTTTGTGCTTTTAGTTTTGCAAACTCAGTGAGTGGTTTTGCTATAAGTCTGAATAGTTTTAGAGATTGTGCTACAGGAATCACAGTTAGGGTTTAAGCATTCAGAAAAAACTGTAAAAGTGACACAGAGGGCTCAAACGTCATGTTTCTGTACGTGAGTTTGCTAATTGTAATTGTAATTCTTAATCAAATATATAATCAAAGTATAAGTCTAATTAATATGTTGAATTAGGAATGCCGTCGGGAAATGAAAATGATTATCGTGTCTGGATTATTTGTGCGCTGGCATGATTCTGCATCGACCCTGTCAGATTAGTGTGTGTGTGTGTGTGTGTGTGTGTTGTGTGTGTGTGTGTGTGTGTAAGATAAGAAATGTGTCTCCAGCCTTCATAATGTGTATCTAATTTTGCTGACAGGTAATTATGTTTAATACTAGCCCGAATACAATCAAGTATGAGTTTAACCAATACGACGAATCATAAAATATGATCTGAGTAAGGAAATAATAACAGTCCTCTCACTGAGATTCTGTGTGGAGTGGCTTGTTCATGTTAAAGATGACCTTGGAGGCTGTGTGGATGGGAGTGGGGAATAAGCGAGACACTAAAGAGACACTCTGATGTTAACATGTATAATTTGAAAAAAGCTATTCTGAGTATACTGTAATAGGCAAAAACAGGATTATGATTACAGTAATTATCACTAATTCTAACTTTGGTATGTAACCAAGTGCACAGATTTAGAGGAGAGCTGCTGATCATGGCTGTGACTGAGGGGATTTGGGCTCAAATGGAGGGCCATCCTTGCATGCACACCTTAGGCCAGAATGAGCAAGCTCAACATATGGATGACTGAAAAGCAGTCAGAGCTGGGCGAGTCTTCTTCACAATTCCATTATCTAAGCTGTTTTCCTACAAGGTAATATTCATAGACTTAGACTTTTTTAAACAGAACCAATTATAGACGTTCCTGTATTGGGTCAAAATTCCACAGTGGAAAAGCCAGGATTCCACGAATTCAAAAGATTACACTGGTTAGATTTGATTCTTTTCACACTCACACACCTTCTCAAGTTCATCCAGATAGCAGTCAATAAAGTCTCGTGGCTCTCCAGGGACTCTGGTCTTCTTGTGCTCATTGATAAAACCAATTGCAATAGTCCCATAAGTCTAAAAAGCAAAAGCTGTCATTCACAAAGAAACAAAAACATATTCTTCCTACTGATAAAGTTTTTGTTAATATTACCTCAAAATTCTCAAAGGCCTTTTGAAACGGCAATGGCAGGTTACGAATTATAGGGAACGAATCATAGAGCTGGAAAGAACGATAAGTGAGTTTTGTTTAATTGGGAGCAGAAGAGGCCAGTCCAGATTGGTAAATATACAGCTGTATATGTAAAACATCTGTATATTAGTTTTGTTACTGGTAGAATTGTGGGTTTAAGAGCTCAATATAAATTATATACTTAATTGAGCTTTATTACTTCATAAAAACGTCCTCACCATAGCCCACGGTCCAACGGCTAGCTTGGAGTTCTCAGTGAAGCACTGAACAATCTGTTTGATTAGCGCATCATCATACTCAAAGCGTCTCGCAAACAGAACCTGGCAGATGATGTTGGAGGCAGCATTGTGAAACATAACTCCAGGACTCATGGTTTTACCTGGTAATGTAACACAAAACATTACAGAAATAATGGCACAGCACAAAATTCAGTTATGTGGACACTTACCAACGCTCTCTTTCAGCGTACTAACGAGGTACTTTATCTCTTCATGAACCCGGTCCTCCATTGAGTGCTTCCCCAGACCAAAGTTCCTCAAAGTCATCAGAGCAAAGCGACGATGTTCCCTCCAACTAGAGCCATAATCTACCAAAACGACACCTACGACAGTAATAGCGACAAAGAAGGGAAGAACGTTTGGATAATCAATGGTGGCATTTTGTTCTTTCTCAGAGAATCTCGACTTTCTGGCTCATTTCATCTTTTATTTATGTCCAGTTCAATACAGCTCGATACACCAGCATCTCACTGGAGTTTCACTGCAGTCAGAAAGGACTGTTAACATCTCTAGCATGCATGCTAAAATTCAATTATTATTTAAACTGTGAATGATGCAAAGCTAGTCGAGTCCAGTTCCAGGATAACTACAAGGATCTTGAAATGAGAATAACAGGTCCATTGATAGAAGCTGCTCTGGGAATGCTAGACTCTTGCTGAACCTACAGGCTAGTACCATATTTTTTGGACCATAAGGCGCATTAAGCGTAACAAAACAGATAAGTCAAACTTTACTCAACTCATTCTTCTTGTTTCCTCCACTTCTGTACCATTGATTCATCAATGATGAATTCTCTGGCCGCTGCTCTATTCCCATGTTGTTGCAGTATATTAATGACTAACCTCATATTGTGGATGGATTATCTCAGTTGTTCTCCTGACTGAAGTTTGGTCCGTTTACAGCATCCTGCCATGCGATTGTGTTTGCAGGAGCCTTGCGATCACTACGGTAGCCGTAATGCTCCCACAGTCCATCAAGCGGTGCGGCTTCATAGCTTACCAAAGTCGTACTAAAACATTTGTTGACAGATTTTTGAGTGTACCACATAAAATCAGTTCGAGGTCAGTAAGCACAACCAGAATTCATATATAAGGCACACTTTTGAGAAAAGGATTTTGAGTGCGCCTTTTAGTCCAAAAAATACGGTACAACAAAAAACATCTCATTAATTAGAAATAACAAACAAGATGAACCAATGTGGTTTGAAAACTTAGCTCAGCTTAGACTCATCTTAGAATTTAGATTCAATTTATAACTTATTGCTTTTTACATGATAGATGAAGGTTATCAATAATAACGTAGCTTGTTGTGTTTTTAATTTGCATTCATGTATTTGTGTTGTTTTCTGTGATAAGATGAAGTATAGGACAAAGACATATTAAAGAGCAGTTTAACCCATGTCTGTTTTCTTTCCAAAACGATTCGTGTTTTCGTGTTTTCCCCTATGTATGCACTAAATAATAACACACTAAAACCTCCAAGATCAGTATCAAATATACTACCAGTCTGGTCTGGTACACTACCAAGTTTGGACACGCCTTCTCATTTAATAATTTTTGTTTATATTTACTACTTCCTACATTTTATATAAATACTGAAGACATCAAATATATGAAGCAAGACTTATGGAATTATGTAGCAAAGGAAAAGCTGATAAATAACTCTAAATGTGTCTTATATTTTAGATTCCTGTAAGCAGCCGCCCTTTGCTTTGTTGACAGCGCTGCAAACACTCGGCCTTCTCTCAACGAGCTTCATGATGTCGTCACCTGAGATGGTTTCACTCCACAGGTGTGCCTGTCAGCGATCATTTGTGGAATTTGTTGCCTTGTTAATGGGGTTGGGACCATCAGGTGTGTTGTGCACAGCTGACAGCCCTATTTGACAACTGTTAGGATTCATATTATGACAAGACCCAATCAGCTAAGTAAAGAGAAACAACAGCCCATCATTACTTTAAGAACTGAAGGTCAGTCAGTCCAGGAAACACTAAAACTCTGAATGTGTCCCCCAAAACCATCAAGACTACGATCAAACTGTCTGACATGAGGACGCCCAGGAAAGGAAGACCAAGAGTCACATCTGCTGCTGAGGATACGTTCATCCGAGTCACCAGCCTCAGAAATCATTAACAGCAGCTCAGATTAGAGCCCCGATAGATGCCGCACAGAGCTCCAGTAGCAGACACATCTCTACATGTTCAGAGCAGACTGTGGGAATCAGGCCTTTATGGTCAAATAGCTGCTGAGAAACCACGACTGAGGAAAAGCAACAAGCGGAAGAGATTTGTTTGGTCTGACAAACACAAGGACTGGACATTAGACCAGCGGTACCCAACCCCCGGGTCACGGACCGGTATCGGTCCGTGAGTCATTTGGTGCAAAGGTGGAGCATGAAGGAGGAGGTGTGATGGTGTGGGGGGCTTTGCTGGTGACACTCTTGGGGATTTATTCAAAACTGAAGGCACGCTGAGCCAGCACGGCTACCACAGCATCCTGCAGCAACATGCCATCCCATCATTTATGTTTAACAGAGCAATGACCCCAAACACACCTGCAGGCTGTGTCTGGGCTATTTGACTAAGAAGGAGAGAGATGCAGTGATGTGTCAGATGGCCTGGCCTCCACAGGCACCTGAACCCAGTGGAGATGGTTTGGGATGAGATGGAGCGCAGAGTGAAGGCAAAGGGCCAACAAGTGCTCAGCATCTCTGTGAACTCCTTCAGGACTGTTGGAAACCATTTCAGGTGACGACCTGATGAAGCTCACGGAGAGAAGGCCAAGAGTGAGCAAATTTCACACTTTCTTTATTTAGTAAATAAATCCATATGTGTTTATTCATAGTTTCAAGTAGTCGTGACAGTAAAGAAAAAACATTAAATGAGATGGTGTCTATATTTTAATTTTTTTGTTGTAAAATATTAGGTGTATAAAATTCATATGATAGATAACATCTGTTCTACCTTTCCTTTTGGTGACATCATTAATAAACAAGTCTTGGGGTCGTCCAGCAAAATCAGCAGCCTTAGTCACCATCGCCTCCTTTACGGCCTTCAGCCCATTGATGACTACAGCTGGTTTCTGGCCAATGTAAATACTGTAGACATCTCCATAAGACTTCCTCAGCTGGGAGGGAACAAAATGACATGGCAGTTTTTGAAATTTATGAACCAGATACTCAGGTGGACATTTCCCTCCAACACGGTTAAACATTTCTGTCCAGTAATTTCAGTTATTCTGTGGAGAGAAAAAAGCATCAAATGAACTAATCCTGAACATTTCATGGAGGGATACAGAGGAAGCCCACATATTTACAGTGGGACATGCTTACATTTGTGGATCTGTGCCACAAGTAACATGACAGTGACTGAAATCATTTACACATATTCAGATCAACATTTCTTTCTAAAGGACTTAAACATATTTACCAAATTAGTTAAGCTAAGTGTTTCGGGGGAAGTACCATATAAAGTTTATGTATGCAAAAGTTAACAGTCATGACATAAAAGGAACTGTACTGGTAACCAGTAAGTTGTTTATTGCATAAAGGTGCATGTTTAGCATGAACTTTCACAATTATTTAGGGTTTTACTCATATTCTAAAAGATGTTAATGAGTGTGTGACCGATTAGAGACGCAGGTGTTATTATAGTCTCCATTTCCTAATTAGTTTTTTTTTTTAATTTCTTTAGTTTTTCCAGTGTAGTTTAGTTTCATGGTGGCATTTTCACTTTCAGTGTAAGATTTTTGGATTTCAAATGATTTCATTTACCAGTCACAGATGTTAATTTATATTAATTAATAAATCCACTAGTGGGATAAGAATATGACATTTAAACACATTTCATTGCAAGGTTTTTCTTACCCTCTCAAAGTCCTTCAAGGGGTTCTCTAAACTCAGCTGCAAAATGGTTCCCAGTATGGGAAAGACTGGGGGTCCTGGTGGGAAGTTCTTTGGCCTCTTGGATTTGACCTGAAGGATGATAAAGAAAACGCAGATCCATAGCAGCACAACTGAAAGAAACATGATCATATGAGTTGGACTGCACTGAGAGCAGTAGCTGGCTGACCTGATTATATACGCGTAACTCAGCCAGCTGTTAACCCTTTGCTCTATGTGAAAGGTTAGTCACAACTTTGAAAGAACAGCACACATTGCTCAACCACTTTTAGCGTGCATATAGGCTACTGTACATCAGTACCTGTCTTCTCTAACAATATGCAACAAGAAGCTGAGGTTATGAAAGAACAAAGATAAGGGGATCTCTCTTTATGATCCTTCACTCCACAGTTAACGAAACATGTCTCAGTCTTAAGGTGGTCATTTATGTGTGAAGCATCTTAAATATACCACAGCCCTTAGTTCACTGTAGAGGCTAGCTGGTTGACATGCTACAATCTAATAGCTCAACTGTTCTGCCTCTGTCTTTTGTCCTATGAACATTGATTCTTTATATTAAACGCGAGTGAAGACGTCACATAAATATGATAGAGCCAAAGGAAGTTTTTGGTTTCTATTCATTCGTTGGTTTCTCCACCTCTCCAATAATTTGCCATATTTCTTTTTCAAGGATTGGCGAACATTGGGAGCCTAAGAGCACTGCACTGTGTGCTGTGATTACGTGTGATGGGTAGACATGATGGAGTATTGCAGGAGTAAACAAAGTGAATGCCTAATTTCTCAGATGTGGTGAAAGTGTGGGAAATATTTTAAAATTTCCTGAAATGTTGAAAAAATGTTGAAACATTGTGGAAGATGTAAAAGTAAAGACATTAGTTGGAAAAGAATTCAATTCAATTCAATTTTATTTATACAGCACCAAATCACAACAACAGTCGCCTCAAGGTGCTTTACATTGTAAGGTAGACCCAACAATAATACATACAGAGGAAAAAACCCAGTTGTGATCCATAGCAGCACAACTCAAAGAAACATGGTCATATGAGTTGGACTGCACTGAGAGCAGTAGCTGGCTGACCTGATTATAAATGCGTAACTCAGCCAGCTGTTTACCCTTTGCTCTATGTGAAAGGTTAGTCACAACTTTGAAAGAACAGCACACATTGCTCAACCACTTTTAGCATTCAGAGGCTAGTGGTGTCTATTCAATGCCTTGTTCTCCGCTTATTTGTTCTTTTTCTTTGTACTGGAATGGAAACCTTTGGTAGTCTAAGAGCACTGTGCTGGGTTTGATTGATACAGATGATGGAGTATTACAGGGGTAAAGAAAGTGAATGGCCTAATATCTCAGAGGTAGTTTATGAAAGAAAACTGTGAAAAACCTTTGAGAAAATATGCTGAAATATTTGAAAAAAATCTTGAAGAATTCTGTAAGATGTTTAAAGTCAAGACGTTGCTGCTGCCCTCACCATGCGATGTACAGTTTACACGGACAGTGAGCTCAACAAGTGTCCAATAAAACACTTGAGACCAGAGCAAAGTTTGAGGTAGTTTACTGGACCATACTTGTTAAACTGTAAGCAAACATAGATAAAGATAAAAGACAATTTCAGTGTAAGTTCACATCAGTCGCACACCCAATTCAATATATGGTCAAGTAAAGTAACTCTGCACGGTTTGGAAGCCATTTAACAGTGACATACTTAGTTCTGACTGGATAGTACCATCTGCCTCACTAACTATAATCATGAGACAATTAAATTACAAGAAAATAACAATCTGTGAATCATGAAATCAACTGAAACATACTTACAGATTGTACAAACTCAACATCAAATAATGCCTCTTTACACTGCTGTGCCCCAGAATAAAACGGTGGATCTGTTTTATATGCAGAAGTTTAAATTACTTTACTGGGATCCGTACACTCCCGGCCTGGCATCTATAAGATGCCAAATCCAGAAACAACATATATACACTAACAAACACAACAAGCAAACACAAACAAGAAGAATGACCTCTGACACAGGTCTCGGGAAAAGTCACCATTTCTGATAATCTTTAATAACATGATGTTTACCAGGAATGAGTATCAGGCGTGATTCATCTGATGTTAGCTGGGCTCTTGTTAACCACCCGACAACTCTGAGATGTTTCGAGGAAAGGTTGTGCTTTGCTGAGTTGGCTTGATTAGCCATGAGGAAAAGACTAGCTGGTCAGCTGGATTGTTGTCGGTATACACATACTTCCATTGTCTTACTCTTGTGAACTGTTTGATCTGTTCTTTTCAAACCATAGATGGCCGCCACTGGAGATCGGCCATTACCAAACACATGGACCTTCATCTGAAACTCAAGGTTGAGGTCACAAAACCACAAGACAGAAATAATACCAAAGTTTTTCTTTGGGATTCAAGAAGCTGTGGAACATTTGCTGAATGTCAGTTAAACTGCAAAAGGTTCGCACTTGAAACAGATAAGCAAAGCGAACAGGCTGTTATTTAGACCTGAGCCTGGCGTAGCACATGAAAAAGGGACATATTATTGTACTGAGCGCTGAAGTCAAACACTCCCTTGATTTGCCATGACTACTGCGGATGACAGACACCAAACCTTGATAAGTACCAGCATTCTTTACCATGTAAGAAGAATCTGGTTGACCATTGCAGGACATCTTTTCCATGAACTGTACATAGTGGCCTTTCATCTCTGGCTTCCTTCCTACACCAAAGAGACATGAGACGTTTGAGGTCTTACTTCCTGTTGTAATAGCTGACGCTGTTTCGGTGACTGAAATGGGAGAGGGCCCACCCAACTGTCAGATCGATCCTTGACGAATTCATATGCAAAGAAAAAGCTTCTTTTCAAATGATCGTGACAGCTTATTATCCTCCATTGTTAACTAAAGATCTGCTTTCCAAGGTTATCTTGAACTGGCTTTCCCCTGTGAACCGCTTTTTGTGTCTAACCGTTCTTCCCCACTCGGTGACACACCCGCCGGGGGTCAAACTCTGGTAATTGGTAATTCTGTTCTCAGACATGTGAAGCTAGAGACACCGGCAACCATAGTCAATTGTCTTCCAGGGGCCAGAGCAGGCGACATTGAAGGAAATTTAAAACTGCTGGCTAAGGGTAATCGTAAATACAGTAAAATCATAATTCACGTCGGCAGTAATGACACCCGGTTACAACAATTGGAGGTCACTAAAATCAATATTGAATCGGTGTGTAAATTTGCCAAAACAATGTGGGACTCTGTAGTTTTCTCTGGTCCCCTCCCCAGTCAGACCAGGAGTGACATGTTTAGACGCATGTTCTCCTTAAATTGCTGGCTGTCTGAGTGGTGTCCCAGAAACGATGTGGGCTTCATAGATAATTGGCAAACCTTCTGGAGGAAACCTGGTCTTGTTAGGAGAGACGGCATCCATCCCACTTTGGATGGAGCAGCTCTCATTTCTAGAAATATGGACAAATTTATTAAACCCCCCAAAATATGACTATCCAGAGTTGGGACCAGGAAGCAGAGTTGCAGTCTTACACGCCTCTCTGCAGCTTCTCTCCTCCTGCTACCCCCCCAAAAACCCATCTCCATAGAGACTGTGTCAGCTCCCAAACAGACAAAAAACAAACTAAAAACCAGCAACAAACAACTTAAACATAAACAATTACAAAGAAAGAACAATACAGTATCCACATCTGAACCAAAGAGTAAAACAGTGAAATGTGGATTATTAAATATTAGGTCTCTCTCCTCCAAGTCTCTGTTAGTACATGACTTAATAATTGATCAACAAATTGATTTACTCTGCCTTACAGAAACCTGGTTGCAGCAGGATGATTATGTTAGTCAAATGAATCAACACCCCCGAGTCATTCTAACTACCAGAAACCTCGAAGCACAGGCCGAGGGGGAGGTGTGGCAGCAATTTTTCACACCAGCCTATTAATCAACCAAAGACCCAGACAGACTTTTAATTCATTTGAAAGCCTGATGCTTAGCCTCGTCCACCCCAGCTGTAAAACTCAGAAACCAGTCTTACTTGTTATCATCTATCGTCCACCTGGGCCTTACACAGAGTTTCTGTCTGATTTCTCAGAGTTTTTATCTGATTTAGTTCTGAGCTCAGATAAAATAATTATTGTGGGTGATTTTAACATCCATGTAGATGCTAAAAATGACAGCCTCAACATGGCATTTAATCTGTTATTAGACTCAATTGGATTCTCTCAAAATGTAAAAGAACCCACCCACCACTTTAATCACACTCTAGATCTTGTTTTAACATATGGCATAGAAACTGAACATTTAACAGTGTTTCCTGAAAACCCTCTCCTGTCTGATCATTTCCTGATAATAATAATAATAATAATAATAATGGATACTTTATTGATCCCCATGGGGAAATTACTTGTTTTTCTCTGCATTTGACCCATTCACTCAGTGAAGCAGTGGGCAGCCCACTAAGCAGGCGCCCGGGGAGCAGTGTGTAGGGACGGTACCTTGCTCAGGGGTACCTCAGGGTAGCCGTTAAGTGGATTCGAACCGCCAACCTTCCGATCATGGGGCGACCACTTTACCTACTGAGCTATCCCTGCCCCCCGATAACATTTACATTTACAATAATTGATTACACAGCAGTGGAGAGTAGACTTTATCACAGTAGATGTCTTTCTGAAAGCGCTGTAACTAAGTTTAAGAATATAATCCACCCACTGTTATCATCTTCAATGCCCTGTACTAACATAGAGCAGAGCAGCTATCTGAACGCGGCTCCAACAGAGGTCGATTATCTTGTTAATAATTTTACCTCCTCACTACTTACGACTCTGGATACTGTAGCTCCTGTGAAAACTAAGGCCTCAAATCAGAAGTACCTGACTCCGTGGTATAATTCTCAAACATGTAGCTTAAAGCAGATGACTCGTAAGCTGGAGAGGAAATGGCGTGTAGCTAATTATAGGCCAATCTCCAACCTTCGTTTCATATCAAACATCCTTGAAAGACTAGTTGTCAAACAGCTAGCAGATCATCTGCAGAGGAATGGTTTATTTGAAGAGTTTCAGTCAGGTTTCAGAGCTCATCACAGCACAGAAACAGCTTTAGTGAAGGTTACAAATGATCTTCTTATGGCCTCTGACAGTGGACTCATCTCTGTGCTTGTCCTGCTAGACCTCAGTGCAGCGTTCGATACTGTCGACCATAATATCCTATTAGAGCGATTAGAACATGCTGTAGGTATTACAGGTACTGCACTGCAGTGGTTTGTATCATATCTATCTAATAGACTCCAGTTTGTGCATGTAAATGGAGAGTCCTCTTCACACACTGAGGTTAATTATGGAGTTCCACAGGGTTCAGTGCTAGGACCAATTCTGTTTACATTATACATGCTTCCCTTAGGCAGCATCATTAGAAGACATAGCATACATTTACACTGCTATGCTGATGACACCCAGCTCTATCTGTCCATGAAGCCAGATAACACACACCAATGAGTTAAACTGCAGGAATGTCTTAAAGACATAAAGACCTGGATGGCCGCTAACTTTCTGCTTCTTAATTCAGATCAAACTGAGGTTATTGTACTCGGCCCTGAAAAGCTTAGAAATATGGTATCTAAGCAGATTCTTACTCTGGATGGCATTACCTTGGCCTCCAGTAACGCTGTGAGGAACCTTGGAGTCATTTTTGACCAGGACATGTCCTTCAACACACATATTAAACAAATATGTAAGACTGCGTTCTTCCATTTGTGCAACATCTCTAAAGTTAGAAATATCCTGTCTCAGAGTGACGCTGAAAAACTAGTTCATTACTCCAGGCTGGACGACTGTAATTCATTATTATCAGGATGTCCTAAAAACTCCCTGAAAAGCCTTCAGCTAATCCAAAATGCTGCAGCAAGAGTCCTGACAGGGACTAGAAAGAGAGCAGATTTCTCCTGTTTTGGCTTCCTGTTAAATCCAGAATTCAAAATCCTGCTCCTCACATACAAGGGCTTAAATAATCAGGCCCCATCTTATCTTAATGACCTTGTAGTACCTTATCACCCTATTAGAGCACATAATCAGAGTACCCCACGCAGTGACTTCAATTCTACTCCAAGCCAATTTGATCTACCTCACACATGCGAGACAGCTCTCATATGTTGGAATCTTATTGTCGCAATCACACATTAGAATCAAGAAATGTTGTTAGCTGAACCCGAGCACACTTTTGGCCTCACCCGAAGAAGGTCATCCACACTGCTGTATGCAAAAATTAGATGAGGAGACAAAGCCACGTGCTGACATTCACAGCACACCACAACCCGGTTTCAGTGACATTTTTGTAGATGGCTCAGTGTCTAAGAATAGCCTAGGACAAAACTGTGTAGGCTATGCAGTAATGACAGCAGACAGAGTGATAGAAGCAAAACTGCTAACATCCTCACACTCCGCTCAGAGTGCAGAACTCAAAGCAGCCATACGTGCATGTGAATTGCACGCAGGCCAAGATATAAATATATACACTGACAGCCAGTATGTTTTTTCAGCAGTGCACCACTTTGCAAAAATCTGGCAGAACAGAGGAATGATTACATCTACTGGAAACCCGGTACAACATGGAAGTCTTCTGAAAACACTATTAGATGTAATAATATTGCCAAAACAGTTAGCATTATGCAAATGTGCTGCACATTAGAAAGATAAATCAGAAATAACTAAAGGCAATAACTTTGCAGGTCAAGCAGCTAAGTTAGCCGCACAAATATGACATATTCAAATACAGCATATTTACTATGGAAGGCCTCGATCCGGACCTTATGACCCTACCGGAAATACTCCGGAAGTGTCTAGTCATTTTCAGACCTGATGCGTCATGTTCCCTAAGCATGAGGGGAGGGGTATGGTTGCTGGGGGGAGATCAGAGAGGGTTCCTGAAGCACAGCGGTGATGCAGCAGATGATTCTGTGATGTATAGAGAGACAGAGCGGCAGTTAGTTTTCCGCAAACTCATAGTTTGAATTCTGTTTCGATATTATGACAATTTTCTCTGTATTTCTTTTTTTTTACAATAGCGGATGTAATTTTACTTTCTTAAGCTGCACCGGCATTTGTAATGGGAAAAAAGAGTGACTTCCTGTAGAGAACCGTTTCTTTCAATAGTATTTTATTTTCCTATAATACAGACGCAGTAAAAAAACCTTTAAGATACACCATAGCTTGTGATGAAAAGAAGAACTTTCTATCCGCTTGTAACCTACAGGCTGCCTACCCCGTATGTGTAAAAATGAATAAATATCCCTTAGTGAATACTACTTTTCCCTTTGAGAGTCCTTTTTACAAGAGACTGAAAAACAAACCATAATAGCCGTGACAGGAGCTCTTGTTTCACACACACACACACACACACACACACACACACACACACACACACACACACACACACACACGCACACACACACACACACACACACACACACACACCGCGGGTCAAGGAGGAATGAGACAGCAGATATCAGTTTTTTCTCAATGCTTATAACCTATAACGCGTCCTCCAAAAAATTATTATTATTATTAAAACATCTATATGAGGTAGCTTTTGCGCAGCCTGCTCCTTGGTAGAGTTTTTTTTTTTTTCAATACTTTTACAATGGGTTTTCTCAATAGACAGAAAATGAAAATGAGGAGTCAACAGCCGATATTATCATTGCTTGTAACCCGGTAAATAATTTCGTACATCTCCCCATAAAATAAGCCTTATGTGAAAAAAGCTCATATTCGAATAAGTTTATTCCCCTCTGTGGGAAAGAGGTTTTTTCTCAGAGTCAACCATGAGGCGAGTTTTGTCAACAGGAGGTGAGCAAGAACAACTGTTGCCCATAAGGTAAAACAAATATCCGCCTCTAAGTCGTATTTTACCGTTGCAGAATGTGGAAAACAGACAGCGTTCACAAGAAGGCATTCAAAAAAAGGAAATTGGATACCCCGACTCTCCCGACTGCACACACACACACACACACACACACACACACACACACACACACACAGAGACCCGAAGGATGAGAAAAAAAAAAAAAACCCTCTCTAACTGACAATATTGTCAGGAGAAAGATGCGAAAAAACAGATGCCTCGCTAGACGAGGATAAAATGAGAGAAGAAACGGGAGGGGAGTCAAAAGAGCCGATATCTGCTCAGCCCCTACTGTGAAAGTTCTACCAATCGCGAGGAAGAATCCGTGAATATTATGTCAGCATTCCGTTCAAACAACGCCGCCGATCAGAGCGCCAGGGCCATCTCGCCAGAACTGTTCGTACCTCACCCCGGTAAGCCTTTTTTTCTTTACGACTTTAAATTATATATCAACAGAGATGTCAATAATTTGATTACTTTCTTTTAGATTTCTACATCAATGATTTCACGCAAGTGGACTACGGTGCGATTAAATAAGTATATATCATTTTTTAAATAAGTTTAGATAGACTTTTTTCAATGAAACTCTGTTACTTACTTACAGACGCTATTGATAGTGCGGTGAATACCAGCATAAATCCGGCCGTTTTCCGAGGCGATTTAGATGCCATCCTCCCCACAGAACCTCCGCTGCCGATCGGCGAAAGACCGCGGCGAGAAAACGACGATATTTTCGTCTCCGCAAACCAGGAGAACTGCGGAGAAAAAAGTTTTAAATCCAAAGGTAAACAATATGTTGCATTATCCGTCATTTTGTTGAATAACAGGATGTGACGGAGTAATCCGAGTGTGCTATACCGCCCCTCCCGACCCGGAGCGGATTTTTAAAAGTTTGTTTTATTTCTCGACAGCGGTAATCGAGAATATACAGACCCCGCCGCCGCAGCGAAAAGAAGAAGACGATGTTATTTTCGTCTCCGCATACCAGGAGAACTGCAGGAAAATAGCTTTTAAATCCGAAGGTAAACAATATGTTGCATTATCCGTCATTTTGTTGAATAACAGGATGTGACGGAGTAATCCGAGTGTGCTATACCGCCCCTCCCGACTTGGAGCGGATTTTTAAAAGTTTGTTTTATTTCTCGACAGCCGAGATTGTGGATATACCTATTCAAACCCCCGCTACAGACAATCGGACGGAGGAGCGAGGTAAATAAAAGTTTTTTTCATTCTCAAAAATAGGAAGCAGGAGATTGTTTTCTTAAAACTTTTCTCTCTTCTGTTTTTATTTCTCGACAGAGACCGATACAGAAAATCAGGCGGAGGAGGAACCGTCCAGAGCTCCTCCTCCTCCTCCTCCTCCTCCTCTCAGGAGACTGAGAGGTAATTGACGAGGGATGAATCGATCCTAATAAACTTCTCCGCTCTATAAAAAATGTAAGTTTTAAAAATTACATTCTGTCCGTCTTTTCTTACAGGTCGACGGCTACTTCATAAGAAGAGAATCCTCGGAGACCTCGCTTTCATTCACGCATAACAGTCCGCGCATATGCATCAATATATCGACACAAGGACCTGTAAAGGGATGCAAAGTAAAAGCATACACATGTAAAAGTCTGTGAATTAAGAAATAAAGAAAATCATGTCAGAAGAACGCAGCATTCCTGACGCTTTGTTGGAAGCCGTGGCAGAAATGAACAGAGACGTTGATCATATAGCCCCACCGATAGAAAACAATATAGCCCCACCACCGATCGACCCCCTACAGCCTTTAGAAAACGCTTTGCAAGCCCTCCTTCAAAACATTGAAAACGAACGGCGTGCCGGTCTACTGAACTTTGATCCTCTGCAACCGTTAGAAAATGCTCTTCAGCTCTACGACCGGCAGAGGGAGGCGCAGCAGCAGCAGCAGCAGGAGGAGCAGGTGCAGCAACAAGAGCAGGAGCCCGCGGAGGAGGAGCGGCCTGCGGAGCATCAACAAGGAGGATCTCGGGTACAGAACGATGCGGTGACTCGCCGCGAACAATTTAATAATTTTGAAATAAGGCGAGTATTTAACATTCCCTCTCCGGATGAAGCGACCGACCTCGCTCAATTTTACCTCGACGTCAGGGATAATTTTGTAGATCTAGCGGATAGGGTGAGACCGGAAGTTAGTCGTAACGACCGGGTTCAACTGGAGATCATCAGCGAGCACGCGCGAAATCACTCTGTTTTTAATGTCGACGAAAGCGTTGAAAACATTGTACCGGTTTTTGAGGACCTGTTGGCCAGGCTGATACAATCAAACGGCGCGATCGTGGCGGGCTCTCCCCTAGAAATTGTTGTGCAAGTAATTAGAAATCCTAGAGGCGGCAATGACCCGCGTAAAAAGATTCGCAAAACGTTAGATGATGAAATTCTAGTCAAAAAGCGACGCTGTCTGTATGTGGTAAGAAACAAAAACGATAATCTGTGTTTCGCCATTAACCTGATTCACCTCACTCAACCTCATTTCACAGATAAACAGGCCCTGGAACGCGGCAGAGAGCTGCAACGTTTAGCGGGGCTGAGCGATCGCACCCAGGTAACCCTCACCGACATAGGTAAATTCGAGCAAATACTAAATCGTAAAATCGTCGTGTTTTACCGCCCGCCCGAGGACAGAACTCTTTCGCTAATCGAAACAGACTACCCAAACACGTCTCACCCGCTGTACTTATTCTTATTCCGACATCACTATTACGGGATAAAAAATCTAAAAACATTTTTAGGAATCCAGTACATTTGCGAGGAGTGTCATATATTATAAAAGAGAGGAACACTTTTGTCAAAACCGCTGCAACCTCTGTTTTGACCCCGCGTGCCCCACTCACTTTCTGGACTCTGTAATCTGTACGGATTGTAACAGATCATGTCGCACACGCATGTGTTATTTGAAACACAAACAACCCAGAATTCACTCCAGTTCCGGCCTCAGCGTTTGTCAACAATTGTATAAATGTCCAGACTGCAAACTCCTCTCCCGTCGCGAAAAGCACAGGTGCACAGCCGCCAGATGTAAAATCTGTCGCGCGGAGCTTCCTCCCGACAAAAATCAGCACCTGTGTTACATTCAACCTCTGAAACACGAAAGCTTCGACACCGCTTCCATAATCTTTTATGACTTTGAAACCTTCCCAGACAGGGAGGGGGCGCACGTCCCTTACCTAGTGTGCACAAAATCTCTAGAAGGAGAAGAGTGGCACGCTTACGGTGTAGACTGCGTTGAAAAGTTTCTCCAAAGATACAGAAGGAAAAGATATAGAGAGACCACGTTCGTTGCGCACAACGCGAAAGGGTTTGACAGCTATTTAATTCTAAGTCACCTGGTGGGAGAGGGGATGACTCCCTCTCTCATCATGCAAGGCAGTAAAATTATATGTTTCACAGAATCCGATTTCCTTCTCAAATTCATAGACTCGCTTTCTTTTCTCACCATGCGTCTCAGCGCTATGCCCAAAGCTTTAGGCTTCGAGGACAAATCCAAGGGATTTTTTCCTCACAAATTCAGCTCGCGGGACCGTTTAAAATACGTGGGTCCGTACCCGCCTCCTTCGGATTACGGGGTAGAACGCATGTCCCTCTCCGAACGGGAGGAGTTTTTGCGTTGGCACGGCGAGGCCTCCCGTGGGGTGTTTAACTTTGTATTACTGTATTACTGCCGAAACGACGTTAATATCCTGAGGGAGGCGTGCGTAAAGTTCAGAGACGGGTTTATAGGCGAAACTAAAGTCGACCCTTTCAGCTGCGTCACTATAGCTTCAGCCTGCATGAAAGTGTTTCTCACCAATTTCCTACCCGAAAACAGTCTGGCCATCCCCTCGCCCGACAACTATGGCCGCAGGTTCAAAGCCTATTCGCACGCGTCCATTCAGTGGCTGGAGTGGGTAGCTCGCTCTCAGAAAATTCCCATTCAACACGCTCTCACAACCGGAGGGGAGAAAAAAATAGGCCCGTACTTTGTCGACGGATACGCGCTGATTAACGGGGAAAAGTGGGTGTGGGAATTTCTGGGATGCTTTTATCACGGCTGTCCAAAATGCTACAGGCCCGAGGAAATCTGCCCTTTGACCCGCGCTCCTTACGGGGACCTGCACGCCTCCGCCGAGGCGAGGCTCCGGGAGCTGAGAAACGTTTACAGAGTCCGCACGGTCACGCTGTGGGAGCACGAATGGAACGAGATGAAAAAATCGAACGAGGAGGTTAAAAATTTTATGCGGAGCTACGAAGCCCCGGAACCTCTGTCTCCTCACTCGGGACTTTACGGAGGCCACACTTCGGCCTTGAGGCTGCGTTACAGCGCCTCGCCAGGAGAAAATGTGTATTACGTAGACGTCACATCCCTGTACCCTTACGTCAACGCCAAGCGCGCTTACCCTCTGCATCACCCCCAAATCATCAGAGAGAATTTTGCAGACCCTCGCAGTTATTTCGGGCTGATCAGAGCCACCGTTTACCCGCCACGCGGGCTCTATTTCCCCGTTCTACCGTACAAAACCCCCGGAGGTAAATTAATATTCTCCCTCTGTCGCACCTGCGCCGAGACTAATCATCAAAGCGGCCCGTGCCTTCACGACGACGAGACCAGAGCTCTCACAGGGGTCTGGGTCACCGTCGAGTTTAACAAAGCCTTAGAATTGGGTTACAGAGTGGCAAAAATCACAGAGGTCTGGCACTTTGATAGCCGCAGCAGCGACATTTTTGCCGGTTATATTAACACTTTTCTCAAAGGCAAACAGGAAGCCTCCGGCTATCCTCCGGAAGCTCGCGACGAGGATGAGAGGAGCAAATACGTGGAAGAGTACCACAGGCATCAGGGCATACGTTTAGACCCGTCAAAAATAGAGGTGAATCCGGCCAAAAGGCAGGTATCGAAATTGTGTCTCAACAGTTTCTGGGGAAAGTTTGCTCAGAGAACCAACCTGACTCAGACCACTCTGGTCAGAAAGCCCAGTCAGTTTTTTAACTACGTCTTTTCAGGCCAGTACGACTTTAAACACGTCTCTTTTTTAAAGACCAAAAAACAGGAAGTGGCGTTAATTCAGTGGAGCTATAACGAGCGGTGCGTGATACCTCCCGGCGTGACCAATAACGTTTTCATCGCCGCTTTCACCACAGCCTACGCCCGTCTAAAACTCTACAAGTATTTAGAAAAATTGCAGCGCAGCGTTCTGTACACTGACACCGACTCTCTGATCTACGTAGTGAAAGAGGGGGAGGAACCTTTAGAGCTGGGCAACTATCTAGGGGATCTCACGGACGAATTAGACGGGGACACCATCCAGGAATTTGTCTCCGTGGGTCCAAAGAGTTACGCCTACTGGACCAGAAACAAAAAGAAAATGGTGGTAAAGATGAAAGGTATAACGCAGACGAGAGAATGTTGCGACCGGGTCAATTTTGACAGTATGAGCGGGTTGGTGGAAAGTTACCTTTCTGGTATGAAGGAGGCGGAGCTCGAGACCCCTCAGCACGGGATTCAGAGGGATAAGAGAGGCTTTGTGCTCAAAAACAGATCATTTCAGAAAAAGTTTCGCGTGGTTTACGACAAGAGACGTCTCTTTCCAGACGGCACAACTCTGCCTTTCGGGTACTAGGGTGTTTTTTTGTTTTTTGTTTTTTGTTTTGTTTTGTTTTTGTTTTTTGTTTTTTTCTAAAAAATGGAGGAAACTGATTTTGATCACAGACTGAAAGTGCCTTTTTCCTGTCTCGTTGTGGGGCCTAGCGGGTGTGGGAAAACTCATTTTGTAAAGTGTGTTTTGGAAAACTGCGAACGCGTCATGGATACTGTGCCCGCGAATATTGTGTGGATTTATACTTCTTTTCAACCCATGTACGAGGAACTTTCAAAGACCAATAAAAACATTAAATTTGTCGAGGGGCTGCCTGATTCTTTCAAAGATTTCCGAGACGTTCTGGTGGTGCGGGATGACGTCATCTTTCAGGCCTCGGATCACCAGGAAGTGGTTAAAATTTTCACTCAATACCGCCACCATAAAAACGTCTCGGTCATGATGCTGACCCAGAACCTTTTCCATCAGGGTAAATACAGCCGCACCATCAGCTTAAACTCCAATTATATGGTGTTGTTTAAAAACCCCAGAGACAAGCTGCAGAATGAGATTTTGGCCCGTCAGATTTTCCCTTCGCAAAAAACATTTTTCTCAGACAGTTTCAAAGACGCCACCGAGGAGCCCCACGGGTATTTAATCCTCGATCTCACTCCCTCGTGCCCAGAACGCTACAGAGTGCGCGCCGGTCTGCTTCCGGGGCAGTACCCCGTCATTTACCTGCCCAAACCCAAGTAGCCATGTCTCAGCGTATAAAAAGAAACGCAGTCTTACTGCAAGCTCTGTACCACGCGTCGCCGCAGAAACGCAAAGACATTCTCGCTCACAGCTCCCCGGATTTCCTCCAGGCGCTGTGCGAGATAGCTTTAAATCTTTTAAAGGGGAACATACCTCTTTCCGCTTCTCAATACCAAAAACTGAAACGCCAGCAAAAGATCATCAGGCTGCTGGCCGACAAGAGAACGAGCTTAAACCGTAAACGTCAAGTTTTAAAGAAACAAACGGGTGGGTTTCTTTTCCCTCTGCTGTCTGCAGCCGTACCCATTCTGGGGAACCTGCTGGGAGGAATATTTCAAAAATGCTGAGATGTTTAAAAAAATGATTCTCGTTCCCTCTCACGAGTTGAAAAAACTGACCCGACCCACCGAGCCTACCGTCAGAGAAACTGCCAAAGATGATTTGGACGAAAAGATGAAAGCCATACTGGAGGATCCGCGGCTAAATTCGTACAAAAAAGTCAAAAGATACGAGTCTCTGCTGCGGAGATATCTCACACTCTCTAAACAGGGTCGGGACGAGGAGAGTCAGGTGACTTTCCACCTCCCGCCCGAGGAGGCGCAGCAGCAGCAACAAGTGCAGGAGCAGGTGCAGCAGCCCAGGGAGGAGGAAGAGGATGAAATGGTGGAAGAAGTATTAAAATCCTTACCCCCTCGAGACCGCAAAAACGCCCGCTACATTATGCAGAAATTAGCGGAGGGGGGAGGAGGATGGACAAAGAGGGGAGAATTCGTTTACAAGGGGGATGCGGTGCGGGGTTCGCACATGATCGATCTATTTAAAAACCTCTCCCTCTCTTTTAAAAGTAAAAACCAAACGCGACCGAAAGGATGGAACGCGTTTTTAACTACTTTGGTCGAATCAAACATCCCCTCATCCTCCATACATAACCGTCGAGCTCGCGACCAGTACGTGCGTCTTAAATCTGTGGAGGAGGAGGAGGAGGGAGTACAGACACCTGCGCGAAGGGGGAGAAAACCCTCTCGGGTCAAAAAGATGCTTTCCCCGACCTGGACCTCTATGTAAAACAAACGTTTTGTTTTTTTTTACAAATGAAATAAAAAACGCTGCAACAAACTTTTTTTTTGTTTACGTTTCTTTATTCGATACACGCATCTTTAAACTTTTGTAAGGAGCACGCCCCGTGATGACCTCTGCGAGAGCGAGCGGGGCAGTGTCCTTTCAGAAAGTCAGACACCATGTCATCATTTTTAAACACATCGTTATAGTACAGAGAAAGTATTTTGCCGACGTATAACCCCTGAGCCTTGTGACATAGATAAAAAATGCAATGTTGCCCGCAAACGACAGACATAGGGTGCTGAAGCTGACGATCATGATAGAGTATTTTGTCAGAGCGGTCTTCCAGAAACTCTGAGATGACCGAGGGATAGTGAGCAAAGTCGGGAGGGAATCCGTAAGAGTCAAAAAAAGTGGAGGAACCGTCCCTTTCCAGAGTCAGAGCCAGCCAGTGTTCTCCCCTCAAGTGCGAGGGGTGAGTGTTTACTATAAAGTAGGCGGGGGGTTTAAAGTCGCGCCTCAAAAAGGCCAGCTGGTCCGAGGCCCAAACCCCGCAGAAAACGTCTCCCAAGGCGCGATGCAGAATGTGCTCCAGCTGAAGGTTATCCATGTATTTTTTTTTTTTAGTAATAATCCACCAGCACCTGCCTTTTAGAGTCAATCTCCAAAATGGAGTCGTAGCAGGCGTATACTATGAGAGTGGTGGTCTGAGGCAAAGGAACTCTGAATCTCATCTCCAGCCTCAAATTCCCGTTGGAGACAGGAGACAGGGCGTCCGCATCCTCGCAGGGCTCCAGATTAAAGGCAAACAGGGCGTACCCCTCGTTAAATTCCCGGCGGTCGATGCTCAGAGGCAAATCTTTGAGGTGTCTCCCCGTGGCAGAAAACATGTGGTAAAACTCCCTGACCGAATTTCCGCGGTCAAACTGTGGCTGGAAAGCTTTGGCGGGCACCTGCCTGCCGTCCTGACACAACGCCAGATACTCCACGTCGTTGTGTCTAAAGTTGAAAGGCGACATGTCCCTCCTCCCGGTGAAGGCGTCGTGATGAACCATGCCCAGGACCACGTATTTGGGCATGGCTCCCAGAAAGAGATTCTCTTGGTTGCAGATCCTGGAATTTTCAGGGATGGAGTAGGTTTTCACAGAAACGCGCGAAAGAGGATAGAGGGCGTTTCCTTTCATCAGGGCCGCGGCGTGCCCCAGCCTGACGGCCGGCGAGACCGTGACCTTTTTAACGAACAGAGAGGCCGAAGTTATTTTCAGGGCAAACTGCGAATCCCGAGTTCCCATCAGACTGAAGGCGTCGCTGTTGCGTATCAATTTAATTCTCAAATCCACAGAGTTCAGCAGGAGCCTCTCGCAGAAGAAAATATCTGCGTGGAGTGGACCCAGCAGGTCCACTTCTCGCGACTCGGCCGTGAAAACGGCTCTCTGTTTTAACCCTTTGTTCGGCCCGTTGCTTATAACTATAGAATCCATGTCTCCGGCAGTGTCTTTGTAAAACAGACCGGCGCTGAATTGACTCTTTAGAGTGTCTTCTGAAAAGTTGAGCAGCGTCTCGATCATGGCCCTGTAAGGATGGGTGGCGCTGGACTGCGAAATCAAATGATCCCCCAGTATAACGTCGCACTGACTGAAAATTGTATTGAGGGGGTAATTGATGAGCGCTACCCCGGCGTCGGGCGGGATGTCGCTCCCGTCCCTCTCCGTAATTTTCACTCTCAGATGGAGCATGGTGTCGTTCAGATCGAGATACTTTTCCCCGTCTCCGGGGATGAAAAATTCAATGGGTGAGTTGTCGTTCAACGCAGAGAGGGGCTGACATTCTTGATATTTTTTATCCTCTATAGATAGCTGGGTCATGGGAGCCGAAAATAGATCCAGTTCGGCCAGGGTGCATTCGGTAGATTTCTTGTGTAAGAGAGACTTTTTTTTTTTTTTTTTTCTAAAATATGTCCGAGCTCCGCTGGGGGTTCCTTCTCTTTCCGCCGCCGGTCTTGACTGATTTAGTTTTTACTCCGGCGCTTTTATTTTTAACCCGCTTGCCCGGAGGGCGTTTCCTCTTCCTGCGGGAGAGGACCATCATGCCCCCCGCCCCCTCCTGGCGAGGCTCGGTCAGCTTACCCATCACTCTTTTCACAGCGTCTGTAGCGATGTTGGTAGCGGCTGTTTTCAGGTGAGGTTTAGCTACGGCGAACCCCGATTTGAAGAGAGGAGACACGAAACGAAACAGCCTGGAGAAGATGGATCCTATCCCTCTGCCGTACATCACGGGGGCTCCGTAAAAACCCGGAAGGGATCCGCCCACCTGACCCTCATAATATCTCACAAAACGGTGAGGGTCCTGTGGGAGACGCGCCGCCATTCTCAAGCCGGTTTAAAGTGCAGCTTGACTATCGTTTTCCCGTAAACAAAATCCACGAATCTGTCGCGGTCCGTTTTAATTTCTACGCGTATGGTTTTAATGTATTTTTTAGATACGCGCAGGTAATGCACCGTGTTGTGTCTGACGCTCACCACGTCTCCGTAATCGCCTTTCACGTTCAGCACACTCAGTAGTGGCGAGTAACTGTCACCGACCGGTTGGTACTGAACGATGTCGGTGTAGAGAAACAGGTTATATACGCCCGCGCTCATATCGCACGGATAGGGGGTAGAGCGCTTCGTCAGAGTCCACCACTCGTTCGTTTTCAATCCCAGCATGTAAGCCAGAGGAGGGAAGACCTTTATTTTATGGCTCCCGTCTCCTTTGACGTCCAGACGTTTGGTGATGTTGTTGAAAGAGGCCTCGAAGGAGGGGTCGTACTTTTTGATCGCCGGCACCAGGTGATCCAATAGATCTTTAACGCGTCCGTAATGACCTCCCCTGCCGAATTTTAAAATCACCACGGGCTGAGCTTCCTCCTCCGTCGTCCGCATCAGCTCCAAGTAGGAGGCGTCCGACGGTAGATTGTACCAGGTGCGCGGATAAATAAATTCGCAGAGGCCCACGGTCCATTCTCCGGTCAGCTCGAGGGGTTTGGCCAGATCCACCGTGTAGCAGCCGCTGGTGTTATCTTTAAATAAGTCCTTGCTGGCGTTGGAAGGCAGGGTCACGTAAAACCCATCGGACTCCATGAGAAAATTAAAAGAAATGAGCCGAATGATCCGAGGGGCCTCTTTTTTTATACGCCGACCACTTCCGAGGCTTTCACCCAGCTGTTGAATTTATCCGGCCAGTTTTTCCACTTGACAAAAACCTGTTTTTCGCCTCTGACTGCGCGCCGCTTTAAAATCTTCTCCACATGAAACGCTTTGTCCTCGGTCAGTTTCACTTTCTGCAGCTCGGGCTCATAAAACGATCCTTCGATAGGGAGTCATAATCTTCTAGCTTATACATGGGTGGCGAGCGCCGAAGGACCCGGATCACAGTAAAGGTTTCGTCCGTGAAACTCTGTTCGTATTTTTTATCAAATACTCCTCTCAATTTGGATATTCTCACCAGATCACCCCTCTTAAATTTCATCTTTATTTTAGGACGGGCGGGGGTCGTTCCGTACAGGTTACGAAACACTCGATCCGCGTTCTCGAGGCTTACCTCGGCAGGTGCCATTTTAATGCTGCTGTGATAACTGCGGTTATAACCTTCTAACAGATCGGGCAACACCTCCAGATAGCGTCTGGTATTGTGTGCGGTGAAATATCTCCACATTCTCGTTTTCAGGGTGCGGTTAAATCTCTCCACCACCGAGGCCTTTAGGTCGCTGGCGGTCGCAAAATGGGAGATGCTGTGATTTTTCATCAGAGCTTGAAAACTCTTGTTGAAAAACCCTTTTCCCGCATCGGTCTGTAAATTTTCCGGTATTTCACTCTCTCTCAACACAGATTCGAAAGCTTCAGTCACTTCCGAACCCGTCTTCTTTTTCAGGGGGCGGGCGTAAGCCTTTTTTGAAAATACGTCTATGACGGTTAATAAATAATTGAATCCGTCGTTGTATTCAGACAGGTGTCTCATGTCGCACAGGTCGGCCTGAAGCTGCTTCAGGGGTTTGGTCACAAACACTCTATTTCTCTTAAATCTTACTCGCGCCGGCTTGTGTAGAGTATAGGCGTCCTGCTCAGATAAAAAATCCTGCACCTTGCGGACATCTACTTTTTTACCAGTCTCATCTTCTATAGCACGTCGGAGTCTATCTACCCCTCCGAAGCTACCGGGGTCGTAATACACTTTTTTCATCTCTCTTTCCTCAGCCATCTCGTCTTCTGATAAAAAGCCCGTCTGCGTTATAGCGTCGCAGGAGTCGGCTTTTATTATTTTATTCAAAGACCAGAGATGAATGTTTTTATTTTTTATTTTATTTTATTTTTTATTTTTTTTTTATTTTATTTTATTCGAAACCAGAGGGCTTAATGTGCAGAAAACAGGAATACATTATTCAAAAACCAGAGATGAATGCTTTTTAAATATTTTTTATTCAAAACCAGAGGGTTTAACATGCAAAAAACAGGAATACATTTTTATTCAAAACCCTGAGATAAAACACACTTATAGAATCAAACAGGAATACAATTACAAAAACTTTTTTTTTTTTTTAAAAACCTGAGGTAAACATGCTAAAAGGTTACAAACAAACAGGATACTTTTTTCTTTTAAAAGCAGCATACACGATTAAAAAATGAGGTAGGATTTTAAGAAACAGAATACATGATTAAAAAAAGCAGCATACATGTTTTTTCGTTTTGTTCTGTTTTTTAAAAAAATAAAGCAGGATTAAAAAACGAGGTAGTTTTTTTTTTTTTTTCTTTTTAAAGAAAAAGAATACATGATTCAGAAAACAAGGTTGCATGCAGAATAAGAATCAGTACCCTTTGTAGCACTCTGTGACCAAACGCAGTTCCCCGATTTTAACTACGTCTTGACCCACCAAATTGTCATAAGCATCGGTGATGGCGTCAAAGACTTTCCTCACCGATTTCAGCTCATGAAGCAGAGTCTCCGCCACCGTCCCGACTTTGACGTCATCAGTCTTGATGTTGCGGGCTATCAGCAGACGTTGAATGGAAGGGACAAAGCGAGGGGTGAGCAGTTTCTTTCTGATGTTGTAATAGTTGTCGGAGTAAAAATCATCCTCCAGGATTTGCAGACACTCGTGTTGTCTCTGGCTGGGATGATCGATCTTACAGCCGTTGCATTCCTCGGTGCGGTACTTGTTGATCACCAAGTTGACCAGATGATACACGGCCGTTTTCACAGTGTCGATGAATAAAGAAGACGCCCAGCCGTCCATCTTGTCGGCATGCTGCTGCTGTTGCTGCCGCCGCCGTCGCTTCAGAGGTCCGTAGTAGCCGGGAGTGTCGGGTACCAGCTCGCCCTCGTCCGAAAAACTGATCTCCTCATCGCGAAGCAGGGGTGCAGAGTCCATCTCTCTCTCTGAGCTAAAAAAGGCTTTTTGAACGGGCTTCCTTTTTAAAACAGAAGGAAGGGGGGCGTGGTCCGGGAGGGGCGGGGATTTTCAAAAGCTGAGAGATTTTCTCACCCCTACAGCATCCCTCCAGCAGCGGCAAGTTTGAAAAAGAATTGTAATATCCTTCCTCACTTGCAGCATTCTTACGACCCACTCTTTGGCTGGTAAAACCATCATGCTGCGAAATAAACCGCAGTCGGGGTTGAATTTCTCCATGACAAAAATGTCAGGCGCATCAGACTCATCCGTCGAGCGCAGGCTGGCACGCATTCTCCATCTCCCCGTGGCTGTGGTTCCTGAAGACCAGACGGTTGACAAGATTGTTTTAGTCTTGATCAGTTCCTCGTCATTGAAGCGTATGCCCCCGTTCCGTGGTGGAGGAGGGGGAATAGCTTCTTCTTCTTCTTCTTCTTCAGAAGCTTTTTCTGGAGCCGGGGGAATGTTTTCTTTATTCTCAGCGGCTGAAGCAGGGGTTGCTTTCTCCTCTTTTTTTTCAGGAGCTGGGGGAACATCGTCATCTTCTGGAAGTTTTTCAGCCAGGGGCTCATCATCTTCTGTAATGGTGTAGAGATCATCCTCATCAGATGATTCATCCGAGGAGGAAACATCTTCTACAGAGAGGGTCTTTTCTTTATCCTCATCATTCTCAGCAGCAGGGTCAGCATGCTCTTTTTCATCAGAGGAGTCAGAAGGAGGGGAAGGAGGATCTTCATCGTGCTCTTTTTCATCAGAGGAGTCAGAAGGAGGGGAAGGAGGATCTTCATCGTGCTCTTTTTCATCAGAGGAGTCAGAAGGAGGGGAAGGAGGATCTTCATCGTGCTCTTTTTCATCATTCTCAGCAGCAGGAGGATCATCATGCTCTTTTTCATCAGAAGGAGAAGGAGGAGGGGGATCTACCTCTCTCCGGCGTCTTTTAGGGGCAACATCTTCCTCTTCCGGAATGGGAAAATCCTCGTTAGCCTCTCCGATAACCATCGCAATCAGCAGCTTCAGCACGGCCCAGTCACCGGAAGTCAGCTTCACAATGCTGCTCGACTCCATCAAGCTCTCTCCTTCATTAAGCTGATAAAGCCAAAGCTCTCCTACCTCATATTTGAATATGTAGCCCCACTTTCCACAGCCCTCAAAAGGCAGAGTC
Organism: Maylandia zebra; assembly: GCF_041146795.1. Taxonomy (NCBI): domain Eukaryota; kingdom Metazoa; phylum Chordata; class Actinopteri; order Cichliformes; family Cichlidae; genus Maylandia; species Maylandia zebra. Next base: position 1,411,241 of record NC_135173.1, read on the forward strand.
CATTCTCCCCGCAAGTTTCTCGGTGCTGGTATTTGGCTGCGGAACATAAAGACGCTCTTATTTCTCCCTTCTTTCCGCGGAGCGGCGGTTGCTCCGGATCTGTTACTGTAGATGGTGACGGGGGTATCGCTGATAATCGACGAGGACCACTCGCTGCTGCTGCCCCCCATGCTCGAGGGTTCGGGGGAGCAGATTTCTTCGCCGTCCAAGTACACAGGAGCGCTGCTGGGCTGCAGAAGGAAATCCATCTTGCGTCTGTGCCTTAGAAATTGTGACGGACTCCTCCTCTCTGCTTTTATTCTCCTCCCATACCGCAGACCCTCCCTCCCTCTAAAAACTTTTTTCTTTTTTTCCCAACAACAGGTGCCGCGCTTCCGGAGGTTTCCCCCCTCCCTTCTCAGGATGCAATTCGTCACGCTTAGGGGATCAAATTACACACTTCCGGGGGGGAGGGGGGAGGTCAAAAGGTCATGATTAGGGCCATCAATCAAATCGGATCAAATTTTGTCATAAACCGTATGGGAGTATCTCTCTCATGGTCTCGGAAGTGAGACACTGGACTATAGATTCGGCTTGCTCTTCAATGCATCCTGCAAGGTCAACGAGGGACAAAACCAAGAAATAGACGCTCTCAGAATTGCTGTAATGCAACATCGTGTAGCACTGGACATGATCCTGGCTGAGAAAGGAGGATTGTGTGTCTTTTTCAACACCATGTGCTGCACCTACATACCAGATAATGTACATTCTTTAAACATGGCTTCAGATTCTAAAGAGACTGCTGATCGGCGTTGGAGTTTTCCTGGTTTTATTTTATTTTATTTGGCTTTTCTTTACTTGTGTTATTCCTTGTTTAAAAGCTGTAATTTCACAGATGATACGTTTATCACTCACAGCATACGCAGATGTACCACAAACCGATGAAGATCATGAAGACTTCTTTCCTATTTGTAAGATGAAGATGACGTGCAACTAATTATGTAGTAACTGAAAATGTGAAAGACAAGTAGTTACTTACTGATGACTTGTACATTTCATTTTTTTTGATCAACAGGAGGGAATGTCAAAGGGAAATTGTTTTTATATAATGTGATCAGCTTCATGAAATGTGCTTTTTATTGATCACTAAGCAATCTACATGTCTACGTGACTTTTCACCTAATAACTTTTGTGATGATGAACTTATTCAGCTACTAACCGCTTCCTGTTTTCAGAGAACAGTTAGATGTAGAGAAGAGAAACCTCAACTCTTTTCCGAGAACATACAGATGTAGAAAAGGGGAAAACCCGTTGCTCTGAGTGACGTTGTTATTTTTGTACACACACACATGCACACACATGCACACACAGAAAAGTATAAATAAAGAACGCAGACAGTGATGAGACGCAGGTCGCAGGTCTTGCGTTCATGAATTAGTAAAGACAACTGCAGTGTTTGTGTTTTCTAACTCAGGTGTCTTAGCTGAAGAACTACGGGTGATTTAAAGAAATCCCCTGTCACAGACACTATCTCTACTTTCAAGATTAGGCTTCAAACTTTCCTTTTTGCTAAAGCATATAGTTAGGGCTGGACCAGGTGACCCTGAATCCTCCCTTAGTTATGCTGCAATAGACGTAGGCTGCCGGGGGATTCCCATGATGCATTGAGTTTTTCCTTTCCAGTCACCTTTCTCACTCACTATGTATTAACAGACCTCTCTGCATTGAATCATATCTGTTATTAACCTCTGTCTCTCTTCCACAGCATGTCTTTATCCTGTCTTCCTTCTCCCACCCCAACCAATCACAGCAGATGGCCCCGCCCCTCCCTGAGCCTGGTTCTGTTGGAGGTTTCTTCCTGTTAAAAGGGAGTTTTTCCTTCCCACTGTCGCCAAAGTGCTTGCTCATAGGGGGTCATATGATTGTTGGGTTTTTTCTCTGTGTCTTACTTAAGCAGATACAGAGTAGGTGTCTTCCCATAGCATAAATCAGTAAGAGAAGGTACGACCTCTCTCATGACCTTATGATGCGTGTGTATGCCAGAGTGCTCTGGGAGGCACACAGAGTCTTTGCAGACTGCTAAGGATCAAACATCTTATCAACATGCAATCAGTTATGTAACACAAGCCCTTTCACCCATATAGAAAATAATCTTTGCAAATATTGGCTTATAAAGAAAGGAAGGCTCAGAACTGCCAAAGAACTGACTCACAGTATTCACTGGATACAGCCAAGTGTGAAGTGAGTCACACTTGGCTGTATCACAACAATAGTCGCCTCAAGGTGCTTTATATTGTTCAGTAATATTTTTGAATATTCATCAATAATTTAGGTCATTTGAAAAACTGCATGATTCAGCAGTCAGGAATGACTGCGTATCCTCAGTTTAGGTTATTATTTCAAACTGTTGTTGAACAGTAACAGTTGTGCTAAATGGCCAAAGTCTGGCTCTGATGGTCAGTCGCAAAGTGATTATTTCTTTTTAACTTGTGCTAGTAAACAAAAACAACTGATATTCAACTAGTGGAGGCAAATCTGCTGACATAAAGCAGAAGACTGATGTGTTCCCATCGTGGACCAGACCCATCTTCTAACTACACATGTGTTTTTGACACATCTTGAGTGGTTGTGTTGACAAAACCTGTTCAAAGACAGTAAGGCCAAAGGAGAAAGGGTTTAACTCTGTCATTTTTTCTGCTACATGAGACGTCTAAAGGACAACGTTTTGCTGTGACAACACTGCTGCACACACTCAACAACAACAGCAACAGCACCCATGCTGCAGCAGCTGGTACACATTTAATTTGAATGCTTTGATGACAGGTCTCCAAAGCATACCTCCACCATTGTTTTCTAAAGTGCTTTTAGAGTTTAAAAATGCACCTTTTTAATGAAAAGAGGGATAATGTAAGTGACTGTAGCATTCAGAGTAGTTCGTAGCCTCAGTGATGCTTCCATTTATACTGACTCAGAGTTAGTCAAGAGTTATGAATATTATCTAATATCGAGGAGCTCCAAAACAAAGTTCCTAATGTTTGAGAAAGTGATTTAAAAAGGAGTAAGACAAGTGTGAGTTTGGCATGTTTATCAGAGACTGTCTAGTGTTTTAATACACTTGTTCTTAAAGTTTTAACTGGCATCACCCCGCTAAGAAGCCCAAAGCACGTCTCACTCCACGACCATTTTAATCTAAAAAAAAATCACAGCTGAGTTTTAATAAATACCACTCAACAGATGCTAATCAACTTGTTTTTTTCTCATCATTCCCTTTGTTACCCACGTCCCACCTGCAGAGGCTCCATGTCCCACAGTTTGAGAATCATTGTGTTAAAAACATCTCAGGGAAATTTTCCCAGCAGAAGCTATTTAAACTACTAAGTACAGCATTCTTCATTAAATAGGTTTTCAAAACTAAGCGGCACTTTTTCTTTCTGCATCTTCCACCTATGCACGCCACTTCAGTGCGCGGTCCTGAGTTGGACCTTCATGTGATAAGGGCTGGGAGTCATAGTGGCTCCAAAGACTGGAGTGAAGTCTGGTTCTCCTGCGTCCTCGGGCCAGATGAACTTAAACTTCCTCAGCAGAGTCACAATCATGAGGAAGAGCTCCATACGAGCCAGACCCTCCCCGAGACACACCCGAGGACCTGAGGCATTGAAAAAGACCGCAAAATTATCAAAAACACATTGATTGAACTGGCCATGTCTGTGCTGTTACTCAGCGTGTTTGTGCTCATGTACCTGCAGAGAAAGGCATGAAGGCCTCTGGTTTAACAAACTCTCCTTTGTCATCGAGGAAGTTTTCAGGGTTGAATTCATGAGGGAATTTCCACTGTCCCTCCTCGCTGAGCACTGAGGTCAGATTCTCGATGATCATTGTTCCCTGAGGACGAAATCAACCTCAAAACCATTAAGGATGCTCGTCACTTTATTGCCTCTACCTATTTAACCAGTTGGCCCTTACCTTGGGAATGGAATAACCCATCAGCTCTGTGTCTTTAGTGGTGCAGTGGAAGACACTGAGAGGAACAGTGTTGGCAACTCTCTGTATCTCGTGAATCACAGCCTGGATGAAGAGAAGACATTTTCTGTGCTTTATCTGACTGAGCAATTTTTAAGTACTTTGACATAAAAACACAACAGAAATTCAAGGCTGCAGACGTGGGGACCTCTCCCTATAAGCCACAGACAGGATGCAGTATTAATGAGATCATTTCAGCTGATGTAACCTTAAGAAATATTCAGACAGGGTCACGTAGACTATCACATGCCTTTGGCAGTGCCAGGAAATCTAATCCTATCTAATCTTCACAGTCATGTGATGAAACACTCCTGCCATCACATGAGCGTTGGGCGTAACCCACAACATGTTCAGACATGCAGGCCCTTCATGCAGCCAGAGCTGCATGTTATTGTGTTTGTAAGCCAGGGGTTTGTTAGGGAAAGGGTGTTCCTAACATCCTTCCTACCTATCCTGGTAGTTCCTAACTACAGTCTGTAACCAGGACATTATGCAAAACAAGCTTTTAAATTACAATATAATTCTTTCAAAGTAGGCAAACACGACCCTGATGGTTGAGTGCGTATGTTTCTTATAAAATCAGTGGGTTCCTGTGGCTCAGCAGGTAGAGCAGTATGTGTGAATGTTAATAAGGAAGCACGTAAAACGACAGAAAAAAGTGTGAATGGGTGAATGTGGCATGTGGTGCTCCACGAGAGCAGAAAAGCGCTGTATAAGAACCAGCCCATTTACCATGTTAGGCTTCCTAAATATTCTGGAGCATGAACCTGACACTCAATGTTTGTGACAGCGCACGACGACAGAGAGGCTACTCTCCCTGTTAGCTGACACTGCTGTGGACCATCAGTCTAATGTTCTGCTTTAAATAAACAGTTACCTGATGTGGAAACATAAAACTTCTTAGTCAACGTCATCACACAGCAGCCTTACTAGATTTTATGCATTAAGATAAAACACGTTTGTTTCATGACTAATGAAAACATTCAAACATCATAGTTCACAGTGTGGAAAAAGGTCATGATGATTCTGCAGTATGATTTCGACATGAAACGCTCTTTTTATTATGAGTAGACCAGTTCCAGTCAAACCAGTCCTTTCTACAACAATGGAGGCTCCACGGTTTCCTGAAAAGAAGCTGTTTAAATGCATCACCTAATGTTATTAATGATGACCAAAACTGGTCTGAGTTTTTGTGTCTGTTGCCAATATAAACCAACATAAACTGTTTTGAGAAATGAGGAGATTCAGGCTGATATTTATTCTGTTTTCCACCTACTGCTTGTCCTGGAGCTATCGTCTTATTGTGGACCCTGTGCATGTGTGTGTTCTCTCTTTATGATTACCTGTAGGACTCGCTATGCTGTGTAACAATGCCTGCTAAATAAAAGGCAATTATAAGTAGAAATCTCTCTGATATACAGTACCTGTATGTAAGGCATCTCATGTCTGTCCTCAAAACTGGCCCGATACTTCCCTCCCAACACGTCGTCTATCTCCTGCTGGCATCTTTCTGTGCAGGAGGGATTACACCACACATTAAATTCCACATTTCAGATATCTGTAGGTGAGACAAAGGAAGACTACACACAAGTAATGTAACACTAAAGCATTAGGCCCGTAGAGATGGAACCTTCTGTATTCATTCAATTTGTCTTCAACCTTTAACATGAGATGATATTAGTCATATCAAACACCACATCCACACCTAATCTAATACAAATAATTTGTACCGGTAAGGAATTGAGTTGAGTGGGACTCTCCTTTGTTAAGTTAATATAACGAGCATATAGAATATAGCATGCTGGGACGGGCATGGCCCCTTTTGTTGCTATCGGGTGTGGCTCAGACTAGATTGTATTATGTGAAGGCTGAAGTACAAGTGAACACCTGGAAAACCTCGAGCAGGACCACAGACACCAATGACAAATAACCATAATATGTCTTATTTACATGTGCAGGTTTACCTTGGATGTGCGGGTAGTTCATCAGGTAAAGGAAAGCAGTAAGGAGGGTGTTGGAGGTGGTGTCAGTCCCAGCAAGGTGAAGATCTAAAGCATTCATAATGAGCCACTCCTCTGAGAATGAAGACCCATCATCGCCTCTCTAAAAGGAGGGGAATAATGAATATGATAGAAATGCCTTCAGCTCTTTACATTTGAAAGAGAATTTTTAACCATCTTGTGAACTAAAACTATACAAATATCTCCTTTTGGAAAAGTGTAGGTTGAATAAAGTCAAATCATTTTTATATTTTGCATACTCAAATTAGAGCAGATCTGTTTCTTTTCACACTCACACCTTCTCCAGTTCATCCAGATAGCAGTCAATAAAATCTCGTGGCTCTCCAGGAACTCTGGTCTTCTTGTGCTCATTGATCAAACCAATTGCAATTTTCTTTGAAGTCTAAAAAGCAAACGTAGTCACTCAAAGTTTGAACAAATTTTACTTCTTCCTGCTGGTAAAGTGAAAATTGAAATTACCTCTAAATTCTCAAAGGCCTTTTGGAAGGGCAGTGGCAGGTTACGAATTATGGGAAAAGTGTCATAGAGCTGAAAGGAAAGATAAGAGAGTTAAATGAGAGTGGGGGGATGAACACAGAACTTCTGCATCTTAGTTTTGGTATCAGTGGAATTGTCGCCGTAAAACTTCAGCCACGACAGGATTCCTAAGTAAGCACGATTACATGGGAAACATGCTTTTACTCACCATAGCCCACGGTCCATTGGCCATCTTGGTATTCTCAGTGAAGCACTGAACAATCTGTTTGATTAGCGCATCATCATATTCGTAGCGTGTAGAAAACAGGACCTGGCAGATGATGTTGGAGGCCGCATTGTGAAACATAACTTGAGGACTCATGGTTTTACCTGTAGAAGAGATTATTCAGCAGAACAGAATTTTACAGGAATGCAAAGGAAACAACAGCAAATGCAACGTGGTTGTGGTCACAGACGGACCTACCAACACTGTCTTCCAAGGTTCTAACGATGTATTTTATCTCTTCATGAATCCTGTCCTCCATCGAGTTCTTCCCCAGACCAAAGTTCCTCAAAGTCATCAAAGAAAAGCGACGATGTTCCCTCCAACTAGAGCCGTAATCGACCAAAATTACTCCTAAAACAGATTTATCAGCACAAAGGGAAACAAGATCATTTACTTTCTGGACTGTGTCATCTTTTATTACGTTCCACATTCATTAAAAGAACTCTATTGTTTACATGGATCGTTCACATGGTCCAGCATGAGTGCTGCACCGTTGTGATGAAGAGGAGTATTCTACAAAGAGATAACAGCAAAAGGTGAATTTTCCTAACCCATGCTGTCCCTGCGTGCTTATCTCAAACTGGGTGTTTTTCCTCATGCATGCAGTAAATAATAATGCACTAAAACTTGAAACCATAGAATCCAGTATATGCTAACGTATATACTGGATTTTTTAGTTTGTTTTGTTTTATTTATTTAATTTTTCGTTTTGCTGTTTTGGGTACTGATGGTAAAATGTGTGTGAACACAGTGTATCATGTGCTAGATAACATCTGTTCTACCTTTCCTTTTGGTGATATCATTAACAAACAAGTCTTGGGGTCGTCCAGCAAAATCAGCAGCCTTAGTCACCATCGCCTCCTTTACGGTCTTCAGCCCATTGATGACTACAGCTGGTTTCTGGCCAATGTAAATACTGTAGACATCTCCATAAGACTTCCTCAGCTGGGAGGGAACAAAATGACATGGCAGTTTTTGAAATTTATGAACCAGATACTCAGGTGGACATTTCCCTCCAACACGGTTAAACATTTCTGTCCAGTAATTTCAGTTATTCTGTGGAGAGAAAAAAGCATCAAATGAACTAATCCTGAACATTTCATGGAGGGATACAGAGGAAGCCCACATATTTACAGTGGGACATGCTTACATTTGTGGATCTGTGCAAAGTTGGCAGCGTGAGATTTGTCTCAAGACTCCACGTGACGACGTGACTGATCAGATGATTCGTGCACGTGCATTGCAGGTTTTCTAAGCAAGTGAGAGTGAAGTAACGTGTAGTTTTAGAAATATGTGTATGCACAAACAGCTTTTTGAAGGAGAATGTTATCCAATTCCTGAAGCTGAAATTAATAAATTAAGTTATAAATCAGTTATTATACACCTGTATTTATTCAGGTCTGGGCATACACATTTGTAAAATAGTTTGACGTGGTGTAAAATTGCTTTGTATTTGTGTGTGGATAGAAGCACGCATTACACACTGCACACATTTATTAACTTTACGCTTGCAGAGCATGCCATATGCATTTGTTAAAGACACATTTCTCTCTGTAGTTTGATGACCTGCAGCGAAACAAAAAACGATATACAGCATAAGCAAACGTTAGCAGTGATGAGACCAAAGGACTTCAGTGTTTCATTTTGTAAGATGTTGATGTTGGTCAGTTTTAAAAACGGAGCACAGTGTGTCTGATTTGTAGAGATGCATGTGGTTCTTTTCTCATGTAGCACTGTCACATGACATTTCTTAAACGATAAGCTGAACATTGATCCATATACAGTGATGATTGCAGGGGGTTTAAACTATGCTAAACTATCTTGTAATCACATAAGGAGCTCACTATAGTGTAAGAACTTTGGATTTTAAAGGTGTTTCCTTTTACAGCCACAAGCATTGGTATTGTCTTTAACAGCACAGTCAGGAAAAGCACACTAATGTTTTAGTAGCTAAACATTTAGACCCATTTAGTACTAATAATAGTAAATCCATCAATAGGATAAAAAAAATATTATAAAACATTATGGACATTTTTATTTTATTGAATGTTTTTTCTTACCTTCTCAAAGTCCTTTAAGGGGTTCTCCAAACTCAACTGCAAAGTGTTCCCCACCAGGGGAAGGCCTGGGGGGCCTGGTGGGAAGTTCTTCGGCCTCTTGGATTTGAGTTGAAGAATAAGAAATAAAAGGCAGAGGCATAGCAGTGCAATTGAAACAAACATGGTGAGACGATTTGGACTGCACTATGAAAAAGTGTTAGTTATTACTGATCTCTGGCTCTCTTCCACAGCATTGACTTGAAATGAGAGGAGTAGCTGGCAGACCCACATTTAAATATGTAGCTCAGCCGGCCCTCTTCTACCTACACACCTTGAGATTTGTGTGAAGGGTGAAACACGCTGTGTTTCACCCTTCACACAGAGCACATTGCTCCACCACCTTTAGCGTAATGTGACAGGCTACTGTACAGCGGTATCAGATTTCCTTAGAAATCTGATATCGCATAGTGTCAGGCATTTTTCTGTGTTTCATTTTCTTCCATTGTTAATAAAACACATTTGAATACGAGGATCCTCATTTCTATGTGAAGAAGAACGTGGAAGTAAACTGGGTAAACTGACTAATCTACAAGAATTTGCTGTGACTTGTAAAGATCTGAAAGAAAAGAGTGAAGGAGTCAGAATTTCCAGGTAAAAACTGAGCTGAACATGCTCAAACAGCAGGAAACCCTCACATAAGATCATAAACTAAATAAACTTTAATATTAAGATACAAAGAGACAAAGCGTAAACAAGATTTAGATAAAAAGACCTGCTTCTGTATTTTATAAATGTGTAACATACGTGTGGTTCTTATGTAGCACTGGCAGCAATGATTGCACAGCTGTGATATGGAAAAACTAAAATCATAAAATGAAAATGTATCCATGTACAACGATCACTCTAATGGCTGTAAAATATCAGTCGGCTATTTTCAAACTCTTCTTTGAGAAAAAGAATGAAAAAAGAAAACACTCCATTTGTGTGAGTTGAAAGGCCTGTTGGATCATTGAACTGTACAGGTGCTGAACTCTATACAGACAGCACATTACGTAATCAGCTAAGTAGCAAAGGGCCAGCTGCTGCTGAGCAACCAACCTTGTTTTATTGCAAGGATTTTGTAAGGTAGATGAGTCAGAGCAATGGTAAAAGTTACTGTTGCTTTGCAACAAAATCTTCACCTAGCTGCTCTTGCTAATGCTGCTAGCATTATGGAAACATTAAGGCTAGCAGAGTTACTGAAGTCCATTACATCAAGACTAAAAGAATCTTGTTAATGTTTGCAAGTGCTGCACTGCAGGGAGGACTTTATCGTGAAAGCGTGGCTATAAAAGTCTAAGAATACAAAACATGCAGTTGGATCAAGTTGAGGATGTGCATTTCTTAAATAAGGGTTGTATAGGAATTTCTTTTACTTATGTATTAATCACATTATTTTATTGTATGATACCTTGGTGCCACTGGATTCTAACAAGTCTCACACTCATACATTAAGACAAATGGTGGGGGTGTAGTAAGGAAGTTGGGGGAAGCAGACCACTCCACAGGAAGTCTTTTGTCTCTTTGAGGACTCTGGGAGGTAGCAAGGGAGTGCGAACCTTAAAGTGTGAAACAGCTGTGCACTGCCTTTGTTCCTGAAGAAGGTATTTAACTGAGAGCCATGCTAGGCTCAGGGAGACTCTGCTGACCGTCTGCCCCGCGGACATGTAGGCTCTCCACAAGCTTGGTTTTCTGTTCTTTGTGTGTTTGGATTAAAGAATGTTAGCTACCGCTCACCGCTCGTCTGCAGGCTTTATTTAAGGGAAAACTTCCACAACAGGGTTTCAGTAGATTTAATGCAAGTTCAAATCTTCAATGTTTCACGTTTGAAGTTTGAAATAATCAAATTTTAATACTTTTTATGATCCTGTAAGTGTCTGATATTGAGTTTAAAGAGATTCTTTGAGAAATTCTTCGAGGCCTTTAAAGATCATAATGATCATGGTCTGGTACTAATAACTGACCAAAGCTCAGTTATATTGTGGTAAATAGACCAAGATTAAAAACAACTTAGTGAAAAGCCAAATCAAATGTAACTAAGAAAATGACTGAGGTGAAAAGTTTGTTTGAAGTTTTATGTTGTTGGGCCAGAAACAATCTTTAATCTATTTATGGAGTCATGAGCTAACAAATAAAGAACAGCCTGAAAATAAAAGAAGCTGATTCAAACTGCGGAAAGTGTGAAATACAAGAAACAAATGTGAGTTTCATACGTTTATTTCATATTTCACCAATGCAGTAGAAATAAGAAATGGATAAAAGTTTCCCAGATAACTTCCGACCAGGACCAACTGCTAGTTAATGTCCATCTGCACACCGCCTCTGCGGCGTTCTGAGTTGGACTTTCATGCGGTAAGGTTTGGGAGTCAGAGTGACCCCATAGACTGGAGTGAAGTCTGGTTCTCCTGCGTCCTCGGGCCAGATGAACTTAAACTTCCTCAGCAGAGTCACCATGATGAGGAAGAGCTCCATGCGAGCCAGACCCTCTCCGAGACACACCCGAGGACCTGAGACGTTGAAAAAAATACCTCAGTATCATCTACGACAGAAGATTTAATCATCTATGTCGGTATGTGAATCGTGTCTTCATGTACCTGCAGAGAAAGGCATGAAGGCCTCTGGTTTAACAAACTCTCCTTTGTCATCGAGGAAGTTTTCAGGGTTGAATTCATGAGGGAATTTCCACTGTCCCTCCTCGCTGAGCACTGAGGTCAGATTCTCGATGATCATTGTTCCCTGAGGACGAAATCAACCTCAAAACCATTAAGGATGCTCGTCACTTTATTGCCTCTACCTATTTAACCAGTTGGCCCTTACCTTGGGAATGGAATAACCCATCAGCTCTGTGTCTTTAGTGGTGCAGTGGAAGACACTGAGAGGAACAGTGTTGGCAACTCTCTGTATCTCATGAATCACAGCCTGGATGAAGAGAAGACATTTCTTTGACTTAGAGCAGAATACATGCATGCTGTCAAATTCAGCCACAAAAACAATGCATATATACTTTGAGCAATATTTTGATGAATAATCCAGTGGATCTGCAGTTCCACAGAGCAGCTGTTTGTTGACAGTCTGTGCTTTGGTTTGAGAGTCTCTGAGAAGAATCGACACAGCTACAAATAGAGTTACCGTTTCACTTTTACTCATTTATAAATTAATTCTAAACTTTACATGGCTTTGTGTCACCATCTAACAAACACGGCACTCACAACCAAACACCTTAGATGTAAGTAAAAAAAAAAATACCTGCATGTAGGGCATCTTGTGTCTGTCCTCAAAACTGGCCTGATCTTTCCCTTCCAGCACTCGGTCTATCTCCTCCTGACATTGTTCTGTTAGAACAGGACAACACAAACACTTTGCAGTACACCATAACCAGTGATATAACTATGATTTTAGAAAAGTAACTTCGTAGGCATACAACATTTGATATACACTATATGGACTAGTATTTGACCACAATGCTTAATATTTGAATTCAGGTGTTTTCAGTTTCTTTGCCACAGATGTAACAAATTAAGCACGTAGCCATGCAATGTGCCTTTACGAACATCTGTGAAAGAATGAGTTGTTACACAGAGCACAGTGAATCAGAGTGTGGTACTCCAATCAACTGAAGTCAGCCACAAAGTGACAGACCATATTAAGTTACAGTGGGTTTGCTGAATGCGGAGGCACACGGTGCATTAAACTTGCTAATGCTCTGCTGAATCAATGACAATGCAGAGCAGTCCTCCTCTGGCATTAAAAATATACATCGGCAGCTTCGTGACATGGGTTTCCATGGACGAGCCTGTAGGTGTACTGTGTATGCAGTCCAGTATATTGGACCTAAACATCAACAAATCATTTGCAAAAATGGCTGTTTTACATTAAGGGCCTTAGTATACAGCACAGCAGTGTGCATGACTTTATGGTACAAGAGAACAAGAGCTGATAACAAAAAGCCAAGTCATATGTGCAGGTTTACCTTGTATGTGTGGGTAGTTCACAAGATAAAGAAAACCAGTAAGCAGGGTGTTGGATGTAGTGTCAGTCCCAGCAAAGTAAAGATCCAAGGTGAACCTAAGGAGCTGCGTTTCTGAAAATGAAGACCCATCGTTGCCTCTCTAAGAAAAAGTTATAAATGGAAAAGAAAGTGACAGACACGGTACGAGAGACGGAACGGTCACAGCCACACGTATGTTCACCTTTCTGCATTAAAACTATGAATCTCTTTTTAAAGAGTTGTGTTAGAATGAATTCAAATTGATTAGTTTTTAATTCATTAAACTGCAGCCTGTATTTATATAAATTCTAATATATGACATTGTAAACTGTTCCTTTTACACACACCTTTTCCAGTTCATCCAAATAGCAGTCAATAAAGTCGCACGCCTCTCCCGGGACTCTGGTCTTCTTGTGCTCCCTCACAAAATCAGCTACAAGATTTTCTAAAGCCTAAAAAATACAAGGGACTCTTCATTTCTTACAATTTGCTTTCAACAAATAAAGTACATAGAGTATGTCCTTGTAGTTAGTGTTTTCGTTGTATTACCTCAGCATTGTTGAAGACCTTCCTGAAAGGCAGCGGCAGGTAACGAATTAAAGGAAGAGAGTCATACAGCTGTAAATAAAGAGAAGTCTTCAGTTTTCCTTTGAGCTTCAGTTGTACCTGATAAATAAAAGATCCTCAGTATTTCGAACCACTAAAAAGGACTTCTCTGTTCTACGTCTCCTTATGTCCAGTGCTTCCTTCTCTTACTGTCATGGTTGCAGCTTTTTCGCCTCAGAGTTTTTGAATAGCTTTAGAGTGTTTTGGATGAACTGTCAGTGTTGTTTTTGTTTTTTCAGTTTGGAGTTTGATTATTTGTGTCAGGGCTCTGTGTGCGGGCAGGTGGAGATGTGGATCCAAGTGCAGGACTCTCAGGCGGAAATATAACTGAAAACCACAGCTTTATTGCTGGCACCAACAAAACATAAACCAAACATGAAAACACTAACTGGAACACACAGGCAGGATCTGAGGGTACGACGTGACACTGAGCACAGGAAAACACAGGGCTAATATACACAGGGTGGTAATCAGCAAATGGGCAACAGGAGGGAGGGATCAGGGTTAACGAGACGGGGGGAACCAAGCTGCACACACTAACATAAGACAAAGACTTTCACAATAAAACAGGACACATGAATTACTAAACAAGCATGCAGACTTTACACTGAGAGACAGAGAGAGACTGACACATGGAACCTGAACTAAACTAAACGTGAGATATAACTGAGAACAAATCCTTAAGCACAGATAAACAGAAACAAGAAATAATCATCATCACTACGAGAATAAGAAAACAATCCATGAAGCAGAATTAAACCGAAATATAATAAACTCAAAATACTGGGTCCAACGGACCCAGAACCGTGACAGAACCCCCCCCTCTAAGGGCTGGCTCCCGACAGCCCTAAACAAAAAAGCACAAAGCACCAGGCCAGGGTGGGCAGAGGGGGTCCAGGATGGAGGGCCAGAAACCAAGCAAAAAACAAGGAGCAAGAGTCCACGAAAAGTTCAGGGGACCGACCGTGCACACGGCGACGGGCAAACATTTCTGGAGGCCGACCGTGCACACGGCAACGGCGGCGACGGGCAAACAGTTCTGGACGCCGACCACTTGGAAGGCAGTGGCGGCCACTGAGCAGGTCTGGAGGTCGGCCGCGATGCCAGCGGCGGCGACAAACCCTTTCCGGAGGTCGGCCACGATGCCAGCGGCGGCGACAAACCCTTTCCGGAGGCCGTCCCCCAAGGCCATGACGCCACCTTAGAGGCGGCGTGGCAACCGCAGGACCAGGCGTGGATGAAGGGACGGCTGCGGAACCTGACAGCAGCGACACTGCAGGCGGTGATGCGAATGGTGATGATGTAGAAGTCGGGGGGGATGATTCAGCAGATGACGGCTGAACAGACTTCCCCGGACCGTCAGCAGATGTGAGGATGTGCTGGGCGGGCTCCTCGGACCCACCAGCTAACTTGGCTTGAAGCTGGACGGGCGGCTCGGGCCCTCCAGAAGACGTGACTTGAAGCTGGACAGGCGGCTCGGGCCCTCCAGCTGACGAGGCAGGACGCTGGCTGGGTTCTCCCAAACCCCCAGCTGACGAAACCTTAGGCTGGACTGGCTCCTCGGGCCCTCCAGCTGGAGCAGAAGCAGGACCAGAGGCAATAGGGACCCCTGACTGAGGGTGAAGATGAGTGACTGACTTAGCAGATGACAAAGCTAATGATTCCTCCACTAACTGAGCTACTGACTGGGTTATGGACTGTAACAAAGCTTGCAGAAAATCTGGTTGAGGTAGCGACTGAGCTATGGATAGTGAGGGTGAAGACTGAGCTATGGGTGACTGAACTTGAGATGAAAGCGGTGGTGGAGTAGGTGACAGGGCTACAGGTGGCTGCTGAGCAGGAAACACTGGAAACTGAGCTGAAGGTGGCTGCTGATCAGAAAACTGAGCTGACACGGGCTTAAGAGTCTCTGGGGTGACACACACATTGTTTGCTCTCACAGAAGTGTTGAGTTGAGGACGAACAGCAGTCACTATATGCTTGACGGGTTCAGGAGCATGATAATCATCCAGAACTTTTTGAGGCATAGAGTCATAGATCTCCTTGGTTTCATCAACAGGTTTAGAAAGGTGAGGTATGGGACAGTCTAAATAGTGCAATGAACCGGGAGAACTGTCCTTCAAATAATCACTCCTTTCATTTACAGTTCTTATTTCAGCAGGGGGCGAAAGAGTAGCCCCACCACTCACCCTAGCCGGCTGTTCAGAAAAAATCCTAGGCACCCACTGGAGCTGTGAATGCTGGCGGCGGGTCCGCCGCTTTCCTGTCGAAGAGGGATCGGGGCTGGCTGAGGGTGACGTGGCAAAACTCTGCTGCGGCTGCTCCCTCTGCGGTGTGGAAACGCTGGGTGAGTCGGGTGGCACAATAATGATTCCTAACATTTTGTAGAACGCCTGTGCAGGCGTAAGCTGGTTGCTTGCAAGCTCGTAGTAATCCTCCCGGGACCGGCTGGAGCGTTTTCTGTGAGACCGGGGCGTCCGCGGGGAGGAAACAGACGAGTGGGCCGAAGGGTAGGCTGCCAGCAAGGAACGGCAGCACGGAGGCCCTCCAAGCGCTAGCCGGGTCCCGTCAAAACGGGAGCTGCGCTTCCACAGGAAGTCCGCTGGATCCATTACTGGTCGCGTCGTTCTGTCAGGGCTCTGTGTGCGGGCAGGCGGAGAGGAGGATCCAAACGCAGGACTCAGACACTAACTTGAAACTCAAAAACCTCAGCTTTATTGCTGGTACGAAAACAAAACATGAAGTGAACATGGAATATGGAGACCCGAAACACACAGGCATAATCTGATGGTACAACACGACACCGAGCATTGGAAAACACAGGGCTTAAATACACAGGGTAGTAATGAGGGAATGGGCAACAGAAGGGAGACACAGCTGGGGGAGATCAGGGCTAACGAGACGGGGGAGCTAAGCTGCACACACTAACATAAGACAAAGACTTTCACAATAAGACAGGAAACAAGAATTACTAAACCAGATGCAGACATGACACTGAGAGACAGACTAGACACTGAACAGAAACTGTAATACACATGAGAACCCAAAACCTAAGAACTGATCCCTCACCAAGAATAACAGAAACAGATCCATAATGATAATAATAAACAAAGCACCAGAACTAGGGATGGGTATCAAAACCCGGTTCTTGTTGAGAACCGGTTCCCACTGTTTCACTTCCTTGGAATTGTTTGCCATTTTTGCAAACGATTCCCTTATCGATTCCAGTCGCCCCGAATGACGTCACCACGTTGCGGAGCGTCATTTACCTGGCAGGAAACACGGCGCCAGCGGCTCAAACGCTAAAAAGCTTGGTTATACTTTACGAGAACGGATGACAACAGGGCAACTTGCAATACTTGCAAAGTAGATATTTCATTTAAGGGAGGAAACACTACGAATATGCAAAAGCATTTGCTCACAAAACACACGATGACCTTAAATGAATGTCGTGTTTTTAATTCCGCTCCGGACTCGTGAATCTCAACCCAGCAGCAGCGGTAACGTTTGCACGTCCTCTCCCGTTAATGCGGCAGGTAAATAATCAACTAACAGTGCATATTATGTTAGCGTGATCTGCCTTATTACAAACCTGCCATTACTGTGCATTTAGTGACCATGATGAGACAGACAGAGTCTGGCTCAGATGCTGGCAGTTCTCGCTGCAGTCTACCGGCAGCGTCTCCTTTCAGGCCAGGATAGACGAATGTCACCGAGCAGTGACTCAGTTTGTGGTCAAAGGCTTGCACCCGTTTGCCACAGCAGATGATTTTCGGTAAGTGAATGTGTTTAATTGTAGGCAGGACATTACTGGATATTCTTGTGTAATTGCTACAGAATAATTTATGTTACACTTTGTTATTGCTACAGGAGAATATTTATTTTATTATTTTACATTTACATTTTTTTTCCTGGGACCCTGTGACACCCCATTGAAGAGCCGTAGGCTGGATCTCTTAAGACCTCACTGTTGGGTTTGTAAGGCCATGTTACTCCTAAATTTCTACCTTGTTCAAAGAGAAGATAAAAAACAAAGTTCTAAGCTAATCGACCTTAGTGTTCTCCTTTTTTAAACAGAATCAATAAGAGAATCGATAAAGAATCGAATCGTTAAACAGAATCGAAAATGGAATCGGAATCGTTAAAATCTTATCAATACCCATCCCTAACCAGAACATCAGAAAACAATCCATAATGCAAAAGTAAACTAAAACATAATAAACTCAAAATACTGGGTCCAACGGACCCAGAACCGTGACAATTTGTTCAAGTGATTTACTGTTTCAACATTTGTTTTGAATCCTTGTTTTCTACTTAGCTTCAATTCCTACTTTGAGTTAATCTGCATTTATTTCTCTCATCGGTTTCTGCCTCTGCCACATCTTTCCCCTGAATTAGTTCATTCATGTTTCAGTAAGAGTTTATTTTCAGTTTTAATATGATAATTACTTTAATCGTTTGTCTTGCTTAGGTTTTCAGTTTCTGACTGATATACACTATATTGCCAAAAGTATTCGTTCATCTGGCTGCACAAGCATATGAGTGAAATCCAATTATTAACCCAAAGGGTTTAAGATCATGTGGAATCACCCTCTTCATCTATGGCAGCTTCAACTCTTTTTGGAAAGCTTTCGACACGGTTCACGAGAGTGTTCATGGCAATTTTTGGCTGATGACTGATGATGGACGAGAAGGTCTGGCTTACAGTCTCCACTCTAATTCATCCAAAAAGGATTGTGTCAGGTTGAGGTCAGGACTCTGTTTAGTCCAGTCAGCTTCTTCTGCAGCAAACTCACTCATCATCCATTACAGACTTGCTTTGTGCACTGGTACACAGTCATGTTGGAACAGGAATGGGCCGTCCCCAAACTGCTCCCACAAAGTTAGGAGCATGATTGAAAATTCAAATTAATGATTTTGCGTTTCTGGGACATTTTGTCTTTTGTTGGTGTTTTCTGCATCTTCATTCTGGATCTTAGTTCCTTTTGAAACTCTACAGACTCCACAGAGGTTGTGACACATAAAGCAGCTATCATTGTTATAGACTAAGGTGCTTTTACTCACCATAGCCCATGGTCCATTGGTTATCCTGGTATTCTCAGTAAAGCATCGGACAATAAATTGTATTAACGCATGATCATACTCATAGCGTGTGGCAAAAAGGACTTGACAGATGATATTGGAGGCCGCATTGTGGAACATAACTCGAGGACTCATGGTTTTACCTGTGCAAGAAATAATGTAACAGCACAGAATTGTGAAATAATGCACAATAACGTGACAGGAAAAAAAGCACTACCCAATTTAGCTATGGATGCACAGATGGACCTACCAACACTCTCTTCCAGGGTACTAATGATGTGTTTTATCTCCTTATGAATCCTGTCCTCCATTGAGTTCTTCCCCAGACCAAAGTTCCGCAAAGTGGTCAAAGCAAAGCGACGATGTTCCTTCCAACTAGAGCCGTAATCAGCCATAATGACCCCTACAACAAGTTTAGTAGCACAAAGAGGAGAGAACCTAAGTATAATTCATGTAGTTATCCTACAGGACAGAGCTGAACTTTGCCTCCTCTTAAGTAAACTGGCAGCATTTTGTGATCTTTTTTTCTCCTTTGGTGGAATTTTAATTTGAATGTGTGAATACAAATGCACGTCTTTTTTGTAG
Organism: Maylandia zebra; assembly: GCF_041146795.1. Classification (NCBI taxonomy): domain Eukaryota; kingdom Metazoa; phylum Chordata; class Actinopteri; order Cichliformes; family Cichlidae; genus Maylandia; species Maylandia zebra. Next base: position 1,430,342 of record NC_135173.1, read on the forward strand.
TCCTACCTAACATCGCATTGAATTCAATTCATTAAAAAAAAAAATTATATAGCACCAAATCACAACAACAGTCACCTCAAGGCGCTTTATATGAGCGAACAGTTGTTGGGATTTGGGGACATATTACATGACATATGTCTTATATTACATGTAATGTTTATTGTACCTTTCCTCTTGGTGATATCACTGACAAACAAGTCTTGGGGTCGTCCAGCAAAATCAGTAGCCTTTGTCACTATAGCTTCTTTGATTGCCTTCATCCCATTGATGATTACAGCCGGTTTGAGACCGATGTAGATGCTGTAGACATCTCCATAGGACTTCCTCAGCTGGCAGAGAAAATAACAAGTGTTTGCAATTATTTTATGACAAATTCAGATGGATATTTTCATCAAATCTTGATGTGGGTTCAATCATCCAGTTAAGAAAACCTCAAAATGTGATTCTGCTCATCTGGATGTAGTGTATCTGAGTCTTACTGGAAGCACTGAAAATACAGACAATTGTTGCTATGTGCAAATGTGCATGGAGATTTGTCTAACGTCATACTTTGTAAGGCTGTAATACAGTCCTTAAGCGTGGTATTAGTCGGCTGTTAGTGGTGGTTGTGTCAACGTAAGGCAAGCTCAGATGGACAGACCACAACAGATGTGCTCTATGTTCACTGTAAGTAGATGTTGAAGGTTTTTTCAGTAGGTGTCATAAGTAACTAGTACTTGTGTGTATGTGTTAGTCCCCATAGGGAAATTACTCCTCTTTTTATTGTTTATTATATTTTATTTTCAGATGTTACAGATGGGACAGACATGAGTGAGGGATAGGAAAGGGAGAAAGAAAGAGGAAGGAAAAGAAAAACAGAAGGGGAGAGGGACAGTGAGAGAGGGAGGAAAAAAAATCTCCTGGATCACCTGTTGAGAGAAGAAGAATAGAAAACAAGCAAAAAAAAACAAAAAACAAAGCAACATACTAAACACAACACCATCGCATTAATCTAGCTAAGTGTAAACAGCAGTAAATACTAAATATTCAATGTTGTTGTGCAGCACGCAGGACAGACAGCGCACAATGTGCTTTGAGGTAGCAGCCAAGTAAGGTGTAATTTAAGTCTACGAGCAGTGAACATCCGTGTGCACACCTGTGTGGATCAGCGCGCTTGTATTCAAAAGGTTTCCACATGTAATGGTCTGCTAGAGGATGTAGAGAGCCATAGCCCCGTCCCCCAGGGCATGAAGCAGGCATGGAGGAGATCCAGGCCCCAGACATCCAGAGGCCCCAGAGTGCGAGAGCCCAAAGACGACCACTGGAGGGGCATCCGTGCCACCCTCATGGGAAGGGCTGAGGATCCCCAGACAAGGCGTCACCCAGTAGCCACGGAGCAGAAGCTAGAGGGGGCTGCACCGGCGTGCCCGCCGGCTCTGCCGGCAGCCAGCTGTGCCAGAGTGAACCGAGCCGCAGGCACAGAGGCCAGAGGCCCGAGGGCCCCCCGCACCCCGGAGGAGGCCTGACCAAGCAACAGGCGCCAGGCCCCTCCAAGTAGCCACCGGGAGTGAGCTGGTACATACCTGAGTGCCCAGCCCCGGACACCAAGAACCACCAATGCACCGACCCCTGAGGGCATCAGTCACCGGCAGGGAGTGTGGTGAGGGGAGATAGGCCTTGGAGGGCCTGGGAGTTCCCAGAGAGGTGGAGTCTAAGACCCGACCTGACATATAGACACAGACACAAACATGCATTCCCACCCTCATGCACACATATACAAACACTCAGCACTCAGCCAACGTAACGATAGACACAAATGGACATTGTACACACAATCACACTCCCCAAACATACTCTATACCCCAGGTCCAGGTACCCTCACCCCTGGAGGGGGAAACGGTACCTAGACCCAGGAGATGTTACCTTTTCCCCCGGGATGGAGGCAAGCAGACCGTCCCAGGCTCCGCAGCAGCAGGGAGGCCAATCGGACAGCCAACATCTCCTCCCAGTCCCCCCGCCCCGATGGCTAGCAGAGAACGGGGGTGTGTGAAGACCCCATACCTCCCTCCTCCCGCTCATGTGTAGTGTTGCTGCGTGTTGTTCTAAAGTGCATTTAAAACAAGAGAGAGCAAGGCCTGATCTCTTGTTTGTATGGGAGAATATGTTCCTTTGGCAACTCCTCAACCTCGGCTATTAAAATGGCATGGGAGCAGGATTTGGGGTGTGTGATTCAGGATGACTCTTGGGATAAAATTCTTTACCGGGTCCATGGCTCCTCATTATGTGCCAAACACAGGCTGATTCAATGTAAGAGTTTGCACCGTGTACACTGGACTAAAGCCAGACTAGCTCAAATATACCCCAACCTTAGCCCACCCGACCCCACCGCAGAGGAAACTGTACCCACCCCAACATTCAATCATCTCCCAGACTACACAAGACAACAGACACCCAGGTTAAGTTTATTCTCCACCTCTCCTATGTCTCTCCCCCACCTGCAGAGTGGACTCCTGCAAGGATGGAACAACCTCCCCGCCAATTGAAAAGCCCCCCAGTTAGGCCGATGCACCAGAGGCCCCCTGCGCCAGGGCTGAGCCCCCGTGCACCCACCCGCTCACAACCTCGGTGACACACCGACGAGGACTGAAGCCCCCAAGGCCCAGCCCCCAACCCCAAACCCCCACGCCTGCCCCGGATCCATTCAGGGGCGGCCAGGCCACCAGGCCAGTAACCTACGTCCACCAGTACAGACCATCCTCCAGCCCCGCTGCACGCAGCCACGAGGAGAACAACCTCTAAGAGCGACCAGAGCCACTAACCAGGTTATGAACACAACCTCCTCTGCATTTAACCCATTCACCCAGTGAAGCAGTGGGCAGCCACCAATGCAGCGCCTGGGGAGCAGTGTGTAGGGATGGTACCTTGCTCAGGGTAGCTGTTCAGTGGAGTCGAACCCCCGACCTTACAATCATGGGGCAACCACTCTACCTACTGAGCTATCCCTGCCACTTGGAACTTTTTGCAAAAAATAAAATGCTACCCATAACTTGTTCAACTTATGGTTCACCTAAGCAAGCTCTTACATCATCTGACAGAAAGGACAAAATAATAAAGTACCTAGCTAAAAAAAAAAGCTCAGTGGAGGAACTGATATCTAACTACAGTAGAAGCGACGGTAACGTGCTTGAAACTCACAGTATAACCTTAAAGTTACATACATTTGCAGATCTGCTATGGCCAGTGTTGGGAAGGTTACTTATAAAATGTATTCCATTACAGATTACAGATTACATGCCCCAAAATGTATTCTGTAACGTATTCCGCTACGTTACTCAATGACAGTAACGTATTCTGAATACTTTGTGTAAATGCCGGCAAAGCCACTTTACTTTGCACTTTTATTTTGAAGAGTACCTTAGCACTTCCTCTTTTATTGTGTCAGACTTCCTGTTCTGTTCTCGGTGAGGCAACGCAAACACGTTGCTTCAGAGTGAGTAAAAGCGTTTGTTTTTGAGGGTACTCATGCAAAACTATGTGTTTTATTTATCTGTCACATGCTATAACTTTGAAAGTTTACTCAATGTGGTTGAATTCGTTTTTTATTGTGTATGCATGTCATTTGTTTGTGGTGTGGAAAGACTGGCTAAGAGATGTGCATGGAGGAGGTTGGCTAGCTGATTCAGCATGATTAGCACCCTTGGAAGCAGAAAGAGGTTGGTTAATGATTGCAAATGATTGTTTATGTATTTAAGAGACAGAATGGTTGTTGTTAATTCATTTTATTAAATGCTGTAACATAAGTAGTTTAAAAACTATTGATTTATGTCAATGTCACTATTTGAGTTAATCAAAATAATTTTCTATGGTAAAATGTGAACATTTCTGCACTTTTTACGTAAATGTTTAATGGTATTTGTTTGTGCATCTTTATAGTTTTCACGGTGCCATATTGTCGGTGGTTAAAGGAGGAGAGAATAAAGTTGCATCAGTCGAAGCTCTCTGCGTCACGAGTGGTAATTCCAAGTGGGCAGCTACAGTGAAAACTCTCTGACTGCAAGAGACCTGCCATCCCTGCAGAGAACCTGACACCATTTCATCAGAGATCCAGCTACCAACCTGTTACCAGCCAGCTGATTCCACTCGCATCCACAAACTGCACTCGCAAGGTTAGAAAGAACAGCATACTAAAACTCAAGACTCCAGATACTGAAAGAGACATTGACTACCAAGAAGAAACACGGGACTGCTTACACACATGCACAAGCTTAATGCATAACTAGAAACTCTTTAAATAATGTTACGAGGCCAAATTAATTCATGGACTGCCAACACATAATATTCCTGAATCTGGTTAATGTTTCTTGGTGAGCGAAATGTGTTTTTTGTGGAATAATAATTCACAGGATGTCTGTTTATGAAAAGGTTTAAAAGGTGAAGCTCATTAGCTAATTTATGAACATTTGTTGTTGCTGTCTTACACTAAACATACCTTTGAATGTCCATAATCAGTAAATGTTTGACATAGCGTTACTCTGTGGTAAAGATTAACTACAGCTTTAAAGTATAGTCAAGCAGTAAGGCAATCAAAGCTACAATCGACTTAAGGCAGCTACAGAAACAAAATGTCACTACCGGAAGAGCAAACAGACAACCCCACAAACGCACCATGTGAATCCAGCTCATCAGAAGAAGAAACAGACAACCCTATAAACGCACCATGCAAATCTAGCTCACGTGAGAGAAAATTAACAGAGAAAGGCCTAGAGATGCAAAAGCACGATATCAGAAAGCGTGAAAAATCATTCAACAAGACTTATAACTCTTGGAAGCTCGTAGCAAGGGAAACTAGAACAAAACTAAAATCCCTCTGTTCAGCAGAAGACCTCAATAAACTGCAGCAAAACATTGAAGCAAAGCACGACGCTGTAAGTTCACAGTATGAACCTATCCTGCGTAACAGTAACACCACACCTGACATTGTCAACAAAATGGACGCCTGTGTTACGCTAACAAAGGAGGTATGTAACCTCATAAGTGACCGTCTAAAGACTGTTCATGAGGAATATAATAACCATCTTGAGAAAGAAAGAGTAAGAGAAGTGTTAAGCAAGAACGAATATAGGTCTGTTTTTGGCGACAGCATAACGGAAACTGCAAGCTCTATAGAGTTGTCAGAGCAATTGAGCCGTCACTCTGGCTCATCCTGTACCCGCAGCAGTAGAGTAGATGCAGAAGCAGAGCTTGCTGCCAAGCTGGAGCAATCAAAGGCTATGGAAGAAATTCAAGCACAGCAAGCACATCTTCACAAGTTAGAAAGTGAATGGAAACTCAAAGAGGCAAAAATGTTGTCAGAAATTAAACTAAAAGAGGTGGAAATGCAACAACAGTTGGAACAAGAAAGAGCAAAACTACAGCAGTTACAAGCAGACAAAGAAGTTGCTATAGCAATAGCTCGCGTGAAGGCGTACAACAGCCTTGAAGGGTTTGAGAACCACAACGGGGAAATTGATAGTAAAATTAGCTCTGCTTGCTACAGAAGGCAAATTGAACCTCAGCTGAATCCAAATGCCGCATCATTCCAACCCCACCAAGCAATTCCAGAAATGACAACGACCCAGGAGTCTGTCAGCTTAGCACAAGCAATCGCTAGCTCATTAAGTATGAATCGCTTGCCAGTTCCTGAGCCTGCCACATTCAGTGGGGACCCTTTGCAGTTCACCGATTGGAAAATGTCATTCATTAATCTGATTGACCGAAAACCCCTTCCAGCAAGCGAGAAGATGTTTTATCTGAAAAATTATCTCGCAGGAGAAGCACGCAAAGCGGTAGAAGGTTTCTTTTACCAAGATTCAGAAAATGCATACAAGGGAGCATGGAAGGTCTTAGAGGACAGATATGGGAACCCATTCATTATACAGAAAGCATTTCGTGATAAACTCATGAGATGGCCGAAAATCAGCGCAAATGACCCACTAGCGCTACGAGAGTTTGCTGATTTCCTCAAAGGATGCTCTGAAGCAATCCCACACGTCAAAGGACTAGCTATCCTAAACGATTGTGAAGAAAATCACAAATTGCTCAAAAAACTGCCAGAATGGATCGTGCGCAAGTGGAGTCGAATTGTCGTAGATGAACTTGACGAATCTGGCACCTATCCAAATCTTGCATGCTTCACAGACTTCCTGAGTAGAGAAGCACGGATAGCTTGCAACCCGATAGCTTCTCCACTGTTGATGAATTTCAAACCTGTAGATGATCGAATCCCAAAGAGAGCCAAAGTCTTCAACACAAACATGCAACCAAAGAGTTCCGCTCAGGAGAAACAAGACACAAACATTAGTAAACCAAAATCACCTTGTTCTGTTTGTAGAAATGAAACTCATGGAATCTCAAGGTGTCCCATCTTTGCAGCTAAGAGTGTTGAAGATAAAAGGGCATTCATCCATGAAAACCGGCTCTGCTTTGGATGTTTAAGAAAAGGTCATATCACCAAAGATTGCAAAAGGCGACACACGTGCAACATTTGTGAACGTCGTCATCCAACCTGCTTGCACGAAAACAGAAAGCGAAACCCTGCAGAAGCAGTAACAAATAGCTCCACTCCCAAAGAAGAACCTGTAAACCAGGAAACACACAAGGTCATGTCTCATACATCAACACAACGCGTTTCGGCTACCTCAAGTATTGTCCCAGTCTTTGTGTCTTCTGTACAAGAACCACAGAGAGAAATACTCACCTATGCATTGCTAGACACACAAAGTGACTCAACATTTGTCTTGGAGGACATACTTGATAAGCTGAATGTGGCTGTCCAACCAGTAAAACTGAAACTCAGTACCATGACGGCTATTGACACAGTCATCTCGAGTAAGAGTGTTCATGGTTTACAAGTTAGAGGACTCCACTCTGAGAGTTGTATCCAACTACAACAGGCTTATAGCCGCAACTTTATCCCAGTGGACAAGTCGTACATCCCAACAAAGGAAACAGCATTACTGTGGCCTCATCTCAGAAGCTTGGCGGAAAAGTTGCCGCCTCTCCAAGATTGTGATGTAGGGCTCCTGATTGGATATGACTGTCCATCTGCGCTGGCTCCTCTTGAAGTCATCATAGGTGACAAGCATGAACACTTCGCACAAAGGTCAGAACTAGGATGGAGTATAATTGGCTCATCAAACCCCCACCTAGACAGACAAGGAAACCAAAGCTTTGTGCATCGGCTCACAGTAAAAGAGTTGCCTGTTCCATCAGCGACAGATGTTCTAAAAGCCCTGGAATCAGATTTTGCTGAGAGAACCTATGAGAACAAATATGTGTCCCAAGAAGATGTCCATTTCATACAGTTCCTCAGTAATCACATCACACAAAGGAAAGATGGACATTACGAAATGCCCCTCCCTTTCAAAGGGAACAGCCCACCCAACCTGCCAAACAACAAGAGGTTAGCCACGGTACGTCTACAGTGTCTCAAGAAAAAACTAAAGGCCAACAAACAATACTACGATCAGTACCGAACATTCATGGAAGAAACCATCAACAGGGGTGATGCAGAGCCTGCTCCAACAGCATCTCAGGGGCAGACCGAGTGGTACCTACCACATCATGGAATCTATCACCCCAGGAAGCCGGACAAACTAAGAGTTGTTTTTGATTGTTCGGCCAAATCCCATGGTGTCTCTCTGAATGATACCCTATTAACTGGACCTGATCTTATCAACCCTCTGGTTGGAGTGCTTTGCAGATTTCGGAAAGAAGCCGTGGCCGTAATCTGTGACATTGAAAGAATGTTCTATCAATTCGCTGTCACCCCTGAATCCAGAAACTATCTGAAATTCCTCTGGTGGAAAGAAGGTGATTTGGAGAAAGAACCTCAGGAGTACAGAATGGCAGTTCATCTGTTTGGAGCTGCATCATCTCCAGGATGCGCCAATTTCGGTTTAAAGCATCTTGCACGACAACATCAAACCGACTATCCTCTAGCATCAGCCTTTGTGGAGAAAAACTTCTACGTTGATGATGGATTAGCCAGCGTTTCATCAGTTGAGGAAGCCAAAGAACTGATCATTCAGTCACAAGAGTTGTGCAGAAAAGGAGGCCTGCGCCTTCACAAATTCAACTCAAATGAAGAAGCTGCTCTCTCCAACTTAGACCCTTCTGAAAGAGCAGCAACCATTGAACCTCGTGGGTTTGACCCATCCCCTTCAGAACGCGCTCTTGGCATTCAGTGGTCGATAGAGGACGACACCTTCAGTTTTAACATCAGCCTGAAAGATCAGTCTTCGACTCGCCGTGGTTGTTTGTCCGTCATTGCCTCACTCTACGATCCACTTGGATTTATCGCTCCATTCAGCCTAAGTGGAAAACTTATCCTACAAGAGCTTTGTCACAGAGGCATTGGATGGGACGACCCACTCCCAGAAGATGTGAAGCCACAGTGGGAGAAATGGATAAATGGTCTTTTCAAGTTGAAGGAGGTCTCAATTCCAAGATGTTACCACCCACACGACTTCCAAAACATTGTCAGAGTAGAGCTACACCATTTTTCGGACGCCAGCTGCTTAGGATATGGTGCATGTTCTTACCTGAGATATAAAAATGACAAAGACGAGGTTCATTGCAGCCTTGTGATGGGAAAGGCAAGGGTGGCACCCTCAAAGGTCACAAGTATCCCGAGGCTTGAACTCGCAGCAGCGGTGGTTTCTGCAAAAGTAAGCGTCCTGTTAAAGGCTGAGCTTGACATGAAAATTGATGATGAGTTCTTCTGGACCGATTCGCAAGTGGTACTTGGTTACATCAACAATGACGCTTGCAGGTTCCACATATTTGTCGCAAACCGTGTTCAACTCATTAGAGACAACAGCAATCCCAATCAATGGTATTATGTGGACACCTCAGAAAACCCAGCGGATCATGCATCCAGAGGGCTTCATGTTTCAGACATCCACTCTACAAACTGGCTGCAAGGACCAAAGTTTCTCTGGGAACGTGAGTTACGTCTAACACCTAGCACTCCAGCTGAGTTACTTGTTGGTGATCCCGAAGTCAAGACAATTCAGGTGCTCGCAACTGACGTCAGTACCTTCAATGATATTCTCGATCGTCTGAATCAGTTTTCATCTTGGACAAAACTCATAAAGGTGGTTGCAAGAATCAAAAGACTGAGATCTCAACAAAAGCATACTGAACATGTGACGATCGAGGAGCGTGAGAAGGCTGCTGAAGCAGTGATAAAGATCGTACAGCAGCACGCCTTCCCTCATGAAATAAAAACGTTTCAAGCCAAAGGTGACCTTCCAAACTCAAGCTCTCTCTTCAGTCTTGACCCCATCTGGTCTGATGGACTCTTGCGCGTTGGTGGGAGATTAAAGTGGTCGTCTCTTTGCCACAAAGTGAAGCATCCACTCATCGTACCAAGCAACAGTCATATAACCAAGCTCATTGTGTCCCACTACCATGCTAAGACATGCCATCAAGGTCGAAGCCAGACACAAATGGAGCTTAGAGCAAATGGATTCTGGGTCATTGGTGGGAGCAAGCTGGTGGCCAAAATGATACACACCTGTGTGCTTTGCAGGAAACTTCGACGACCTACAGAGAGCCAGCGAATGGCTGAACTCCCTAAAGAACGTCTTGAAGCCTCAGCACCCTTCACATTTAGCGGCATGGACTGCTTTGGCCCGTTCATTGTGAAGACAGCACGCAAAGAACACAAAAGATATGGTCTGATTTTCACGTGTCTGTATTCAAGAGCTGTCCATATTGAGATGCTTGAAGATTTGTCAACAGACTCTTTCATCAATGCATTGAGATGCTTCATCAGTCTTAGAGGAGCTGTCCAACAATTACACTGTGACCAAGGTTCTAACTTTGTTGGTGCCAGGAACGAATTCAAGGAAGCACTTAAGCAATGCGACGCCAAGCAATTGGAGACCTTCTTATCTGAAAAACAGTGCGAATTTGTCTTCAACGCCCCTTCTGCCAGCCATGCAGGAGGTGTCTGGGAAAGGCAAATAAGAACGGTTAGGAATGTGTTGAATGCAACCTTCGCACAGTGCCCAGGTCGGCTTGATGATGCCTCCCTCAGAACGCTGCTATATGAAGCCATGGCTATTGTCAACAGTCGCCCATTATCAGTTGACGGAATCAACGATCCTCATGCACTGGAACCTTTAACGCCGAATCATCTCATCACGATGAAAACAAAGGTTGCTCTTCCACCCCCCGGAGTGTTCATGAAAGAAGATTTGTATGCTACAAAAAGATGGAGAAGAGTCCAATACCTTATTGAACAGTTCTGGGGCCGCTGGAAAAGGGAGTATCTGCTCAACATATCAACAAGGCAAAAATGGCACTTACCTCGGCGTAACCTCAAAGTCAATGATATCGTTGTTATCAAGGACGACAATCTCCCACGAAACCATTGGCAACTAGGTCGAGTTGTGGAGACCTTTCAAGACCATGATGGCTTAGTCCGTCGAGTTAAAGTGCGAGTTGGAGAGAGAAAGCCTCAAAGAAAGCAAGATGCCCCTTCTAAACCTTCAATTATTGAGAGACCAATCCAAAAACTAGTACTACTCCTTGAGAATTAAATAAAACAAAATATGTTAAGACAATAATAGTTATGTTTATACACTACCTCAATGCATAAAGTACACTTACCTGTATACCTCTAATAGTTCAATTCAGTCATCCATCTATTAGTATAAGAAATCCTGTACAACTCACTTGCTTTGTGAATTTGTTCGTTCATTGTATCAGGATTTGGTGGGAGTGTAAATGCCGGCAAAGCCACTTTACTTTGCACTTTTATTTTGAAGAGTACCTTAGCACTTCCTCTTTTATTGTGTCAGACTTCCTGTTCTGTTCTCGGTGAGGCAACGCAAACACGTTGCTTCAGAGTGAGTAAAAGCGTTTGTTTTTGAGGGTACTCATGCAAAACTATGTGTTTTATTTATCTGTCACATGCTATAACTTTGAAAGTTTACTCAATGTGGTTGAATTCGTTTTTTATTGTGTATGCATGTCATTTGTTTGTGGTGTGGAAAGACTGGCTAAGAGATGTGCATGGAGGAGGTTGGCTAGCTGATTCAGCATGATTAGCACCCTTGGAAGCAGAAAGAGGTTGGTTAATGATTGCAAATGATTGTTTATGTATTTAAGAGACAGAATGGTTGTTGTTAATTCATTTTATTAAATGCTGTAACATAAGTAGTTTAAAAACTATTGATTTATGTCAATGTCACTATTTGAGTTAATCAAAATAATTTTCTATGGTAAAATGTGAACATTTCTGCACTTTTTACGTAAATGTTTAATGGTATTTGTTTGTGCATCTTTATAGTTTTCACGGTGCCATATTGTCGGTGGTTAAAGGAGGAGAGAATAAAGTTGCATCAGTCGAAGCTCTCTGCGTCACGAGTGGTAATTCCAAGTGGGCAGCTACACTTTGGATTACTTAATATATTATCATGCTGTTTACAACAACGTGAATGTACTATTGCTGTGTGATTTATTACTATTACTGAAGGTCCGCGACTCCGAACTGTAGTAAAGGCACCTCTGACTAATACGGCGGGGTCCCTGTTGGCTCGTAGCCGAAAAATAGCTTTACTGTGTTGTCTGGGTCGACTTTGCTAGCAGAGACAGAGAGAGGCGTTGAAAGGCTGCTCCAACGGAACTTATTGTTTCGGAGGAAAACACGAACACGGTGTACAGTCGAGTCTTAATAGCTTACTTACAACTGGGCTCGTCAGGCTCTCTTCTTGGCTGCAGTGGTTATTATTATATTTACATGCTTCCAGCTCCCGTTTGTGCTCGGTGACAGCTCGTACCTTTCCACTCCCCTTTTTCTCCCTCCTCGCGCTCACAGACCCATAACGTGTATGGCAGCCCATTCTCCCTGCAGCACGGACTACACTGCCCATGATGCTACATTCTTTAGAGCTATGCTTGTAGCATTCTGCCTGTTAGCTTAGCACAACAACAACAAAAAGGCGCTCTCTCACCCAGGAAACACGCGGAGAGAGAGAGCGTCGCCCTGTAACCATGGCAACCGTAACGCTGCCGCCTGGAACAAAGAGTGTAGCTGTCAAACAAAACCCAAACAGTCCTGACCCGCGACAAAATGAAACAGGAAAGTACCGCAGTGTAATCCATTTATTTCAACAAAGTAACTGTATTCTGAATACCACCTTTTTAAACGGTAACTGTAACGGAATACAGTTACTCATATTTTGTATTTTAAATACGTAACGGCGGTACATGTATTCCATTACTCCCCAACACTGGCAATGGCAAAAGTTATTAAATTGAAAAGCTGGGTGATTTATGACTGATGACTTACTTGTATTTTCAGTGCTTCCAACAATGTTTTTCTGCTAATAATCTCTATGCACACTTAAATGATTATTTACACATTTAAAAAATCCGATTTATACACTGAACATTCTGAATACCCGTCTGCAGATCCCTGCACAGACTCACAAACCTTTGTACAGATTAACAGATTTAATTACACATGTCCAAATCTGATTTGATTTCAAAACAATCCAAATAACAAAATGTATGACTTGGAATATGGGATGGATACACCAAAGTGTGTAGCTAGTGCACTCTATGCAGACATTGTGTTATGCAATCACATAAAGGAACGCAGGATTGGTTACCTGTGCCATTATATTGCAAGATTTTCAGTGCTTTAAAAAGTATATTAATTTTTACAACCATTGTTTTACATTTGTAGTTTTTAACCTATAGCAATGATGGAATCTGTCAATGTTAGGAAAAGCATAATGATGATCATATGTCTTTGTAACTAAACAGTTAGACCCATTTAAATACTAATAACAGTCGTTACATCTGTGCCATAAAATAGCCTATTTAAAGAAAATAGCTTTCATTGCAAGTGTTTTCTTACTCTCTCAAAGTCCTTCAAGGGGTTCTCCAGTCTCAGCTGTAAAATGTTTCCCAGTAGAGGCAGAATTGGGGGTCCTGGTGGAAAGTTCTTTGGTCTTCGGGACTTGAGTTGAAGGATGATAAAGAAAATGCAAAGCCATAGCAGCAAAACTGAAATCAACATGATAGAATCAATTGGACTGCAAAAAGAGGAGTAGCTGGATAACCTGCCAGAAAATGTTAGCTCAGCTCTGCCTTTGCTAATGTTGACTTTTCGCCCTGTGCCAACTTCGTGTCAAGAGACAAACCACTTTCAGATTAAGGCAGACAACTCAGCGGCAGGCGAAGTTACTTGTCAGACAATAAGTAACAAGAATTCGTAGAAATGGAGGGCCAAAGGTAAATGCTCTTTGTAAGAAACTTGACTCCACTGTTATATTCCTCTGTTATCTCCACTGGACTAACACGTTCAAAGTTTGTCTTAATTATCAAAGTTAACTATAGATGCAGTGCAACTGCCACCACTGACACCAACAGTGCACATACTCTTTTAGTTGTAACTTTTAGAGCTCTGCACGGTGAAGCTCCCCAGTATATCTCTGACCTGTTGAAACCTCATGCTTCATCCCGAGCACTTAGGTCTTCAGGTCAGAGGCTACTGGTGGTCCCACGTACTGGGTTTAAAACACGTGGGGATCGAGCCTGTCAGGCACCGAGGCCGTGGAACTCCCTGCCGTTGTCTTTACGCTGTCTAGACTCTACTGACTCCTTTAAAAAGCAGCTGAAGACATTTTTACACAAACAGGCTTTTAATTAATTTTAACTTGTATGTCTGATCTTATTGTGAAGCACTTTGTGGTTTTTATCTGTGAAATGTGCTATATAAATAAATTTTACTTACTTACTCTCCAGACACTTTATTAGGTACACCTCAATGTTACCTAATTTAACCCATTTTTGCCCTCAGACATAGACTCAACAAAGTGCCTGCAACACTTCTTACAGATTCTGGTCCGTACTGACAGGAAAGCATCATGCAGTAGCTGCAGATTTGTTGGCTCCACATCACGTTCAAAAAACTGGTTTGAGATTATCTGAGTTTTGTGATATGGCGCTATCATGCTGCTGAAAGCATGGTGTTTACTTTTTGTTCTGTGTGAAAGTAAGTGAGGAGAAAAGTCATTCTGACTCAACCACCTCCAGATAAATGCAGATTAATCAGTGTTATGACCAAAATCTCATATCCTGATATAAGACATTTATCCTCCCAACAACAATATATTTCACAAAAATTGTACACTTTCTGCGAATCTCGGGCAACTTGACTTGCGTGTTCAGCAGGGTGTCGTGTACCTGGAGTCGAGTGTTTTGACCGATGCATTAAACGATACATTTTTAGACATAAGTTTTAACAGCCGCCATCTTCTATGTATTTATTACACGGCGTGCTGCTGGGAAGAGCCTGTTCTAATGTTTGAGTCTAAGGTTTATTTTGAGCACCTGACGGCTCTTTTTTGCTTCTCATCCATAAACTCTCTCCACACTCTTTCACATGACTCTTGCGTAGGTGGTAGAAGAGGTTTGCCGTGTTTGAGTCTGAGGTGGGGGCCGGTTTCCTGCATAACTTGCATCGTACAGTTCTCTGGTCTATGTCACACTTTTCATAACCATGCTACAGAGGTAGCCACTCATTTAGGAATAAGTTTGGATTTGTTTGGACTGGTACTTCTGTTTGGAGCTACCTGGTTCTGCCTCATCTTTACTGGTCATACTGGTATTCTTTGTGCCTGCATCCACGTGGTGACTCTAAGTGCCATTTATACTTACTTTATGTTTTTATTTGAGGTCATTTGTTTGATGCATATTCTGAAATTTGATGTTTGAGAATAATGTTTGTTGTCATCATTCCAGTTTATTGTGAAAAACCTCAACAGGATCTTCAGCTTTATTGTGAAAGGTTTATGTGGAAAACACACAAGCGGACAGCGGAGTCACACGATGGGTTTACCGTTGTTGTTGCTAATGACAACGCATTAAAACAGTTGCTTGTCCATCTGTAGTGTGGTTATTTTAAATATAAGAAAAAAAGACAACTTTAACCCTCCTGCCATCCTTTAAAAAACTCACACCCATCACCCTAGGGACCATTCTCAGCCACGCCATAAAAAGACCATATATCCATATTTTATTCCACTTTAAATTAGCCAACCTTGTAAAACTACTTCTCCCTGAAATATTCATGTAAAGTTTTAATTATATTTTCGTTGTTTTAACCCTTCAAATCCCAGTGTTATTACATGAGCGCCCTGTGTTATAAGCCCCAAAAACCAAAAAACGAAACTAAATATTTCCACAAAAAACCAGTTGAAGTAATATGTGATTGTCATTATAAGTAGGCCTTTAGATGGACCAAAGATTGGCACCAACATACATTTTGACCTGCCATTATTTTTTTTGCATTTTTTTTGCAATTTAAAAATTAAAACTTCAAGGCCCTGAGTCTTCATTGACATCCAAGAAAAGAAGAAAAAATAAAATCATATGATGATAATTTGGGGTTGAAAAATAGCGTTTATAATGGAAGTCAATGGGCAGAAAATGGTCCCCAGGGTGATGGGTGTGGGGATTTCTGCTGCTCAGCCATTTTAGGCTGATTTAAGGAATTCACACTGGAATATTAACATTGACAGGTAAAAACTATCCTGTGGCAAGTTTGGTTATATTCCACTGAACACAGTGGAAATGGCAGCCATTTAACACATAGCAGTGGCACAAAAAGGTCCCAAGAAGGCAGGAGGGTTAAGAAATTAATATAGCCTCTACAGTGACCATCACCATAAAAGGTTTATTTTGCAACACCACGAAACAAACGATAGCGTAATATGAAACGATAGACGTTTTCATATCGTTATCCGATATATACTGTTATATCGAACAGCCCCAATCAGTGTCACGTATTGATTAACAAGAAGTTGGAATACCAAAGGTAAGTAAGCGAGCTTTGGAGGCCAAAGGTAAGTGCTGGAGTTGACAGAGAAAAAAACTGAACTCCACTGTTATTGATTAATTGATTGATCATACTTTATTCATCCCGAGGGAAATTTGGTTAAGGCTGCCAGCCGTGCCAGCGCCGTCTTACCCTTCCCACCATATATACATTACACAAACATCACATGGGGAACACAGGTCAGAGAGGTATAACATGAAAAAAGCACAACATGAGGAAAGACGAGGAGAACAAAATAACTCCCCCCAGACTGAGCTCCAACAGGGAGATCAGTTTGAGAACAGAAAAAACACCTCTGCACATGAAAAAACTCTAAATACACCAAAGAAACACATGACAAGCAACAGGGGGGGTAAAGGGTGAGAGACCGCCGATTTAGACAGTACATCCGGGCCTGCAGCATAAGCGCTGGTCTCCTTGATCCACCGTCAGCATCGGAGGGGAATAAGTGTCGAAGGCGTTTGGAGGGGGAGGGGGGATGAGTGTACATCTGCATGTGTATATATGTCTGTGTGCGTGTCCAGAGTTCAGCTGAGACAGTGTCCTTCGTCCTGCCAGGCTAAGTAAACAGTCTTCCAGCCAACCCAGGTGGCCTTGCATGGAATGGGGGGAGCAGTCTAAACACAGTCGTTATCAGGGTGTTGTTGTTCAGCTCCAGCCTTGAGACCGCAGCTGGCGCCAAAGGGGTCTCCGCATGAAGTGATGGTGGTTTTTACTTTAGTGCGAACAACTCATATGAATTTCAAAGCTGTTCTAACAGTCCAACACTGGTCTCTCAATCTCCCGTTGGAGAGCCGCGAGCTTCTCCGTGATGTTGTCATTCTTGTGCTCAAAGAGCCGATTTCTGAGAACTCACGACCGGCAGTGAGCTTCTCCGAGATGTAATCTAATTTGCACTCAGAGGACTTATTCGGAGTGTTCACGGCAGCCGTAAGCTTCTCCAAGATCTTATCCGTGCTGCACTCAATGAGCCCATTTTGAGAATTCACGCCTCGTCCCATCGTTTCAATCCCAGCGGGCAGCCTTGTGGGGGTTTGAACAGCCGGTTCTGCTTTCTCAATTCGTCGATAAGTCAGGGCCAAGCCAGCTCCAATCAGCAAGAACTGTTATCATCATCTTATATGATGATAACAGTTGTGAACACCAACCATAGATGCGTTCTTTGCTGATGGGGGACATTCAATACATATAATCGCTGGACACTTTATTAGGTATATCTCACTATCTCACTACATTCAAGGCTATCCATCATCTCTCGCCTTCATACCTCTGACCTTGTTCAGATCATCATTCCTTTTCGGTCTCTCAGCTCTTCTTTTCTTTCCGTCCCTTTCCCCGGCTAGCCATCGTGGGGCGCAGGGTTTTCTGCTGCTCTGCCCCCCCATCTTTGGAACGTCCTTCCTCCTGAGATAAGAAACATCACTCATCCCTCTTTTTAAGTCCAGACTCAAAACTCACCTGAGCACAAATCAGCAGTGAATATTTCACAGAGCTCCACAAACAAGTGTTAGCACTATAAGCAAAGTGTGCATTATATTAATCTCGTAATCCTGGAAAAGCATCTTTGGAATGTTTAAGAGTTTGGAATTTCTTTAGTTCATTCCTGATGTTCAGCGTTCCTCAGACAAGTCAGCGTCCAGTCAGGATCAGTTCCACAGTGCTACTGAATTGAATTAAATAGTGCTTTCACACAGGTGAACTCAGCTTAAATGAATGATGTAGTGGATCCTTTTAATTCTTATCCCTACTTTTATTTTTTTCCATGTCTATTTAAGTGCTATTTATGACACTATGTTTGCACTGAAGCACCGCAGCAATTTCCTAATGTTGTAAACCTGCTCAACATTTGGCAATAAACCCCATTCTGATTCTGATTCTGATGGTTTCAGTCTCCTTCAAAGAAAATTCAGAGCGGTGGGAGTCGTCACACAAAGACAGAGAGAGAAGCAAGAAACACTCGTCGGGAAGCTTAAAATCCCCAGTCTGTAAAACCGTTGTGTTACTGCATTTAATCAATAAACACCAATATTTAGTGACCATAATGAAATAAAATCAGAATTCTCTGAATACCATTACAACATCCATCCATCCATCTTCATCCGCTTTATCCGGGGCCGGGTCACGGGGGCAGCAGCCTAAGCAGAGAGGCCCAGACCTCCCTCTCCCCAGCCACCTCCTCCAGCTTATCCGGGGGAACACCAAGGCGTTCCCAGGCCAGCCGAGAGATATAATCTCTCCAGCGTGTCCTGGGTCTGCCCCGGGGCCTCCTCCCGGTGGGACATGCCTGGAACACCTCACCCAGGAGGCGCCCAGGGGGCATCCTTGTCAGATGCCCGAACCACCTCAGCTGGCTCCTTTCGATGTGGAGCAGCAGCTGCTCTACTCTGAGCCCCTCCCGGATGGCCGAACTTCTCACCCTATCTCTAAGGGAGAGGCCAGCCACCCTTCGGAGGAAGCTCATTTCTGCCGCTTGTATCCGCGATCTCGTTCTTTCGGTCACTACCCACAGCTCGTGGCCATAGGTGAGGGTAGGGACGTAGATCGACCGGTAAATTGAGAGCTTCGCTTTTACACTCAGCTCTCTCTTCACCACGAAGGACCGGTGCAGCGCCTGCATTACTGCAGCTGCAGCCCCAATCCGTCTGTCGATCTCCGGCTCCCTTCTCCCATCACTTGCGAACAAGACCCCGAGATACTTGAACTCCTCCACTTGGGGCAGGAACTCATCCCCGACCCGGAGTGGGCACTCCACCCTTTTCCGGCTGAGAACCATGGCCTCAGATTTGGAGGTGCTGATCCTCATTCCCGCTGCTTCACACTCGGCTGCGAACCGTTCCAGTGCGAACCCTCCTTGAATCGCTACCTTATCGTGGTGGAGGGGTTTGTGTGTCCAAGGGATCCCAGGGGCTATGTTGTCTGGGGGCTTTTGCCCCCTGGTAGGGTCTCCCATGGCAAACTGGCCCTGGGTGAGGGACCAGACAAAGAGCGATTCATAAGACCCTTATGAAAAGGACACCGAGGGAACAGTTTACCCTGCCCGGGATAGGGTTACCGGGGCCCCACCCTGGAGCCAGGCCCGGGGAGGGTGCCCGAGGGCAAGCGTCTGGTGGCCGGGCCTTAGTCCATGGGGCCCAGCCGGGCACAGCCCGAAGAGGAGACATGGGCCCATCCTCCTGCAGGCCCACCACCCGCAGGAGGCGCCATAGGGGTCGGGTGCATTGTGTGCCGGGTGGCGGCCAGGAGCGGAGGCCCTGGCGGACTGACCCCCGGCTGCCAAGACTGGCAATAGGGACCATTACAACAGTATTTCCATAATTATTATTAATCTTATTATTATATAGAGAATTATTATTCAGAATTCATTTATCATCTTATTATTACTACTAGGACTTGGGGATGTTGCAGGAAGCATGTTCATCAAACGTGATGAAAACAGGGTTTAAAAGCTCTGACTGGCAACTTTGAGTTTTAGGTCACAGGACAGAACAGCTGTCCAGTAACCATCACAGTGGCAGACATCCAGAGGGTCTCCAGTATGAAAACTTGCTTCTTCATGCCCCAACATGATTCTTGCCTACTGGCTGAAGAAGCTGACTGCACTCCCCGAGCATCTGGCAGCACAAATGAACCAGCTGCTAATCAATGAGAGACAGCCGGAATGGCTAACCGAAGGCCGGACAGTCCTGATCCCCAAGGACCCCCAGAAGGGACCGGTCCCATCCAACTACCGGCCAATAACCTCAGTATCAGTATCAGTATCACATGGATGCTCCTGCCAGCGTCTAAGATGAACAGGCACATGGGTCAATACATGAGCGGCGCGCAGAAAGGATTCGGCAGAGGGGTGAAGCACCAGCTCCATGGTAGACATGGCTGTCGCTCGATGCTGTAAGACCCCGCTCCCCAACCTGTGCACCACCTGGATAGACTGCAAGTCAGCCTGTGACTCAGTGCCCCACACACAGACTTTTTTGTTCAGTGTGACTGTTTATGATGAGACAAATGAACATATAAATGCAAGAAAACTGACTGTTGTTTTTGTTGTTTCTTTTGCCTGTCCCGTTTGGCTCTTTTGCCATCAGAATTATTGTCTAAAGGCAAAGAAAGATGCCCAACGGATTTACTTTAACAAATTGACCATCCCAGCCTTGCCGTAATGGTCCATTTGATTCACCTTTTATTGTTTATTTTATTTATTTTTTATTTTCACTTGCTAGATACGGGACAGACTTGAATGAGGAAAAGAAAAGGGAGAAAGGAAGAGGGGGGGGGAGGGGGGGGAACAGCTGAGAAGAGGGACGGGGATAAAGGGCAAAAAAAACAAAAACCAACTAAATAAGCAGACAAAAAAAAAGCATATATCGATCACCTGGGTCACCTGTTGAGAAAGAAAAAAGAAAACAAGCAGAAGAGAACAAGAGTAATAGAATAAACAACATCACAATGATATATGGGAATATGACAGTAAATACTAAATATTAAACATTATTGTGCAGCACATAAGATCAACAGAACACAGTGTGCTTTGAGGTAGGAGCCAAAAAGGGTGTAGTTTGTGGGTGTGATCACCCGTGTGTACACCTGTGAGCATGGACGCGCTTGTTTTTAAAAGGTTCCTTCATGTAATGATCTGCTAGAGAGTGTGGGGGGGCCACAGCCCCGTCCTCCAGGGCATGAAGCAGGTGTGGAGGAGATCAAAACTCCAGACATCCAGAGGCCCCCAGAACACAAGAGACCAAGTAAGACCAACAGAGGGGCAGCCGCGCCACTGTCCCAGAAAGAGCTGAGGAGAGTCCCAGATGAGGGCTCACTCAGCAGCCGCGGAGCAGAAGCCAGGGGGAGTTGCAGTGACGCGCCCGTGAGCTCCGCCGGCAGCCAGCCGTGCCTGAGTGACCGAGCCCCAGGCCGAGAGGCCGGGGGCACCCCACCTCCGAAGTGGCCCGAGCGAGCCCCAGGCTCCAGGTCCCGTTAAGCGGCCGCCAAGGAGTGAGCCGGTGTGTACCTGGACGCCCATCCCCAGACACAAAGAACCACCAACGCACCGACACCTGAGGGAGTCCGCCACTGGCAGGGGAAGTGTTGGTAGGGGGAGATAGGCCTCCAAACCTTGGAGGGCCTGAGATGTCCCCAGAGAGGTGGCGTCTGATACCCAACCTGACATATAGACACAGACATACAGGCACACACAGATACAAACATCCATTCCCACCCTCATGCTCTCATATGCACTTACTCCACACTCAACCAACGTGGAGACAGACATAGAGATTATTTACAAAGAAAATAGGAAACTAACTTAAGTCAACACAAAACAAACATATATACAACATCTATACATCTATATACAAAACACAGTCTGCATGTTACCCTCTCTGTAACATCTCACTGAAAAGAAACCAGGTAGGCCCTGACAGCCTTCTTTTATACCCCATGGCCCCTCCCACTAGGCATAATAGTCATCTCTTTATTATTGTCTGTGAAGGTTCTCAGTCATCCAGGTCATCGTAGTCAAAGGAGCCATGGACTCTCCACCATTTGACCTTAGAACTGAAGAAGCTTCTCAGATGAGAGGTGAAACGTCTTCAAGCAACTTAAAGAAGTCCAGACGCTTTTCTCTGCAAGCTCTTTATTATTCCTTTTACCAAACAATCTTTCCCCCTCAGCTTATTTCCAGCTGTATTCCTACAATACATATATGTATATAGAGACATTTATGGCCAATTCCAGGCAGCCTACAGTGTTTCACAATAACAAAAAAAAACAAACAAAAAAAATAATGCAGTTCACGTGATCTTTCAAGCGCGCGCGAACCCACCATTTAAACCCCGGAACACCATACCATCAGCTTGCATAACCCCCGTATAATCGGCGATCACAGCGAGTCTACGCGACCGGCTTTATTAAAGGTAAGTGGGAAAATATGTTGGCCACCCTCTGCGCCGCTCAAAATATACCTCTCACCCCTTTTTGTTTATCTGCCCGGTCGACGAAAAGACGCGCAGCCACGGTAATTGTAGAAACTAATGGTGGTGGTGCGTGTATGCGCCCAGATCAGCTGTCTGCAGCCCGGGACGGTGTAACTCCGTCACAGGGGCCCAGGCCCATCCGGACCGGGGCCCAGAACAGCAGCGTCGCCCAGCCCCACAGAGCCCGAGACAAGAAAACTGACTGTTGACAGTGGTCAGACGCCTGTAGTAGTGCAAGAGACTTTTGTAAGGTGGTTGCTTGATGTTTTAACGTTGTTTGGCTGGTAGCTGCCTTTAGTCCATGTTTAGAGCTGTGAGCTAAGTGTAAATGACCTCATTAATATTTGGTAAAGTGTTTTGTAAACTTATGAGTGGCTATTATATTGTTGGAGTGAATGCTTTTATTTTGAAAGTCACAGAGCGACAAGGTGCCGTAAATCAAGTGGCGTAAACCATATGGCAGAAGCGCGAGTTTTAATGCACAGAGAGGTGTGCTCTATGGTTAATGGACAGGAATGGGGAAAAGAACGGCTATTAAGGTGCAACACTGAGTCGAAAGCAGTTTCTTAGCACCTGGTTGATGAGGGAACAAGGTTTGTAACAAAGTTTGTCCTGTAGATATGCATTTTGTTGTTTTACGGAGCATGTAGCTGCTGACCGCTACTAAGCATAAAGGCTAAGTTTTCACCCACTAGAGGGCGCTAACGTACCTCGTCATGTTTAGGCAGCGATGCAACGATTTCCCTGTTATATGCAATAATTTACAAGTTTTAGTGTTATTTGTTATGTAAGGTAAGGAGAATTAATTTGTAATAAATGAATAAGTCAAAAGGTTAAAGGTAACACACTGTTTGATTTACTAATAGTCTTTTATTCTGTATGTTGTAGCTCTTACGGTGTGTTCACATACACGGCTGTTTAATAAAAGGATTGTGAACCATCAGTTTGAGAGACCATCTTTTCAACCGGGGATGCTACAGTAAGAAAAAAAGGACTGTGTGAAAATAAATATTAAGACTGCAGGAACTGTTAGAAACATAAAGGGGAGTTTCATGTGTTTATTTCTTGTTTCAATAATACAACAGAAGACAAAAACTGGAATGCTCTATAATCTTTCACTTAATAGTATCCCAGATGCGTTCCCACCAGGATTTCCAGGATTTCCATGGTTAGTTTGTGACCTCACTGCGGCGTTCTGAGTTGGACTTTCATGCGGTAAGGTTTGGGAGTCAGAGTGACCCCATAGACTGGAGTGAAGTCTGGTTCTCCTGCGTCCTCGGGCCAGATGAACTTGAACTTCCTCAGCAGAGTCACCATGATGAGGAAGAGCTCCATGCGAGCCAGACCCTCCCCGAGACACACCCGAGGACCTGAGACGTTGAAAAAAATACCTCAGTATCATCTACGACAGAAGATTTAATCATCTATGTCGGTATGTGAATCGTGTCTTCATGTACCTGCAGAGAAAGGCATGAAGGCCTCTGGTTTAACAAACTCTCCTTTGTCATCGAGGAAGTTTTCAGGGTTGAATTCATGAGGGAATTTCCACTGTCCCTCCTCGCTGAGCACTGAGGTCAGATTCTCGATGATCATTGTTCCCTGAGGACGAAATCAACCTCAAAACCATTAAGGATGCTCGTCACTTTCTCTGTTGCCAAAAACTATTTAACCAGTTGGCCCTTACCTTGGGAATGGAATAACCCATCAGCTCTGTGTCTTTAGTGGTGCAGTGGAAGACACTGAGAGGAACAGTGTTGGCAACTCTCTGTATCTCATGAATCACAGCCTGGATGAAGAGAAGACATTTCTCATGCTTTGGCTTGGAGCAGAATGTATGTGTGCACCCAGATCCAGGTGGGCACCTTAAAAATAAGTTCAATAGTGAATAAAACTTTGCTGTACGGCACCTGCACGTAGGGCATATTGTGTCTGTCCTCAAAACTGACCCGGTCTTTCCCTTCCAACACTCGGTCTATCTCCCGCTGACACCGTTCTGCCAGAGCAGGGCAACACGTTACCGTCTACACACTGCAGTCACCACAAGCAATGATACACAACAACATTATACCAAATATGTTCAGTGAATCAGCAGTATGTTGAGTTAAACCAATCGGCTGAAAATAGTTGCTTTCCATTGATTGTCATAGTCTACAGCATATAAGTGGCATGTGTCACACAAAGATAAGTGCAACCAATTTTAAATGGACAAACATCAGTTGAACTGAAAGAAAAGAAGAAAATATGCAGGTTTACCTTGTACATGCGGATAGTTCATAAGGTAAAGAAATCCAGTAAGTAGGGTGTTGGATGTAGTGTCAGTGCCAGCAAAGTGAAGGTCTAAAGCGTACAGACAGATCCGGTCTTCTGAAAATGAAGACCCATCATCGCCTCTCTGAGTCAGAGGAATGATTTATGCAAATAAGGAAAGTCAACTTTGTTGTTACAGGGTGAAAAGGTCACAGCCATATGTGTAGTCTCCTTAATGTAAAATCTATTTTTTCTAGTCATTTTAAATGTAATCAATTGCTTTATTATAATATCTGGGATAGTAAACTCCTCATTTCACACTCACCTTCTCCAGTTCATCCAGATAGCAGTCAACAAAGTCCCGTGGCTCTCCGGGAACTCGGGTCTTCTTGTGCTCTCTTATAAACTCATTTACAAGATTTTCAACTGTCTAAAAAAACACAAGTAACTATGACTGTATTAGCATTGACTTTTTCTTAATATTGATGAAATCCACAGATTATTTCAATGTAATTAAAGGGATTTTAAATGTTACCTCTGCATTCTTGAAGGCTTTCATGAAGGGCAGTGGTAGGTAACGAATTAAAGGAAAAGAGTCATACAGCTGCAAAGAAGGACAATCGTTTATTTTCCTCTATGCTTCAGTTGTAACAGAAGATGGTTACAGGACGCTGTATTTGCAATAATTAAGTCATTTCTTTTATTTTATCATTTTGTTGCTGTTTTACTCACCATAGCCCACGGGCCATTGGCTATCTTGGAATTCTCAGTGAAGCACCTAACAATCACTTTGATTAGCGCATTGTCATACTCGTAGCGTCTAGCGAACAGGACCTGGCAGATGATGTTGGACGCTGCATTGTGAAACATAACTTGAGGACTCATGGTTTTACCTGTGGGAGGCGTAATGTAAGTTATAAAAACCAAAGGAATACACAAGAACAACAGAAACAACAGCACAATGAACAATTCTATGTTAAATGACATACCAATGCTCTTTTCCAGGGTACTGACGGTGTATTTAATCTCTTCATGAATCCTGTCCTCCATCGAGTTCTTCCCCAGACCAAAGTTCCTCAAAGTCATCAGAGCAAAGCGACGATGTTCCCTCCAACTAGAGCCATAATCTGCCAGAATAACCCCTACAACAAGTTCACC
Organism: Maylandia zebra; assembly: GCF_041146795.1. Classification (NCBI taxonomy): domain Eukaryota; kingdom Metazoa; phylum Chordata; class Actinopteri; order Cichliformes; family Cichlidae; genus Maylandia; species Maylandia zebra. Next base: position 1,455,593 of record NC_135173.1, read on the forward strand.
AACACAAAAGGGGAACAACAAACTTAAGAATCATCTATTTGAACCTTTGATCATCACTGCTGTTATGTTCTAGAACTCTAAATTGTGTTAATGTAGAGAAAATTCACTAAAATCGCTGGGTGACAGGTATAAACTGCATGCAGACCTTTTTAGTACCATTACACTTTACAGAGTCATGCTGATGGTACACATGCAGTATCTAGTTTGGGATTGTCGTGTTAACAGTGCCAAACTACACAATTGGACATTGTCAGCAAAGTTCAAGAATTTAGTATTAGTAATATTTATTTCATCTTTTATTTGACCAAGAAGTTACACTCTTGAGATTAAAAAGGTCTTTGAATAGAGTGACATGCTCCGATACAGAGAGCATGTTTTAATGACGGAAGAAACCAGAGAACCAGGATTAAAATGTCTTGGTGCATGCTCAATCATCCATGTAAGTAAGACTGAAGAAGACGTTTCTCCCATTGAAAACACTATGTCTAGATGAACAGAATCAACCTTCTGGGAGAGAGAACCAGGAGAAAAGCCACGCAGACACAGGGAGACCACCAGACAACCACTGAGCCGCCATGCTGCCTCTTTTTAAGTGTTTGACTAGAAAAGTGAAGCAACCTGGCTTTCAGGAGGCTGGTGGAGCCTGAACTGTCTGGTCTGGGGTCTTTGACCCTATTTTTATGTGTTTGTTTTGTGCAGTCAATGCATCTGTTTATGTTAATTCAGCTGTGCCAGGGCCCTGCTCCGATTGGTGTGTGGATATACAGCTCCGACGTGACTGGTTCCAGCCCATTAAAAGGAGGCTGGAGTGCTGCGGTGGGAGAGGTTCTCGCGTTTCTCCTCACGACCCAGCAGTGTACCCCTGCAGTGCTGTTTTGACAGTTGTGGAAGTGGAGTGGGTAGGGGTGAGCTGCCATTTCTTTTGACCACCAGTTTTCTCCTGTTTTGAATTAGTTAAGGAGGTCAGACCCTGTCGTTACTTTTGACTTTTGGTAAGGTCAGGGGTGCGGGATTTGTTTAGATTTTAGCTTTGTTTATTATTTTGGCCTTGGCTCACCCTGAAGTGTTGACATTCCCGTTTTGTTGTCACATTATACAGTGGGGCAAAAAAGTATTTAGTCAGCCACCGATTGTGCAAGTTCCCCCACCTAAAATGATGACAGAGGTCAGTAATTTGCACCAGAGGTACACTTCAACTGTGAGAGACAGAATGTGAAAAAAAAATCCATGAATCCACATGGTAGGATTTGTAAAGAATTTATTCGTAAATTAGGGTGGAAAATAAGTATTTGGTCAATAGCAAAAATACAACTCAATACTTTGTAACATAACCTTTGTTGGCAATAACAGAGGTCAAACGTTTACTATAGGTCTTTACCAGGTTTGCACACACAGTAGCTGGTATTTTGGCCCATTCCTCCATGCAGATCTTCTCGAGAGCAGTGATGTTTTGGGGCTGTCGCCGAGCAACACGGACTTTCAACTCCCGCCACAGATTTTCTATGGGGTTGAGGTCTGGAGACTGGCTAGGCCACTCCAGGACTTTCAAATGCTTCTTACGGAGCCACTCCTTTGTTGCCCGGGCGGTGTGTTTTGGATCATTGTCATGTTGGAAGACCCAGCCTCGTTTCATCTTCAAAGTTCTCACTGATGGAAGGAGGTTTTGGCTCAAAATCTCACGATACATGGCCCCATTCATTCTGTCCTTAACACGGATCAGTCGTCCTGTCCCCTTGGCAGAAAAACAGCCCCATAGCATGATGTTTCCACCCCCATGCTTCACAGTAGGTATGGTGTTCTTGGGATGCAACTCAGTATTCTTCTTCCTCCAAACACGACGAGTTGAGTTTATACCAAAAAGTTCTACTTTGGTTTCATCTGACCACATGACATTCTCCCAATCCTCTGCTGTATCATCCATGTGCTCTCTGGCAAACTTCAGACGGGCCTGGACATGCACTGGCTTCAGCAGCGGAACACGTCTGGCACTGCGGGATTTGATTCCTGCCGTTGTAGTGTGTTACTGATGGTGACCTTTGTTACTTTGGTCCCAGCTCTCTGCAGGTCATTCACCAGGTCCCCCCGTGTGGTTCTGGGATCTTTGCTCACCGTTCTCATGATCATTTTGACCCCACGGGATGAGATCTTGCGTGGAGCCCCAGATCGAGGGAGATTATCAGTGGTCTTGTATGTCTTCCATTTTCTGATGATTGCTCCCACAGTTGATTTTTTCACACCAAGCTGCTTGCCTATTGTAGATTCACTCTTCCCAGTCTGGTGCAGGTCTACAATACTTTTCCTGGTGTCCTTCGAAAGCTCTTTGGTCTTGGCCATGGCGGAGTTTGGAGTCTGACTGTTTGAGGCTGTGGACAGGTGTCTTTTATACAGATGATGAGTTCAAACAGGTGCCATTCATACAGGTAACGAGTGGGGGACAGAAAAGCTTCTTACAGAAGACGTTACAGGTCTGTGAGAGCCAGAGATTTTCCTTGTTTGAGGTGACCAAATACTTATTTTCCACCCTGATTTACGAATAAATTCTTTACAAATCCTACCATGTGAATTCATGGATTTTTTTTTTTCACATTCTGTCTCTCACAGTTGAAGTGTACCTCTGGTGCAAATTACTGACCTCTGTCATCATTTTAAGTGGGGGAACTTGCACAATCGGTACTGACTAAATACTTTTTTGCCCCACTGTAAAGAACAGATTTGTTCCCTGCCGCTGCTTGGGTGTTTGGGGGGAGCGCGAGTGCCTCACTCGTGTTATTGCCTGGCCCTAGATGGGTCGTAACAGTGTTTTCTCTTTGTTTAGTTGCTTTCAAAAGACCCTTATGAAGAAAACATCGAGGGAACAATTTACCCTGCCCGGGATAGTGTTACCGGGTATTAAATTTCAGTTCTTTTCGATTCTTTAGGGCCAAGAAAGACACGGCTCAAAGTGGTCTTTTACTTTAAAAAATGATCTTTATTCTACATTTCTGGATATGGAGACCTTAAGACAAAACACACAACTCCAGGTCTGAAGCACAAACGGAAGCCTAGTTATTTATATACTTGCTCTCACGTCACACCACACTTTAAGTTTCGATCAAACAGCCTAGTTGGTTTCACTTTCACCTCTCTGGTGGGGAAGGAGCCTGAGTTTGTGCGTGAGGTTGAGAGGTACCGGCTAGATATAGTCGGGCTCACCTCTACGCATGGCTTGGACTCTGGAACCAACCTGCTGAAAACGCTGGACAGACCCGGTGCACCTAAACGCGTAGTGAGGGTGTGCTGGGAACGTCTAGCAGAGGCCCAGTCCGCGAGATCTTCAACGCACACCTCCGGCAGAGCTTCAACAGCATTCCGAGGGAGACTGGGGACATTGAGTCCGAATGGACCATGTTCAGAGTCTCCATAGTCGAACCTTGGATACAGGAGGAACAATGCGGTTTTCGTCCTGGTCGCGGAACACTGGACCAGCTCTTTATCCTCTCGAGGATACTTGAGGGTGCATGGGAGTTTGCCCAACCAGTCTACATGTGTTTTGTGGACTTGGAGAAGGCATTCGACCGTGTCCCTCAGGGTGTCCTGTGGGAGGTGTTGCGGGAGTATGGGGTGTCTGGCCCATTGCTACGGGCCATTCGATCCCTATACAACCGTTGCAAGAGCTTGGTTCGCATTGCCAGCAATAAGTCGGACTCGTTCCCGGTGGGTGATGGGCTCCGCCAGGGCTGCCCTTTGTCTCCGATTCTGTTCATAATTTTTATGGACAGGATTTCTAGGTGCAGCCAAGTGGTGGAGGGCTTTAACTTTGGTGGGCTCAGAATCTCATCTCTGATTTTTGCGGATGATGTGTTTCTGTTGGCTTCATCGGGTGAGGGCCTCCAGCTCGCACTGGAACGGTTCGCAGCCTAGTGTGAAGCAGCGGGAATGAGGATCAGCACCTCCAAATCTGAGGCCATGGTTCTCAGCCGGAAAAGGTAGAGTGCCCACTCCGGGTCGGGGATGAGTTCCTGCCCCAAGTGGAGGAGTTCAAGTATCTCGGGGTCTTGTTCGCAAGTGATGGGAGAAGGGAGCCGGAGATCGACAGACAGATTGGGGCTGCAGCTGCAGTGATGCGGACGCTGCACCGGTCCGTCGTGGTGAAGAGGGAGCTGAGTGTAAAAGCGAAGCTCTCAATTTACCGGTCGATCTACGTCCCTACCCTCACCTATGGCCACGAGCTGTGGGTAGTGACTGAAAGAACGAGATCGCGGATACAAGCGGTGGAAATGAGCTTCCTCCGAAGGGTGGCTGGCCTCTCCCTTAGAGATAGGGTGAGAAGTTCGGCCATCCGGGAGGGGCTCATAGTAGAGCAGCTGCTGCTCCACATCGAAAGGAGCCAGCTGAGGTGGTTCGGGCATCTGACAAGGATGCCTCCTGGGCGCCTCCTGGGTGAGGTGTTCCAGGCATGTCCCACCGGGAGGAGGCCCCGGGGCAGACCCAGGACACGCTGGAGAGATTATATCTCTCGGCTGGCCTGGGAACGCCTTGGTATTCCCCCGGATAAGCTGGAGGAGGTGGCTGGGGAGAGGGAGGTCTGGGCCTCTCTGCTTAGGCTGCTGCCCCCGTGACCCGGCCCCGGATAAAGCGGATGAAGATGGATGGATAGTTGCTTTGTCTCATTTCCAGCATTAATAAAGATGTGATCTAAGTGTATCTGCTGAGTCCTGCACACTGGGTTCACTCTCTGCCTGCCACACGTCCTGTTTCACATGAACACTGAACAAAAAACTGGTTTTCTTAAAGAGAAACAAACTCTGGTGTAGCCACGGTTTAACTCTCACTGTTTTGCCTCTTTCAGATGCTTTTTTATCAGTGTATCATATTTCCAACATGCTTACGCTCTGTGATTTTTGCACACTATGTTGAGATGCCTTTTACAAAGACATACACAAAGTGCTATTATTTCCTTTTCATTTGTTTCACATGTCAAATACTACTGTGACATGTTACTGACACAGTGTATAAAACACTCTTATCTGAGTGTTACCTCAAAGTCATTTCCTGAGATAATAATGCAAGAAGAACAAAGGTGAAATATGCATATACTGCATACCAAATGATAAAAATATAAAGACAAAAATGTGTCCTATACAATATAATACCTGCTTTACCTTTATTCTTGGTGACATCTTTTTTTTTTGTTTGTTTTTTTGTGTCCCTTTTGGATCTTTAGCATCAGAATTGTTGTCTTAAGGCCAAGAAAGATGCCAAGCGGATTTATTTTACCAAGTGGATCATCATGGCCTTGCCATATTGGTCCATTTGATTGACCTTTATTATAATTATGAATTTATTTTATTTTCAGTTGCTACAAACGGGACAGACATGACTGGGGGATAGGACAGGGAGAAAGAATGAAAGAAAGAGAGGGAGAGAAAGAAAACCAAAGGGGAGAAGAGACGGGGAGAAGGGGGGGAAGAAAGAAAGAAAAACAGAAGAGAAAGCAAACAACAAAGAGCAACATAATAAAAAAAACGGCACCATCACAATAAACTAGCTAGCAGTAGATATCAGTATTTACTAAATAATAAACGATATTGTGCAGCACGCAAGATAGACAGCGTACAATGTGCTTTGAGGCAGCAGCCAAGAAAGCTGTAGTCCGCGTCTGTGAATACCCGTGTGTACACCTGTGTGCATACCTGTGTGGATCAGCATGCTTGCATTCCAAAGGTTTCTCCATGTAACGATCTGCTAGGGAGTGTGGGGGGGCCACAGCCCCGTCCTCCAGGGCATGAAGCAGGTATGGAGGAGATCAAAACTCCAGACATCCAGAGGTCCCCAGAACACAAGAGACCAAGGAAGACCAACAGAGGGGCAGCCGCGCCACTGTCCCAGAAAGAGCTCACTCAGCAGCCGTGGAGCAGAAGCCAGGGGGAGTTGCAGTGACGCGCCCGTGAGCTCCGCCGGCAGCCAGCTGTGCCTGAGTGACCGAGCCCCAGGCCGAGAGGCCGGGGGCACCCCACCTCCGAAGTGGCCCGAGCGAGCCCCAGGCTCCAGGCCCCGACAAGCAGCCGCCAAGGAGTGAGCCGGTGTGTACCTGGACGCCCACCCCCAGACACAAAGAACCACCAACGCACCGACACCTGAGGGAGTCCGCCACTGGCAGGGGAAGTGGTGGTAGGGGGAGATAGGCCTCCAAACCTTGGAGGGCCTGAGATGTCCCCAGAGAGGTGGCGTCTGATACTCAACCTGACATATAGACACAGACATACAGGCACACACAGACACAAACATCCATTCCTACCTTTACTCTTGGTGACATCATTAACAAACAAGTCTTGAGGTCGTCCAGCAAAATCACTAGCCTTGGTCACCATGGCCTCCTTTATGGCCTTCATCCCATTGATGATTACTGCTGGTTTAGGGCCAATAAAGATACTGTAGACATCTCCATAAGACTTCCTCAGCTGGGAGGGAAGGCGATAACAAGCACAGGATAAGTCATATGTTTAAAGTGGGCTAAACATATTTGCACAGCTGAGCACATGATATAGAAACATTGCATTTAAATATTACAAAACATACAGAGAGGATAAAATGCATTTAGGGACAAACCTCCTGTGTAGAGCTTTGTGTGGTTCCTAATATAGCAGCCTGCTGTAACATGATCTAAGACCGGGCATAATGGCACCTTTGTGTGATATGGTTATTGTCAGCCAATCAGATGCAAATGTATTCATGTCCAACCAGAAGAGACTCGCCCCTGGACAGTTTGCTTGCTGGCGCGTGTCCTAACCCACCAAAACCTTTTGTCTCCTTTATAACTGCTGAACTATGAAACGAATGAGTGTGTTGTACTAACACACACCCAACATTGTAGAATAACTATCTTATCTGATGCAGTACTTTGGTGAAATATTGGTAGTCTGCTGTTGTTTATTAAAAAAAAAACTGTTTTTAAAATAACTTGAAGGACAAAAAATAACAACTTCCTTTCATTCAAATTATAAACATATTTAATAAATATCTACATAAAGATGTTAGAAAACTCCTCTTGTGTAAGAGGTGCAGTACTGCTGGGACGCCAAGTTCATGTTTTGCAATCACACAGAGCAAACGGGTGCACTGTTGTTGCTGCCAGGTAATTTGTGCCCTTACAGCTCAAGATGTTTTTGGTTGTCATTATGTTTCATTCAGTTTGTAACAGCAACGGTTTCATTCATTTCAGGAAAAGCAGAAAAATTTCCTGATGTGTTAGTGTAACGGGTGTATTAAAAAATAATTTATATTTCACCAAAGATCCATCCTGCAGTGTTATCTTGCTTTGTCAGTATTGGTTATGTATATGTGTTTATTTATATATGTTTATTTTCTGTATTTATATTTTGGGAGCTTTTATTTTGTTTATGGGACCTTTGACTTCCCACAAAGTCACTTCCTGTAGCTGCGCAGCGCTATTTTCCTCAGTTGTGTAGAGGCCCCGCTGAGGAGAGGTGAGCGTAAGCTAGTGTTCTCAGTTACAGAGCGGATAAACACAGTTAAAGTAACTGGAAGTAATCCAAACACTGCTCGTTCCCTTTCTGCATTTTGTCTCATAGTTCTGTTCGATGTTTTAGTGTGAATTAGTTTCTCTGTCGAGTACAGCACTTTATTGTAACATGCTAGTTAGCCATCTCAGACCAGAGCATAGGAGCATGCAGGTGGCTTCTCATGTGGGCCGCTATCCTTCTCTCTCCCTTGAAGGTGTTCATGCAGAAGTCCAGTGAAGTGAAGTCGCTGTGCTGTTTTGTTTTTATTTTAAACAGTTCGGGGAGAATAAATCCACCCAGCTGGCAAAGTGAGAGCTGAGTCCTCTGGTCATTCGCACAACACAACGCAGAGAACTAACGGCAATAAGAGTTTAAGGCCAGACCGGCTACATTAGCATCCAGACATTTAGACATATTTAAATGCTAATAGTAGTAATTTCACCAGTGCCATAACAATATGCACCTTAAACAAAATCCTCTTTATTGCAGCATTTTTTTTTCTTACCCTTTCGAAGTCCTTTAAAGGGTTCTCCAGGCTCAGCTGCAAAGTGTTGCCTAGCAGGGGCAGGATAGGGGGTCCCGGTGGAAAGTTCTTGGGTCTCCGAGATTTGAGCTGAAGAACAATGAAGCAAACACAGAGCCACAGCAGCACAACAGAAAGGAACATGGTCAAACTGGACTGTACTGAAAGCTGGCTGACTTGCCATTAGTAGTAGCAGTAGCCCTGTCTCTTGTAAGTGTTGACTTTGTCCTCTGAGTCAAAGTTCAGAGAGGCTGTTAAAGAGGGAGGCCATTGGAGTTTTGCAGGTTTTCAGTGAGAGCCACTGTTAAACCAAACCATATGTTTTTGTGTCAGACTTGAGTATTTTCTTTTTAAACTCTGCCCATGTTAAAACACAGAAGCCAGTGAGTTCTCTCAATGCATCGCAGCTGAGGTGAATACTGATAGAGGGGGAGAGCCCGTGTATCTTCCTGTTTCCATGGTAATGTGCTCATTTAAATGATTTTTAGGTTTGTTTGATTGTAAATCAAACAAGATTTGAAGCAAAGTGTTTGAAGCAAACTGCAGTAAAGGCCCCAAATGGAGGACTCACAAGGCAGCAGCAAGGAGCAAAAAACCAAACAGCAAAGAGTGGAATCGAAGCTCTTTAACAAAGGTGCACTAAGGGAGGATAACACTGACAACGAGCACTATTAAACTGAGGCTTTAAATACTCAAGATAAGTGAAGACACTGGGAATTAGACAAAGCTGAAACTACAGCAATGATACACAAATAAAACAAATACAAAACACAATAGAAACATTACTGAACTACATTAAAACGAACTCAATCAATACCACAGACTAGAAATAAAACAAAACTGTGAACACTGAAACATCCCAGAATCCATGACATGAACAGCAGTCCTGTAATCTTCTCTAAGGTGTTATGTATCGGGACATAATTAGAGTAATCTGCGCCTTAACAGGTAATAAACAAACTGGTAAAATTAGACTCATCATACATTACACACGTCATTATTTAAAAATAACAAAGTCAAAATGCAGAAGAAGCCCGAGAAACTAATTTCACCCTTATTGTATCTGTCATACACATCTGTACGAGGTTAGGGTAAGCGGTCATAATCACATGCACCTCATAACTGATCATCAGCGAGTGTTACCATGTTACCATGGTTTCGGCCGGACTGTGAATGGACAGCAGACGGCAGAAAGAAGAGGCCAAAGATGAGCACAGAAGCAGGTGGGTGGAGGAGTAACGATGGGTGGGGTCAAGTACAAACAGGATTTTTTTTATAGGCAGAGATCAGAGGAAAAAAAACGAGTGAAATTAAACTTGAACTGTAACAGTGAAACAGGATGAGGAATTCAAAGTGATCAAAAATTGTGATCAAGTCTGATGGAAACTCCGTTTTTGAAAACTACATCATGAGTGTGATGTTTTTACCTGACCATCCAAAAATAAATTGCAAGATAACGTTTTGACCAGTAAATTGAAAAAAAATGTCAAAACTCATATATGCAATTTGATATTTAATTTCTTTTTTTATTTGGCACATTTAACTGAGCTTAATAAACAGTCCAGCTTCAAAAGTTTGAATTTTCAAATCTTTGCCTGGAAATTGTTAAACCGGCCAGCAGGTGGCAGTGATCACTATCCAATAAGGTTTGGACTGAAGACGCATGAGGAATGACAACACACAGGTGGAAGGTCAGCAATGCAGACTGGCAAACATCAGGGAAAGACAGTGTTGCAGTCTTAGCAGAGGGCAGTGACACTGTTGATTTAACCCCCAAAAGTTGATTCTGTTCATCTGGATGTACCTTCTTTGGATGAGTGACGAAACGTTTCTCCCACTAAAAAAAAAAAAGGTGCGTCCAGATTAACAAGATCAACTTGTGATGCTCTTCAATCAAAGATGATCGAGCATGCATCATGACACTATTGGTTCAGGTTCATACGTGAGTTCAAACATTTCTGGCCTCTTAGATTTCTAAATCTAAGTGAATGCATTTAAAGCAGGAACTGCCCACCTAGTAACATGAGTACTCACACAAGCACCACGCTACATCTGACATATATGGTTCCATTTTTTACAGGACATTGTTGAAATTATAAACTATATATTGCAGTTATCCACTTATCAATGATTTTTGAATAAATGTATGATCAATCGGTGTTTTTAACAAACTTTGTTTTTTGTGGAATTCATCAGCAGCTGTGGAGAGATGTATTTGAATATCTTCTGGTTCCAATTTTCCTAACCTGGAAGCTGAGGATGGCTGATTCCTGACAAGGACACCAACCTCAGCGCTTATTGGGTGTTACATCCTCCGTGCAGCCATTCCAGAGAGAACGAGAGAGCAACGACCGCTCATTAACATCAGCCAGAAACCAAACTGTCCCTTCCTGGCAGCCGTGCAAACTTCCAATTAGAAAGTTTGCATTCTCACAACAATGATGTGGTGTGTCATCGTATGAGGATGTTACAGTTTCACTTAATTCTGCTCAGTTAAGTGTTTTGATGATCAAATATGGCAGCTTTGTGTTGTGCTGGAAGTTAAAACTAATTGTCCTCATGAGCACAGCATCTAACAACTCTCCTTTAAAAAATCGACTGAATTTAACTGGACACACTGGTCTCAGTGGGAGTCATCCGTGACACTTGAGAAGTCACTTGGATGAGTGATGAAACTATTTTCCATGGAAACATCCAGAGGAACTGAACTTTTGGGCATATCCTTGCCTGTAACTCATTCATCAAGAGATTTATGTACGGAGAAAAAGCAAATGGTAGCATAGAGTTTAACAAAGGTTTTCCAAGCTTCAGTATTACCAAATATACTAATCAATTGTCATATAACTAACAACATCTGTTTTATCATCTCTAACACCCTGGAGGACAACGGAGAGAGTTTAGACGCTCTCCAAGATTACATCGACCGCTGTTTTCAAGATTTAGTAATGCATAAGGCCCAGAGTGCATCTTCCCCGGCCAAAATCGAGACGCCGTCAACGAAGAGAAGTCGCCAGGCAGACTCCCCCGGTACAACATTGCCTGCCGGCAAAGACATCGCAGAAATCCTGGAGTCAATCGACAAGCGATTGTCCAGTTTCGATGCGAGGCTGTCCCTGGTGGAGATTTTACACCGGGAATTTAAATCTCTGAGAGAATCCCTGGAATTCAGCCAGCGGCAGGTGGAAACGCTTGCCGCTGAAAATGCCACGCTACGGGAGTCGGTTAAATCTCTCACCGATAACGTGACCCAGCTAAACATTGAAAATAAAAAAATAAAAGAGTCCGTTATCGATCTACAAGCCCGTAGCATGAGAGATAATCTTGTGTTTTCTGGTATTCCAGAAACTGCCGGAGAGGACGCAGAGGCAACGGTGAAAAACTTCATTAAAATCCACCTGAAGCTGCCGGAGGACACCGTAAAGAACATCGACTTCGATAGAGTACATCGCTTGGGGGGCGCGCGGTCGCGGACCGGGAGACCACGGCCTATTGTGGCCAAATTCAGTCAATTCAAACAGAAGGAACAGGTGAAGAGTCGCGGCAGAGAGCTGAAAGGAACGGACTTCAGCGTGAACGACCAGTTCCCCAAAGAGATCCTGGAACGACGCAAGGTCCTGTTCCCAGTTCGACGTAGCTTCATCCAGAAAGGCTCCCGTGCTGTCATCGCCGTGGACCGGCTCTACGTGGACGGACAGCTTTACCGCGAACTCGACACCACACCGTGGTTATATTAACTGCACTCCAGATAAGAACCCGCTACACTCTTTTCTTATTCATTCACACTTTCTCCTTTAACATGAGTTTAAGCTAGTAATATCAATATGATGTCATAGCAGATATAACACCGTCACCCTCCGTCATTGCTTTAATTGGAATGTTTCCGTTTCGTTTCTTTTTTTTGTTGTCGCTCACAGTTCATGTGGTTTCTTTCTTTCTCTTGTCTTTCACTGCTGTGGTCACCTACTTCCCCACTCACCTACAAACAACACCCTCTATTTCTCCATATTTTCACAACACGATCACGCAAACACATCAGCTCAACGGCAGCACATTCACAACAGCCTCACAGCACGCACAGACTTGCAGGACACATAAGCAAGCCACGCTTGTTCATATTAGTGAATATTCACACACATAGTCAGACTTATGGAGTCTCTCACCACACTTCTTTTTCTCTTTCTATTTACAAACAAGGGATGTTTCCATATTCTCTCCACCTGTCTAAACGAAACACCCAGCATACATCATTAAACATACACGCACAATTATGGGCATGCTGAGGTTTGTCACATGGAATGTAAATGGAGCTGGCACCAGAGGAAAGAGGTTAAAAATATTTAACCAGCTTAAAAAACTACAGGCAGATGTTGTTTTATTACAAGAAACTCACAAACCTGTCACAGGTTTAAATGAACTTAAAACACCTGAGTTTCCTAACGTGTTTGCAGCCGGTTATAATTCTAGACAACGGGGAGTAGCAATTTTAATACATAAAAATGTTAATTTTACAGTACTCGATACAGTTATAGATCCAGAGGGTAGATTTCTAATTATTAAACTATCAATATTGAACAAAAAACTATGTATTGTTAGTATATATGGTCCAAATGTTGATGAACCCTCATTCTTCCACGGTTTTTTTAGTGCACTCTCTGAACACCTTGATTGCACACTCATTCTTGGCGGTGACCTCAACCTTGGACTAAATGAAGAAATGGATAGGCTCAACACAACAGGAACTCAGCGTAATTGGCAGTCCACAAATATAATCAAACAGTATATGAACGACTTTGGTCTTTGCGATGCATGGCGCTCTCTTCACCCCACCAGTAAGGAATATACTTTTTTCTCGCATGGTCATCACTCCTACTCTCGTCTGGATTATTTTTTGGTCAGCAGCTCACTGCTGAACGACATTTCAGACACTGAGATTCATCCTATAGCTGTCAGCGATCATGCTCCTGTATCTTTAACACTAATGCACAAGAATAATACTACGCCAAGTAAAAACTGGAGATTTAATATATCACTACTTAAAGATGAAGACTTTATTAAATATTTTAAAAAGGAATGGACTTCATATTTAGACTTTAATGACACTCCCGGAATATCTGCTTCTGTTCTATGGGAAGCAGGGAAAGCTGTAATGAGAGGTAAAATAATTTCTTTCTCATCACACAAAAAGAAAGAAGAAAACAAAAATATTCAGGAATTAGAAAAAAACATCAAATCACTAGAAGAAGCCTACGCGTCCCACCAAGATCAGGAAACATTGAACAAAATATGCAAAACAAAACTAGAATTAAATGAAACTATTAATAAAAAAACACAATTCCTTATACAAAGACTTCGCTTGCAGAATTTTGAACACAGTAACAAATCAGGTCGATTTCTAGCTAACCAGCTAAAAATAAATAAAGAAAAAATAACTATATGTGCTGCTAAAGATTTATCGGGGAACACAATATATGATCCTGGAAGAATAAACAACATTTTTAGGGACTTCTATGAAACTTTATACTCACCACAAATAAACCCATCTAAAAATGAAATTGATCTGTTTCTTGACAACGTAACTCTTCCAAAATTACTAGACAGTCAAGCAATGGAACTGGATTCGCCACTGACGCCAAGTGAACTCCAGGAAGCCCTGATAAGTATGCCCAATAATAAGGCTCCAGGTCCAGACGGCTTCCCTGCAGAATTCTACAAAGAATTCTGGACAATTTTGGCACCAGTATTCCACGGCATGTTGCAGGAAATCGAGGAAAAGGGCAGACTACCACCAAATATGAATTCTGCCAACATTAGTCTCCTGCTAAAACCAGGCAAAGACCCTTTATTTCCCTCAAGCTATCGTCCAATTTCTCTTTTAAATGTAGACCTTAAAATAATCTGCAAAGCTCTCTCAAAGAGATTAGAGAAAATGACCCCCCTCTTAATTCATCCTGACCAAACTGGTTTCATAAAAGGTCGGCACTCCTCAACAAACACTCGTAGATTACTTAATTTAATAGACTACTCATACGATAAAAACATCGAAACCATAATATTATCTCTAGATGCAGAAAAAGCATTTGACAGAGTTAATTGGAAATTTTTATTCGCAACTTTACACAAATTTGGTTTTGGAAACTCTTTCATAAACTGGATAAGAATATTATACAATTCCCCAACGGCTCGTATCAGAACAAATGACCAGACATCCTCCAGCTTCTGTCTCCTGAGGGGCACCAGACAGGGATGCCCACTCTCCCCTTCACTTTTTGCAATTTTTATCGAACCTCTAGCAGCAGCATTTAGACAAGCTACAACAATTAAGGGCATAAAATGTAAGAACATAGAACATAAAATCAGTCTCTATGCGGATGATGTGTTGCTTTTTCTGCAAAACACACAAACCAACCTCTCTGAGGTAATTACTTTAATAAACTGGTTTTCAAGAGTTTCAGATTATTCAATTAACTGGCCAAAATCTACAGTTCTCCCCATTAACTGCTCCTTCCATAATTCTTCCTCTGCCCCACTGCAATCCGGAAATATTAAATATTTAGGTATTAATGTCTCTCCTAAGCTTTCAGACTTAACTAAACTAAACCACATCCCACTTCTAAAGAAAGTAGAAGGCGATCTGACTAGATGGAAATCTTTACCCATATCACTCATGGGAAGGGTCGCCACTATAAAAATGATGATCTTGCCAAAAATAAATTACTTATTTTTGATGATCCCTAACAAACCATCACAAGATTGGTTCAGATCTCTGGATTCATATATTTCCAAATTCCTTTGGAAAGATAAACCCCCACGTATCAGCTTAAAAACGCTACAAAGAACCAAGGATAGAGGAGGATTAGATCTGCCTAATTTTCACCAATACTTCTTAGCCAACAGGCTTCAGTTCATCTCAGAATGGTTAAAACATACCTTCTTAGTTGAGCCCTGGCTAGATGTTGAACAGGCACTATGCAAGGATCTAGAGATCTCAGACCTACCATTTATTAGCTCAAACATCAAAAGACATGAATGCTTTAAAAGTATCAACATCAGCTTTTCTCTAACAGCATGGTGGGAGTTTCTAAAAAATAACGGAGTCTTCATTAATCCCATGCAAACGTACACCTATCTGGAACAACCCTGACATATTACAAAACAATAATATGATTAATTTCCCAGAATGGAGTTGTAAAGGAATTAAATACTTAGAACATATATTAGAGGGAACAGAATTTATTCCATTTGACAGACTAGTTGAACAATATGGGATCAACAAGACAAGGTTTTTAGAATATCAACAAATTAAATCCATAGTAAAAAAGAAATTTAACCTCAGTCAAGTTGAATTACAAACACCACTAAGTGCGGCACATTTTCTTACTCTTAAATCCCCCAAATTATTATCTAAAATATACAGAACACTTTCTAAATTAGATGAATCAATATCCCTTCCTACTGCAAAGTGGGAAGCAGATTTATCAGTCAACCTAGACCAAAACTTCTGGTCTCAGATTTGCTTAAAAACTTTTAAATTAATTAAAAATCCCAGTCTGCAATTAATACAATACAAAATACTTCATAGAGTGCACTATACAGGTCATCGGATGTTCAAGATGGGCTTTACATCTTCCAACAACTGCTCACACTGTCAAGGCAATACACCAGACAATTACATCCACGCTCTTTGGTTCTGTCCACCAGTGCAAAAGTTTTGGCGCGAGATATGTGAAGACTTATCAAAGTGTCTGAAATGTAACATTCCAACTTCCCCCTTAGTGTGTTTACTGGGCAGCTTAGATAATGTCACTTCAGAAAAGAATATCGCCCATATGGTTTTCACTGCCCTATGCATAGCCAAGAAAACAGTCCTCATGAACTGGAAAAATAAAAATAATCTTAATTCTAACCAATATAGAAATTATCTATTAGATTACATTAGTCTTGACACAGCCTCTGCCACCACATTAGATCAATTGCTCTGGGCTCCTTTGATCAGCTCCATCACCTAGTGGGGGTGGGGGGTCATAGTTTGGTCCCGCCTTCACTGTTGTGATTGGTGAGGGGGTAGGGACAGGCTTAGGGCGTCGGGGGGTTCCCCGGAGGCATCTTCCTTGGGGGGCTCAACCCGGGGTAGCGGTCACGTCCGGTTGGGGGCTCTGTTGGCTCTCAGGTGACTGTTTCCTCGCGGCTGCGTGCAGCGGGGCTAGGGGAGGGTCTGTGCTGACGGACGTGGGTTACTGACCTGGTAGCCTGGCTGTCCCTGGGTGGGTCCGGGATGGGCGTGAGGTTCTGGGGGCGCTCCGTCTCTGGGCTGGGGCCCGGGCCGGGCCTCGGGGGCTTGGGTCCTGGTTGGTGTGTTGCCGGGGTTGTGGGCGGGTGGGTGCATGGGGGCCCGGCCCTGGAGCAGGGTGCCGCCGGTGCGTCGAGCCGCCTGGGGGGCTCTTCAACTGGTGGGGGGGGATGGTCACATCTTGCAGGAGCTTTCCTCTCTTCAGGAACTCTCTGCAGGAGGGGGAGATACAGGAGAGGTGGAGGAAGATCTCAGCCTGGGCGTTTACCGTCTTATGTAGTCTGGAAGATGTGTGGATGGTGGGGTGGGTGCAGTTTTCTCTGTGGTGGGGTTGGGTGGACTATCCAGGGCTCTGTGGAGCCGGAGGGCGCTACTGCACTGGGCCCCGGTCTGATGGGCCTGGGCCCCCCTTCCCTGGCGGGTCGCGAAGGGTGGGAGTGCCTACTGGGGTCAGCGGGGGAGCTGGCCCCAGGGAGGGGTTACCTGCCCCTCCCTTCCTTCCCTCCCCATCTCCAGCTGCCTCCCTCTTCCCGCTCCTCCACAACCACTCACACATGCAGGGCCTTGGAGTGGGGGTATGTCACCAGGGTGCAGAGGAGGCTACCCCCCCCCCCCCCCCCCCGTCCCCTTCTGGCTGCCTCTGCCTCAATTTTATCCCACAACTTAGACATTCACATTATTCACACTCTCATTACACATACATATAGGATCTTGGGGGTGGGCACAATCACGGAGTCCATATTACCATCAGGGTGTATACCTCACCCCTGACGTCGTTGCCCACCTCTCAATTTTAAATACACTTAGTCATTGAGGGCTAGCAGGAGGGACTATGCGCTTACCTGCTGCTCCTTGGCAGGTAGCTCCAAGCCCTCCTGGGTTTTAATTGCACCTTAGAACACATATGCATCAACACTACAATGAGCGGGTGGAGGGAGGTTTGGAGTCTTCTCCCACCCCCATTCTCTGCGGCCTGCTGGAGCGGGAGGGCTAGTAGGAGGAGTTGGCCGTCCGACTGCGGTCTGGGGTGTGGGGCCTCCCTGCTGCTGCGGAGTCGGGGTGGTCTGCCTCTCCCCACCGCAGGGAAAAGGGTAACACCACCTGGGTCTGGGTGCAATTCCCCCCTCCAGGGGCAAGGGTACCTAGACCCGGTTTGTAGAGTACGCTTGGGGAGTGTGATTGTGTGTACAGCGTCTCTTTATGTCTGTCTCCACGTTGGTTGAGTGTGGAGTAAGTGCATATGAGAGCATGAGGGTGGGAATGGATGTTTGTGTCTGTGTGTGCCCGTATGTCTGTGTCTATATGTCAGGTTGGGTATCAGACGCCACCTCTCTGGGGACATCTCAGGCCCTCCAAGGTTTGGAGGCCTATCTCCACCCACCACCACTTCCCCTGCCGGTGGCGGACTCCCTCAGGTGTCGGTGTGTTGGTGGTTCTTTGTGTCTGGGGGTGGGCGTCCGGGTACACACCGGCTCACTCCTTGGCGGCCGCTTGTCGGGGCCTGGGGCCTGGGGCTCGCTCGGGCCCCTTTGGAGGTGGGGTGCCCCCGGCCTCTCGGCCTGGGGCTCGGTCACTCAGGCGCAGCTGGGGGCCGGCGGAGCTCACGGGCGCGTCACTGCAACTCCCCCTGACTTCTGCTCCGCGGCTGCTGGGCGAGCCCTCATCTGGGACTCTCCTCAGCTCTTACTGGAACAGTGGCGCGGCTGCCCCTCTGTTGGTCTTCCATGGTCTCTTGTGTTCTGGGGGCCTCTGGATGTCTGGAGTTTTGATCTCCTCCATACCCGCTTCACACCCTGGAGGACGGGGCTGTGGCCCCCCCACACTCCCTAGCAGATCATTACATGGAGAAACCTTTGGAATGCAAGCATGCTGATCCACACAGGTATGCACACATGGGTATTCACAGACGCGGACTAAAGCTTTCTTGGCTGCTGCCTCAAAGCACACTGTGCGCTGTCTATCTTGCGTGCTGCACAATATCGTTTATTATTTAGTAAATATTGATATCTATGACTAGCTAGTTTATTGTGATGGTGCTTTGTTTTCTCTATTATTATGTTGCTCTTTGTTGTTTGCTGTCTCCTCTGTTTGTTTTTTTTGTTTGTTTGTTTTTTTTTCTCCATACAGGTGACCCAGGAGTTCTTTTTTTTTTTCTCTCTCTTCCCCCCCCTTCTCACCGTCTCTTCTCCCCTTTGGTTTTCTTTCTTTCTCTCATTCATTCCCCCTGTCCTATTTATTAAAAAAAAAAAAAAAAAAAAAAAATGACAAAGGATGAACTGAAGCTCTGCCATCACGTAATGTCGCATACTGCTGTTTCTGATGTCATTTAAAAAAAAAAAAAAAAAAAAAAAAGAGATTTATGTACACATTTATTTTCAGTTGTTGTTGCTCTTGGATTAATTTCAGCCTCAGCAGCATCTCTCAGAAGAAAACCGCTGTTAGCTTTCTGCCATTATCAGGCAAAAACACTGGATTCAGGAGGTATTCTCTGCAGTTTAAGACCCAAACTGAACTCGAGCAGTGAATTCAGATTAGACTGGAATTGATAAGATGGATAGAAAAACTGCTGGAGCTGAATGACTGTGGTACATATTACGAAAGAATAAAAACTCGATGTGAATAACTTTACTCTTCTTAAATGTAACTCATAAACAAGTACAAGTGTGCACAGGTTACAGACTTTGTCTACATGTACACTTTTCCACAGTAATTTACATTGTGTGTTAAAGGAGATGGAGATTAGGAAGTAAAGTAGCGGATGCAGGGTGCATCATGACTGAGGCACGCTCTCCTGCACGAAGGCCAGGTGCTGCTTTTTTCCTGTGTGTGTGACTCAGAGCTGTAGTTGTGCCAAAACCTGATTGCTCATATTTAAACTGCTATAATTTCATCACTGAACTCTATTTGCCATCATAGGTAAAGACATTCCACATAAAAACACAGGCAAACATTGGAAATCAGTTGTTGGCACAACACCGTAACTGTCCTCTCCGGCCGACCTGCTTGTAGTGTCCGTGTGGAGAGTTTGATCATGTTCTTCCTCTTTTCCCATCTCCCTGCGATTATTTACGCTTGCGCTCCCGGACATTTTGGACACCAGGTGACCTTTAAACTCGGAAGTGTTCTGGCACTGGAGGCAGCCGTACCTGCTGCGCCGATTGCGATCGTCAGGAGCGCCCTATTTAGCAGTGCGGCTGAGCTCCAGTCGACGCCGGATCGCTGAGTTTGCCCTCGTCAGTACGGCCGTATTAATTGTGTGAAAAAACCTCGCTTATTCAGATTGTCTTGCCAACGTGTGTGTGTTGTTGTGGCACTACGGTTCAGGAGCGGAGTCTGTTTTTCCCGAGAGTGGAGTCACGGACATTCATACCATGTGGAAGGCATTCAGGAAATCTCCTCAGGGAGACACAGTGCCAAAGATTTGTACACATGCGTTTGTATTTTTCACTGTAAGTAAATTCACAGTTTTCTCTCGGAAGAGTCCAGTGTTTGGGTCCACGTCCTCCCCCTCTCCCTGACAGTAACACCCTCCATGACTGTGGGAGTAGACAGATGTGGGTGTGTCCTCACCTCCCAGAGGACTCCAAATTGTCATCAGACAGACCTACAGACACAAAAACATTTGAAACTATAAACAATCAGACTATCAGCAGTGATTTAAATACTTTATGATCTCTGTGAAAATTGACATCACATTTATATATTTACAGTAAATATATGACAGAATTCAGGGCTTTTCTAGGCACCGAGCATACAAAGAAAAGTACTAAACTCAATTACAGATTTTCTTTTCATTATTTATATTTTATTAGTCAATTTCATCATCTGTATCTTTGCCACACAGGTGTAGATACTGTAGGTGCAGTGAATGCTTAAATTGTCTGTGAAGGTTCTCAGTCATCCAGGTCATCATAGTCTAAGGAGCTTGGAAAGAAAAGCGTCTGGACTTCTTTAAGTTGCTTGAAGACGTTTCACCTCTCATCCGAGAAGCTTCTTCAGTTCTAAGGTCAAATGGTGGAGAGTCCCAGATATAAACCTAGTGGGAGTTTCCCCCCACAGAGGGACAAAAGGACCCCCTGATGATCCTCTAATCACCTGAGCCAAGGTGTGAAACTGGGCGTGGGTCCCAATCAGCCAGAGTTTCGGGTGAGCTCACTGTGAAACCTGGCCCCACCTTATCATGTGATTTCCTGAGATCAGATGGCCCAGGATGTGAGTGGGCGTTAAGGCGTCTGGGAAGGGAACTCAAAACTGGATTATAGATGGCAGAGAGTTGGTGTCGTAAACCCCGCCTCTGTTCAAAGATGGTCGCTCACAGTGGACATAGATGCTTCTTTCACTCCTCTTTCAAACCATCTGTCCTCTCTGTCCAAAATGTGAACATTGGCATCCTCGAAAGAGTGACCTTTGACCTTTAGATGCAGATGGACTGCTGAGTCTTGTCCTGTGGAGGTGGCTCTTCTGTGTTGTGCCTAGGGCTGCTCAATTAATCGAATTGTAATCTCGATTACGATCTGGGCTTTCAACGATCATTAAAAATGACTGAGCCGATTATTAGCCCCTCCCTCGTGCTTTACTCTCGCGCTGCTCCGTGTGGCAAATCGAGCGCACCTCTCTGCATTTCGAACACGTGTCACAACAATTAAGAGGACCCGAGGGAAGCTCGGAAAGCTAAGCAGAAGTTATTTGGAGAGGAGTGGACTGCCGTTGGTTGAAAAGAGAGGTAAAAAAAAAAAAAACTTCAGTGGTGTGGAAACATTATGGGTTCGCGGAGTCAGACGTGGATCAAGTAGACATAGTGTGTAAACTTTGCTACGGTGTCGTAGCTGCACCACAGAGCAACACTGCAAAGCTCACTAAACATAGATGTTTACATTTTTCATTTATTTCTTATATTGCAAACATTTGCACTGTTATCAGTATTTGCACTGTTTTATATTATTTTTTTAAAGTCATTATTCAACACATTGTTATTGTTAACCCTTTAAAGCCGGTCAGAGCAGCACGCTCCGTTTTGCGTAACTATTTTTAAATCCCTGTAGAATCTGAACCGCGTAAGCTAGCGCAATAAATTTTTTTGCATATGAAACCGGAGGAGTTGTACCGATCCGATCAGCTGTTCGTAACACTTCCCACATTGAAAAAGACGTCAACGCGAACTATCGAATGTCCGCCATTTCCTGCCCGAAACCTATACTGGTGGGTTTTTTTAAGTCATGTTTGACTCTATGCTTTTCTGAATAGTTTCTGGGATGCTTGGAACTCGAATTGCACTGCTGGAAATAGTTTATTTTGATGCACCTGCTGTTTTCTTTGCAAATTTGCATCATAGGATTGTTTTTTCGTTTTTCCTGCAGTATATAAAAATTGCTGTATCTCCAAAATAAAACTATGAAGACACTCAAAATAAATTTCCTGTTGTTGTAAACTATTTTTTGCAATTTTTTTGTATTTAAAGTTTTGAGGGATAAGCCTCTTAAATTTCTCCAAGTAGAAATATATGTAAAAAAACCAAAAAACGATTTTCAATTGTTTTGTAGTTTACAGCTTACAAAACACGTAGCTGGCTCGTACAGCTGCGACGTAAAATTTTCAAATAACGGGGCTACATTCGGTGATGCTAGCGTTAGCCATGTTAGCATACCTTCAACAGGTGGTCAGGCTGAGTCCACAGGCGCACAGTCAGAGTTTCAGCTCCACGTTTCACTGCACGGTCCCCTCATTCATCACATATCGGTGTCGGGCAGAGTGTAAATCCCGAGGCTGAACGGCCTTTGTGCAAGGACACAGGTGTTAGCAGGGCAAAGCTTTTAGCACAAACAGCAGCATAGAAAAATCCAGGCAGCCAGCCTGTGTCTGTCCAACCAATCAGAGAGCTCGTTACATCGCACCTTGTGGCTAATTCGGATTGCTTCGGAATTTTGCTAATCCAGTAGCTAATCCGCGAGCTAACAGGAAAGGAAAATTGATTTTCGAATGAAGAGTGAGATCGCAGTTTTAGATGTCAGATATAAATCTTTGAGTTTTGAATCTATTTGCTTATTTCTCTTTTTTTAAAATGTACTTAAACAGTCTCTAACTTTCCAGTAACAGAGCTACATTTGAAAAATACATTCGAACCTGTGACATCCAGATCTCAGGTTAAATCTCTGTAGTTATATCTCAGTATACGTCAGTGAATCAGGAATAATGTAAAACTATTTGAAACACCTTTACAGCATACAGAGTTCGGTCACTCTCCCCTGTTGTCTCTAGTGTCAGCTGCCTTTTTCTATTTACCCCCCTGCTTCTCGTCTCTGTCCTCTCCCTCAGCTTCTCTTCTGTTGTGTGAAAGCAGGTAGATCTTTTATTCCCTGTAAGGTCCGCAGAGCTGTGTTCTCTCACCAGCTGACTCCCTGACCTGCACTTCATCCACTCACCTTCCATCTTGTATATTTAAGGACCAGCTCAATCATCTAGCTTTACAGCATAACTAATGTCATGTTCGTGTGCAGACTCTGTTATAGTAGTTTGATGTTGTTGTAATTTCCCATTTCCCAAAGCACTTACCTACAGTTCTCTTCATGTTTGAGATCCTCCTTGGTGTTTTCCTGCTAGTATCAACTCTACGGAAACCATCTGTGGAAACATCACTTCCTGAAATATCCAGCTGTCTGCAGTCACTCCACACAACCTCAGCTCAAATCTCGTCTATTCTGGGTTTCTTCCCATCACACATTTTCACAGTTTCGTTTAAAGTTTCATTTGCATGCACTTTGATGCTCACGCCAGAACATCTTCTGTCTCAGACTCACCTTAGAGAAATACTTCATGAAGCAGGGAATGTACTGTGTACGTACTGTATATTTGAAAAAGGACAAATTATATCTAGGAGACTTTTTTCTTTAAAAGCATCAGTGTATTAATAAACGTCGTAATTTGTCCTTTGAATAAAAGTTAAACTGATCTAAAAGATTTTTTAAACTTTTTAGCAGTGGGGGTTTTCCACAGAATTGTGCTGAAATTGGGTGAAAGACCAGTGTGTCACTCTGATAACACTTTGGTGCGATCAGGACACTGAGGTCAGTTAAAGACCTTGGTTTCCCGAACATGACCATCCCAGCATTCCTCAGTTCAGCATCAGACAAACAATGTCTTCCTGTAACTCAGTCTGGATTTTGCTTCTGTTCACCATCGCTGTGGATATTACATCAAACAATTAAAATGCGATTGCAGTGCAGAATCTAAGCGTTAATCCAAGCGCTGTAAGAGAAATATTCCATAAACTGCTTTAAATTTACAGGAACGGGCGTACATGGTCAGAGGCTCAGAGGTAATCAGGCAATGAGTGAGATAGAGATAGATAGAATTTTATTTTGAACATGCAAATATAAGTGAAATAACAAGAGAAAAGAAGAAAACAAAAAAAACAAACTAAAACTTTAAACAACATCAAGTTTTCATGTATATCTCTATGTCTACACAATGTGTGCGCTCGAAAAGGAGTAGGATGAAGTTTAGTGGCAAGAAGCTTCAAGGTCAGATGAGGCCAGCGCCCTTGTAATTCCATTAAAGAGATAAAACTTCTAAACTGGTGGAGAACTCGTGAAAAAGTCCATTCAAACATATTAAATCTAAGAAGTGGATTTTCTGCTGTTTTTTGGCTCCACTCAGCAAAATGACGACCCAGTCTGGACTACCAGGTGCTGCTGAAACCACAACAGATTTCAGATCAAATTTTGATATGTCCTGGTGATATTTCCATCAAATTTGCCTCTTTCAGCTGTAAATGAGATGGAGCCGGGCATAAATGAATGAGTCAAGTGGCCGTACACGTTTAACTGACTCAGTACTGAATATCAATACTGTATAAGTGTTAGTGAAAGTGTGTAAGTGTGTGTAGTTTACAAAAAACTAATTCCCATTGTGCGTCATCCTTCTAACACAGTAGTGACACCTCAGGCTATTTTTTGCACTGTGTTCATTGTGTTTGCTTTGTCAGTGCTCTCAGTCTGTCACAGACCTCATTATCAGGCACAGACACTCGGTGGGCACTGAGAAATCTAACACAATGCAGGAAGAGCTCCAGTTGCACCAACACATTCAGTTTCTTCAAACCAAAGTCACAGAGACTGTTTTACATCAGCAGATTAGGACGGGGTCCACGTTTTCCAGCTCCTTTACTGACTCTACAAAATGTAACTGCAGAAACCCCCGAAACACAAATGACTCTTCTTAACCTCCTTCAACTACGTGTTGAACTCATTCAAGATTTCTGGATGTGTGCCTCACTGTTTCAGCAGGCTGACGGGAAAAGCTCAGTGTGAGGAAACCGTCGTGTTGTTGTGACAGCAAAAGAGCCGGTTCTGATGTGGCTCTAAAAGAGAAATCTGACTGTCTGGCTTTACAAACACGTTGCAACATAAGTGCTTCTGAATCAGTCCTCGTCAGAGTGATGCTGTCTCTTTCTAGTTTACATCAGCAGCTCAAAGCATACGTTCCCTCTCATAGAGGTCATCCACCAGCCTGCACCAATTACAACTTACTGACCACTCAAAGAACACCGGAAGATTTAGCATCAGCAATAACATTGGATTTATATGTGTACAGATGTGCATGAGTTATTTTCTCACCTTTTCCGTAACTTTATATGATTTCAGTCTGTTTTCAGTTTGTCCAAAAGCATCAGATATTATAACTTTAAAGTCTAAATTTAGTCCTCACTATATATTCTTTGTGGTTATTCTGACATGACTCCATCCTTACATAGTGTTATTCGCTTATCTAATTCAGGGAGCTTATCACAACTATCTACTTGACTCAGTGTACTTAAGTCACTAAATTAAATCCTACATAGAATAAGGCAAAAGGTCATGTGTAGCTAAAATACGTTAGAATGACTATAAATAGTGGTTTCCTGTTTTTTAGGACAGCAGCATGAAGCTTAAAGCTATTTTTCAGCTTTACTTGAACATTAAAATTCAGCAGTCCGAGCGTGTCAGTGTTGCAGAGGTGCTGACATTTGGTGTATGGGTTAGATAGAGATAACTGTTCAGAGCCACAGACACCCTGCTCTTGAATAATCTGGGTGTGGACATTTGCTAGATGACTAAAGTTGTATTTAGTAATTCAAGAAGGGCAAACTGACCTCAACTTTGTGACTCTTTGACCCAACTTTGACCTTCCTGCTTCAGCTCAACTTCAGATCACAGAGTAAGAAACGTTAAGATAAAGCGCAGGACCAGTTACATACAACAACTTACAAGTTCGCCTGTACGAGTGCATGATTTGACATCTTTTTAAAGACGTGTATCCAGACCAGTGGGCACGTGATCCTGACCACCTTTGTTCTGGTGTCACTTTGGGGTCACTGGGCCTATATTTGGTTAAGACCTGTGTCTGCCTTCTATCTCTGACAGCTTCGATATATTCTGTAACTTCATGATCTTTGTTTAGCACCAGATTTCTTTCTCATCTGCTTTGGCTTCTGCTTTCTTTGCATGGTGTTATAATTCAGCCCACTCTGATTGGTATTTGATGGGTTTTGTTTCCGTTGTGTTTGTTCAGCACTTTGGTCGACGTGAGTCGCTATTTCTTTATAAATGTGCAGAATGAAGTTTATATTCTTGTTTTTCTCTTGATTTCATTCTATTTGTTACAATGACTAAAGACTCAAGAGAGATAATAATAAAGAGCCTCTGAAGCTTTCACTCATGCCTACACCCACAGAGGAGTGTAATTTTTGGTATGTGAGAGGTCACAGAGGGAGGAGAAGCAGCATGACCGAGTGTTTGGGGGGTGAGTGTGTGTCAGATAAGTGGGAAGTCCTCTCTAGAGCATAAATACATGAGCCTGGTGGACATCGAGCACGAATCTGAGACAGCGTGAAGACATTTGGAGCAGATATTCACAATGGCCAACCACAAAGGCAAGTGAACGTCTGCTGCTGACTGCAGCTATTACTGCTAGTACAAAATTAGTTTGGATTTTAATGTGTGAGAAATGTGCTGACGGGTGAATCAGCATTTGGGTGCTACAGGACTCGTCCTGGGTCCCCACCGAAGGCTTTCACAGCTTTTGAGCAAAACTAGGACAGGAAGGAAGGCAGCTATGCATTGAGAACAAATACGTGTAATTTTGCAGATTATGCAAAGTTAATACTTTGTCAATAATCTGATTTAAAGGGGAGAAAAATCAACAGTTGGAAAAATCATAGGCAGAGCAGCACAGCCGACGTACATCTTGACTATGATCATGGACTTGACTCTTAGCAATGTCGCAGCTTAAAAAAAGCTGAAACTCCCAAGTCTGTAAATGTGTTATTTGGCGATATGACAGAAACCTCTATAAGCCTGATATCAGTGCATGACCGATGTCCGAACTTTCTGCTGTTTGTCTTAGGTTTGATTAGTGATGTGGATCTGAGAAGTCGTGAGAACAACTCGGCACACCGCACCAGGGAGATCGATCAGAAGCGCTTGATTGTCCGTAGGGGTCAGCCCTTCTCCATCACTGTGCAGTGTAATGGCTCTTTGCCCCCCAAACACCACTTGGATCTAGTCCTGCACCTCGGTGAGTACAGGCTGACCAGGAAGGAGCTGTAAAGATAGAAAAGATTAAACTCGAGTCTTCTGGGGAACATTGCAAAGAAAGCATCTTGTTTTGGAAGATTTCTTTAGTCAGTCAGCACCTTATAAGAACTGTAACTCATTAATAAGTCAGTATCAGTTCGTACGTCCTTCCTTATGCCGTCTCAATTTCAACTACAAATTGACTTAATTACATAACAAGTTACAATATTGGTTTTAATGTATATTTATACAGTTATACACAGCTTGTTTGTACCTTTGTAAAAGAAGAAATCTTATACAAACACTGATTGTTAGTAAATATTGTGTGTACAATAGACTGTACTTTTACCTTAAATTTAAGTTTTATATGTAGCAAAACTGGGTCTACACAAGTCTATTGATCGTCAAAGGAGCTTGCAAGGAAAAGCGTCTGGACTTCTTTAAGTTGCTTGAAGACGTTTCACCTCTCATCCGAGAAGCTTCTTCAGTTCTAAGGTCAAATGGTGGAGAGTCCCAGATATAAACCTAGTGGGAGTTTCCCCCCACAGAGGGACAAAAGGACCCCCTGATGAGGTGAAACGTCTTCAAGCAACTTAAAGTCCAGACACTTTGCAAGCTCCTTTGACTACGATGAGCTGGATGACTGAGAACCTTCACAGACATAAGTCTATTGATCCCCAACACTGAACTCCTCCTGATCATTAAAACAGTTCAGATTTATAACCATCACTTGCTGTGTAAAGCTGAACACCTGTTCCATACATGCTGTTGTTTCTGACCCAGAAGGCTTTGTTTGTTTCACCAGGTAAGAGAGACGAGGTGGAGATCAAGGTTCAGAAGGTGCATGGAGCTGGGGACAAGTGGTGGTTTAACCAGCAGGGAGCACAAGATGAAATGCTGCTGACTCTGCACAGTCCAGCAGATGCTATCATTGGCCAGTACAGTCTGGCTGTGCTGCTGATGTCACCGGACGGACGCGTTTTAGAGAAAAAGGACAAAATGAGTTTCCACCTGCTCTATAACCCCTGGTGCAAAGGTAAAGCATGCGCTCTCTGTGTGTCTGATTGCTTCAGCAGGTCAGACTGAAGCCACTGACACACTCTGAGTTTCATTTGCTTTTTCTGCGATTACGATGAATTAAATTCCACAATAAGCAAAATGATCAGATTACAACTGAAGATTTCATATTAGCAACACTGTCGTGGTCTTTATGCGTTTACCAGATGATGTGGTGTATCTGCCTGACGAGACTCAGCTTCAGGAGTACATCATGAACGAAGAAGGAATAATCTACATGGGGACCTGGGAATACATCAAAAGCATTCACTGGAATTATGGACAGGTAACACACACAAACATTTAAAGTGTGACTGTGCTGAATACATCTGTGTCTGTCAGCCCAGTGGGGTGTGACAAAGCGGGCGAGAAGACCATTTGTCTATATTCTTAGTTAACATTCTTGTTTTGATTTAACCATATTTCACACGTAGTCTGCAACAGGCAAACATCTACTATCCTGGGTTTCTTTATGTTTTGCACTTTTACAGATTATATAATATAACATCTTAGTTTAAATCAATCCCTACAAGTTTGTTAAGTTAACATGTTCTTCATTTCAACTGTTAATTTGTATTGTTTACAACTTACCTTCTTCTTCTTTTACGTATTATTGGCGGTTGGCAAACAACTGCATGGTGCATTACCGCCACCACTGCTATGGAGTGTGGACAGAAATCATGCTCAAAACAACAACAAAAAAAAAAAAACACTTCATATCCTCCCAAACAACCTTACTTCTCTCAAAAACTGAAACAATGCCTGATAACACTTATCCCCCGCCTCCCTCTGTAGTAACCCTACAACATCAAGTTTCATATCAATGCTACTGAGATTTCGGACCAACCGTCTCCTCTCTACCGTATATTTCCGACACTGCAAAACAACATGCTCCAAAGTTTCATCCGCTCCACAAGAATCACATTTCCCTGAGGCATGCTTCCCTATCAAGAACGGTGTGGAATTCAAACCCATATGCCCAAATCTCAGTCTTGACACCACCTCCTCCTCTCGCCTACTCCTTCTTGTGGATCTCCTCACTCCCACCCCCCTTTGAATTTTATATAACCACCTTCCCCTCCTGTCTTCGTCCCACTGTTTCTGCCATCTACCCCTCATTTCGAGCTTAATAATACTCTTTACTTCCTCCTGACCAAAATTCACCACCAGATCAACTATCTCATGATTAGTGGCTGCCTTTGCTAACCTGTCCGCTGCTTCATTCCCCCTTAACCCCATAGTGAGCCGGGACCCAATCAAACACTACCGATAGACCCATCATATGTATCCTGACTTACCTTACCTACCTGTCTTCCAGAAACAAAAGAAGGAAATGTAGTTTTACTTCCTGCTTTATAGCTTCTGGGTTCATCTGAGGTCACAGGAAGAGACCAAGTGCAGAAGGGGAAGAACTCTTATAATTTAATAAAGTTGGTTTTAGAGGGTTTATGAAGAAATGGATTTATTGTTGTAATATGTATTGATTACAGCAATAGAGTTTATGTTGCCAGTAAAGAGGAGCAGTAGAGGTTTGAATATAATCATGTTCATCTTACCTACTGAATGGAATAGTCCAGAGGAGAAAGTGTTTGGTTAAGTGGACGATTTAAGCAGAAGAACTCAGGTGTTTCAAGAGAAAGGTCCAGGTCAGTGTAGCTGTGTGCAGTCTGACCTTAATTTCCACTGATTTAAGTTCAGTTATGTTTATTTGAACTGAGTTAATTATAGAGTTGAGTTTCTTATTTGTTTCTTTGTAAATATTGTTTGGGTCACAAAATAAATCACTTGCTACACTGGACAGCATCAGTCTCCTGCACTTCTTTGACCGCTTAAGTCGAGTCCTACCACAGGGGGCTGGTGTGAACTGTCACAGCAGTGTGGCAGAGACTCTCAGGCTTTGGCTGGATCTGAAAATCTGTCAGTTGTCTGGAGGAAACATCTGGATGCGATGTGTCAGAATGTAACCAGACCACACAAACAAAGGCTCACCCATTCACAGGTAGCTGCGAGGGCAGAGAGGATGACTAACAGGCAGACTGTGGGTGTAACAGATGCACACGTACAGTGGGGGAAATAATACGAATCTGTGGAGGGAGCTGAAGCCTTGAGTTGCTAAGGAGCAGCCAATAAACCTGAAGGAGTGTTTCTGTTAAGAGGGGTGGACCAAAATCCCCCCTGACATGTGCGGTTGTCAGAAAGGGTTTCTTCACCAAGTACTAAGTTATAATCTTCTTGAAGATCAAAAGTCATCAGCACAGAATCCAAAACTTATTTCCCCTACTGCACACACTGGGCAGCCGATGGGAAACATTTAGTATTTAGAAAAAGGTTCTTCAGGAAATCTCTTTCCTGTTTTTAGGCGCTCTTCTATGGCCTCTCTCACTGGCGTTCTCCTTCTCCTGCAGTTTGAGGACTATGTGATGGACATCTGTTTTGAAGTCCTGAATAACTCCAACGATGCTCTGCGAGACTCACAGATGGACATTGAGCAGAGATTTGACCCCGTCTACGTCAGCAGGATCATCACTGCAATGGTGAGAAGCATTTCTGGCTTCGGCTGAAAATAATGTTAACGGCTGGAAAACATTTGGTTTCATTTGTGTGAGCACATGATGAACATGATCTGCAGCTCATGAATGCCACAGCAGCGATCCTGAGTCTATAGGTGAACTCTTGCAGGTGAACTCTAATGATGACAGAGGAGTGCTGACTGGGCGCTGGACTGAGCCGTACTCTGATGGAGTTGCACCGTACCGGTGGACCGGCAGCGCACCGATCCTCCGTCAGTGGAGCAAAGCTGGGGTCAGAGCAGTGAAATATGGCCAGTGCTGGGTGTTTGCTGCTGTTGCATGTACAGGTAACACAGACTTCCCTGCATTCAAGGATAGCTAAATCATTCTTTTAAAAGCATCCCTTCTGTAGCAGTTGTCATTTAAACTACTTCCATTGTTCCAGATCTTCAGCACAAACACATTCACAACATCAGATGTAGAAACAAATGCTTTGTCTCAGTTGGAGCGTGTGATCTTTTCACAGTGCTGCGCTGTCTGGGAATCCCAACACGCCTCATCACCAACTTCTCTTCAGCTCATGATGTCGATGGAAACCTCTCTATAGACTTCCTGTTGGATGAAAACCTGCAACCACTGGAGAGCAGAGGAGGGAGAGACAGCAGCTGGTAGGATCACAGGAACGCCTACGATCAGAAAAAATACACAAATATGGCATTATCTAACGGGAGGTGATACGTTTTCCGTCCTCACGGTTTTAGGAATTTCCACTGTTGGGTGGAGTCTTGGATGAGGAGAGATGATCTCCCCAAAGGAAATGATGGCTGGCAGGTTTTAGATCCCACCCCTCAAGAACTCAGCGATGGTACGGTCCTAACGTTTGATGTTTTAGTCCACATGTTTTTCTGGTACTTTTCTGTGTAAACTCATTTCTGTATTTCATCGTTATGAACGGCTGTGAGGATTGTCACCGCTGCCTTTCTTTAGAGCTAAAACAAAGATGTTGATAGTTTGACTTCCACTTGAAAAAAATACTTTTCAAAACCTTATTTAGTTCAGAAAAGTCCCACCGTTGTTTCCTGAGTGTCAAAACTTAGTTCCAGGTGGACTTGGGTGGTCATCAAACTGAATAATAATTGTTAAAAGTGTTTTGATGTCACTTAGTGATTCTCTACTGATGCAGGAAATGCTTTTAAATAAATGGACGTTTGTGCTTCAGGGGTTTTCTGCTGTGGTCCGTGCCCTGTGACGGCCGTCCGGGAGGGAAATCTGGGAGTGAAGTACGATGCTCCGTTTGTGTTTGCAGAGGTGAACGCTGACATCATCCACTGGATCGTTCAGAGAAATGGCCAACGGAGAAAAGTATGTGTTGTTTTTGTCAGTTTTTCTATCTTCCAACTCATAAAGCAGTAACCACACACACACACACACACACACACACACACACACACACACACACACACGTTTTTATAACAGATAATCATTTCTAATGGTCTCTCCGACTTCCACAGATCAGAGTGGACCAGACCACTGTGGGTAGGAACATCAGCACCAAAAGTGTTTATGGGGACTTCAGAGACGACGTCACTGTGCAATACAAATATCCTGAAGGTTAGTTGGAAAGCAGAACACACGCAGGAGCATATAAATAACGTTTACATGAGTTCATGGCAGTTCTTCATGAAAACTCTCTTCTCCACAGGATCCAAGAAGGAGAGAGAAGTGTACGAGAAGGCGGGGCGTCGGGTGACAGACGTCCTCAGTGACAGCTCAGAACCAGGACGACTGCAGCTGTCCATCAAGCACGCCAAGCCTGTGTTTGGGACAGACTTTGATGTGATTATTGAGGTATGGACTATTCACACTGCAGCTAAATGAGTGGATGAACTAAACCTGAATTCATGACACAGTCTTTCTGTCAGTAGGTGAAGAATGAAGGAGACCAGGATGCTCACGTCCAGCTGACCATGCTGGCTACGGCTGTTACTTACAGCTCTCTCTATCGGGGGAACTGCCAGAAGCAGACCACCACTGTGATGGTGCCTGCTCACAAAGGTCAGCAGCCTAGATGAGCTCTGACATGTTACAAAGTAACATCTCAGCTGCTCTTGTAATTCTGTAAGAGCTGGATGCTGTTTGATGCTGTGTGTTTGTGTGTTACCAGCTCAGCAGGAAGTGCTGCGTCTGCGCTACGATGACTATGCCCAGTGTGTCTCAGACGATCATCTGATCAGGGTGAAAGCATTCGTAGAGGCTCCAGGCGAGAACGAGCCCCTCCTGACTGTGACTGACATCCCACTCAGCAGACCTGACGTCTTCATACAGGTGGGAATACCTGTAGAGGTCACCTGGGTTATTATAGTTTTATATTTTCTAACACGTTTTAACTTTTTGTTTGTAAGTCAGAGCTGGTTTGTTTGTCCCAGTTCAGGTTTTTTTGTTTGAAAATCTTTCACTTTAGTTTTTACTAGTTTCAGTGTTGGTTTGAGTCTTTTCAGTTATTATTGTGTGGAGGGGACACGTCAGAGGAAGACTTTGGAAAATCAGTATTCCAGTAAAAACTCTTTGTGAATGCAGTTGATTCGCAGCCTTGTAGACATTCAGTTTCAGACGTTCTAGAACACAGAGCGGTCTCCTCTTTCTCCAGGTTCCTGGGAAGGCTTTTGTTCGTGAACAAGTAAAAGCTTCCATCTCCTTCACCAATCCCTTACCAGTTCCACTGAAAGGAGGTGTGTTCACTGTGGAGGGCGCAGGCCTACTCTCTTCCACTAAGATCCATGTTAGGTAAGTAATGGGTCTGCTGTTTAGAACAAAAGTTTAGCCCACAAAGCAAAGCTTGTCGCGTGTATGAAGAATGAGGCAATGGGTCCAACATTGGGAAAATGTGGGATAAATGAGTGCGTGGGTGGGCGTTGTTACATAGAGACTATAAGTATATACTTATAGCAGCCCTCTCAATCACTTAAAAGTATCAGTATTTTACAATCTGCCTAGCGCAGTAGGGACTCGCTGTGGTCATTTGGATCCCTCAGTGTAATAATACGGTTTTTCTGGGCCAGGACAGAGTTGGTCCAAAGGCCAGTCCTTGAACAGGGATTTTTCCATGTGTGAACCAGTGGCTTGATTGTAATAAACTGCCCTTGTAGGTTATTCCTGATGACTTTAATGTGGCACTGAGGCACAAATACAGCAGTCAGTAAAAAACAAAATAAAGAATAACACATGCATCTTCTCTTCCAGTGGGGACATTTCTCCAGGACAGACGGTGTCCATTGTGGTGTCCTTCTCACCCATGAGGACTGGGGTGAGGAAGCTGCTGGTGGACTTTGACTCTGACCGACTGAAAGATGTCAAGGGAGTCACCACAGTGGTCGTCCGCAAGAAGTACAGAAATATCTTTGCTGAAATTACCGAATTTTATTAAGCAACCTTTAAATAATCTGAGACGTGTCCTGTGAGCGGATGAGCCATCGAGCAATCCGCATGTATGTGGAATAAAACATGTTCCACATACATCAGCCTGTGAAAGTCCACAAATACATGATGATAAAGCATTAGTTTGAAGCCACTATGTGCCAGGTATGAACATTTCTGACTTTGCATTATCATATTTTGCATTTTGTTTCGGCTTCACTGCGTTAGCGTCTCATTTCTTGCCTTTGACTTTTGCGGTTTGGTTTTTCTGCTGAATTTTGGCGCCTGGCCGACAGTTTAAAGGTTTCTAATAAAGGAAATTCTGTTGTTGTTTGTATTTTTTTTGTTTCTTTTTCACTGTTTGTAATCACAAAGTTCAAATGAATGCACTTTTATAATATTTGTGTTTCAGCCAATATATAAAAACATATACAGAAGTTTTTTCTACCAGTTACTTTATGTCTGTGAAGGTTCTCAGTCATCCAGGTCATCGTAGTCAAAGGAGCTTGCAAAGAAAAGCGTCTGGACTTCTTTGAGTTACTTGAAGACGTTTCACCTCTCATCCGAGAAGCTTCTTCAGTTCTAAGGTCAAATGGTGGAGAGTCCCAGATATAAACCTAGTGGGAGTTTCCCCCCACAGAGGGACAAAAGGACCCCCTGATGATCCTCTAATCGCCTGAGCCAAGGTGTGAAACTGGGTGTGGGTCACAATCAGCCAGGGTTTCAGGTGAGCTCATTGTGAAACCTGGCCCCACCTTATCATGTGAATTCCTGAGATCAGATGGCCCAGGATGTGAGTGGGCGTTAAGGCGTCTGGAAAGGGATCTCAAAACTGGATTATAGATGGCAGAGAGTTGGTGTCGTAAACCCCGCCTCTGTTCAAAGATGGTCGCTCACAGTGGACATAGATGCTTCTTTCACTCCTCTTTCAAACCATCTCTGTCCAAAATGTGAACATTGGCATCCTCGAAAGAGTGACCTTTGACCTTTAGATGCAGATGGACTGCTGAGTCTTGTCCTGTGGAGGTGGCTCTTCTGTGTTGTGCCATGCGCTTGTGAAGTGGCTGTTTGGTCTCTCCAATGTAGAGGTCTGAGCATTTCGGGAAGCTTTTATTTTGGTATTTCCGTTGATCCGTACAATAAATTTGCATATTAGCCTAAACATTTAGATTTAACATTTAACATTTAGCATTTAGATTTAACATTTAGATTTAACTTTTAACATTTATATTTAACATTTAACTTTTAGATTTAATATTTAACATTTGATGAAAAGTTACAAATATTTTACTAAATGTTGGAAAAAATTACTCGAAAAAATATGTTTTTGTAAGGTTTTGAGCTAAATGTGGAAAAATGTTGCCGTTAATTTCAGCATATTTCACTTTACAAACGGCGCCCCATAAACTGCGGGGCTTTGGAAACAAATTAAAACGTACAGCTCTGTTATCACTTCCAACATAAATGAAGACAGAAAACTAAACAGCAGTGACGTTTGTAGGGTTACTGAAGTTTGGCTAGCTGGTATATAATGATGTGCAACGTGACCGCTAGCGACACAGCTATGTTAGCATAATATAAACAAGCTAACTTTTTTTCCACTGGATAAAAGTTAACATGAGTGTTCTCGGTGGTCAGGAACAAATGTAATCGCATGGCAGGATGCTGTAAAAGGACCAAACTTCAGCCAGGAGAACAACTGAGATAATCCATCCACAATACGAGGTTAGTCATTCATATACTGCTGCATGGGCTGGGCTGCAGTTACATCCTATGATTTTAAAAACTGAGCTTAAATAAATGATTAGCGGTAATAAAAGCCGAGGGAGGTCAACAGTGATCACTGACTGTTTTAGGAGCTTTTTGAGATCAAATTGATTGATTGATTGATTGATTGATTGGTAATTTATTTCAACATGTGAACAATATACAAGTACATTTAGAAAAGAAATGAGAGAAAAAAAATATACTATACAAATTACATACAAAAAAACATTCTGATTAATTTACATGTTGAAAGGGAAGAAAATACAAAACATTAAACATGTTAACAACACAAAAGCCATATTAAACGCAGACTACTTTAGGCCCGGAAGTAGGATTCATCACGTCATCACTTAACGACCGGATAGTGGCATTGTAAAGCGCTTTGGGTGCCTTGCCTATATAGCGCCTTGAAAAGCGCTATATAAATCCAATCCATTATTCTCAGGTAGGATGGCCTGCTTTGGAAAGTCTGAGGAACTCTCATCTATACAGTTTTATATATAAGGTGATACTTGGGTTGCTGCCTTCTTATATATGTTCCCTGCTTGCAATGAAACATGCTGGTCGGTATTCTCTTCGTCCGCATGGTTACTTGTTGCTTTCTGTTCCATTTGCCCGAACTGAATTTGGTAAAAGAGCTTTTGTTCGTTTAGCACCCTCGGCTTGGAACAAACTGCAGAAAGAATGGAAAATGACTGAATTCATTTCATTAATTGTTTTTAAATCTAAATTACGAATCCTTGAGGACAAGCCCATAACATGCAACTGTTTCAGTTATATCAATTTGTTATTTTAACTGATTTTTAAATTTTTTATTAGAATTTTATTGAATTTTAATTAATTAATTCATTATTTTTTTCATTTATGTTTGCATGTGTGTTGTTGCTGCCTGTGTTTAATTGAGTAATTTCTGTAACTGTGAGACACTTGCTGCTGCTTTTGGCCAGGTCTCCCTTGAAAAAGAGGTTTTTAATCTCAGTGGGATCTTCCTGGTTAAATAAAGGTTAATAAAATAAATAAATAAATAAATAAACTTGAAATGGGAGAGAATACGATTATAATAATATGGGAAAGAAAACTGAAACCGTATAGGTAATAGATAGAGGGTGACTGTGTAACCTGTGTCACGTGGAGTCATTCCGTGAGACGCTTATTAACCAGAATCACCAGCAGAGGGAAGGCGAGGAAACCGGAACCGATGTTCCGCTGAACAGAAAAACGTTTCCGTGCTCAGTCTTTACATGATTTGAGCAAAAAAATTAAAAATAAAATAAAACTGCATGTAGAGCTATATTAACCAGATTTTGTTGACGAGCTGTTATAAGTCAGGATGGCCGAGCGGTCTAAGGCGCTGCGTTCAGGTCGCAGTCTCCCCTGGAGGCGTGGGTTCGAATCCCACTTCTGACATCACCTTTTTGTTTGATTGTTACTTCTAAAAATGTTTTACATGTTTAAAACTGTTTCCACACGCTCAAAATCAATGTTCACTACACCACAAACACTATAATACATAATATTCAAATAGATGGCATGTCTCCCAGGGAGAGGATAAGAATTTCAATAATTAATTAATAAAATTTAGTTAACATAAATTTATGGAGATTTTGTTTCTCATTATATCATCAGTGAGAAAAATATTTCTGGCTTTAATGTTTTTTTCTTTGCTTCTTGTTTTGGTCTATTTATGCAGTAATTCTTTAATAGTTGCAAAGAATTAAAATTATTTCTTTTTAATATCTCCATATTTTTCAGTGTATTCCGACTGTTTAATCTTTCAAGCTACGGTCTTTATGAACAGCACAGCAAATAATAAAGAAAGCGACAGAAGAAAAAGCAAACAAAGTATGCTGAAATTTTCACAAGTCACAAAAATCCTCCTTAACTGACAGATTGGGTTAGTGGATTTTTTGAGTTAAACATTGAAACATTCACAGCATCCATCCATATGTGTTATTGATTAAACTAAGGAATGTAGCGTTGTGTCATCCCTTCTTATCAGTCCACAGGGGAAGAACAAACATGTGCGAGCTCCACGCCTAGAGGGCACCACCAGCTTGTGTTGTTTTTTCCTCCCTCCTCCTGGAGTTCAAACACATTAGTGACTGAAGCGCCGCAGGTGAGCAGCCTGCAGGAGCATATGGGAGGTGCCAGGGGAGCAAAAGAGAGCAACCCAAAGCAGATGGGGAGAAGATGACGACGCACTCAATATGTGTGTGGGTGTGTCAGAGGGAAAAGGAGAAGGCAATGTGTAGAGAGACTCACACCGCCTCCACCATTACACACCTGTCAGAGCAGGTGGAGACACTGACAGCTGATACCTGAACCTGGAGGTCTGGCTGGAGGGCTCCTCTTTAACTCAGTGAAGGGTTTTTGTTTCTTTTTTATTTATTTTTTTATTTTTGAAGGCATCGGGTTTTGAATGATTCTGTTATGTCATATTTTTTATTTTTCTTGACTATTTGAAGATTGAGATTTGCTGGTGCCTCCAGTCAACGTAGGGATTCGATTTTTCATCAAAACCTTTTATTGAGAACACTTAAGGACTCTATTATTGTGGCACCTGCGTCTGCGAGAGCTCAGTCATGGCAGACTTCCCGTCCAAAGTTACCACAGAGACCAGCGTCCCTAACTCCCAGAACTCCCACGGTGGGAACAGCATCCGAGGGCTGCCTGGAAGCATATCCTCCAGGGTGGACTTTTCATTTATCCGAAGCATCCCAGCTATGCTGATGATCGCTGAAATTGTATGTAACCAACTAAATGATTACTCTTCTGTCTGTCCTGCACTCTGCTCTGTTTAGTGGGAGGGATGCCTACTCTACTTATTTTATGTTCTGAAACCTCTTGCACTATAAACCAGTAGGGCCTCGGTCCATCTTAGCCATTGTGACTTTTGACGGACAGAAACATAAAAATATTTAGTGTTCGAACACAATTTTCACACTGAAGATACAAAAGTAAGTTCCTAAAACAGCCTGTAACTGTAGTTTTTAATAAACAACAACAGCTAATTTAACATTTTGAGGGGGTTGTTTTCAATTCAACTTTATTTATACAGTGCCAAATCACAACAACAGTCGCCTCAAGGTGCTTCATACTGTAAGGTCGACCTACAATAATACATACAGAGAAAAACCCAACAATCATATGACCCCCTATGAGCAGCACTTTGGCGACAGTGGGAAGGAAAAACTCCCTTTTAACAGGAAGAAACCTCCGACAGAACCAGGCTCAGGGAGGGGCGGGGCCATCTGCTGCGATTGGTTGAGGTGAGAGAAGGATTTAATGATAAATGATGGTGTGATTTGTTTATGAATGGCCAATTTAAAATGCTTTGGGGTTGTTCAGCATGGAAAAGCTAATCAAGGTGACTCAACCTCTAGAGATGGACACGCCCCTTATTGCTGAAAAGACTTTAAGTGAATTTTAAAACTGCCTTCGATGCTTTATTTTTGAAAGCACTGAAGATTGTTTTTACTTTGAATGTTTGGAGGTTTTTTGAAGAGTGTTGCATTATGAACATGTTGTACGTTACCTCTGGTGGGAGGTGCTGGAAAGGTCCTTTAAATATGATGCTTATTTTCACCTCCCCTTTTATTGTTGTCAAACTCTTTGCTTTACACAAATTATATTTTTAAAATAATCATTAATTATCTTATACTGAAGCTCGGTGAAGCTCCCGTGTGCCTGAGTGGACTATTTCAAGCATATAAGCCTTTAATGACACAATACAAGAGTAGAAAAAGAAACTTGTCAGCGTCGGTTTATGTTCAGCACAGAGCAGCAACCAAACTAACTAGAACTCAAACATCTGTGAGGGAGACTTTTGCTTTCAGAGGTGGTGGAGATCAAAGCAGAATGTTAGACCTCAAACACA
This sequence comes from Maylandia zebra, assembly GCF_041146795.1. Classification (NCBI taxonomy): domain Eukaryota; kingdom Metazoa; phylum Chordata; class Actinopteri; order Cichliformes; family Cichlidae; genus Maylandia; species Maylandia zebra. The sequence continues at coordinate 1,495,079 of NC_135173.1, forward strand.
ACTCCTTACAAGCTTGAGTGCTCCCCTTACAGTATCTGCTTTATAATTTGATAGTATGACGGTGCTGTTGGTTTATGACAGAACTGCGTTTGCTGAGTTGCCAAAAAAAGTCATAAAAACTTAATAAACAAACACAAGAAGCCCTGAGCTGCAGCTGTTTACCCCACATCGCCTGATGTACAGTGAGGCAATATGTGCGTCTTATCAACCTTTGGACAGCCTGACCCATTTAAACACCGAAGACCATAAATTCCACTGCAGCAAGAAGTGTAATGATCCTTATGGTGGGCTGAACGCAGCTCAATGCAGCTGCAAAAGACTGAACTCCTGTTCACGTGTTTCTCACCTGGGAAGAAACATTGTTAGCATGGATTAACACCCGTGCCTGTCATTGGCAATTTAAACGTTAAAAAGACTAAATGAAGTGATTTGTCTGAGTTAATGATTAAAGCAAAACGTTATTACTTTTCCGTGCTGAGTTTTGCCCCACCTACTACTACAACACCATGAAATGTCAGCAAAAACTGCACCTAATAAAGCCCAGACAGGTGACACGTTTCACAGTCTGAACATTAACAGGGACGCCGCCGTGCACTGTTGTTCCTGCAGTTTTAGTGCAATGCTGGGGAGATCAGTGGAGTGTGACAGGAGGAGCCAAAGACCTCCGCCACCTCTCAGACGTTAGTCAGCCATGTTTCCTTTGCCTAAAGCCAGTACATACCTGAGGGAGGGGGGGGGGGGGGGGGGGGGGGAGATTGGACCGAGGCTGAGAGCTGCTGTCGTATCACTGTTCACCTGGTACTTCACACAATGAGGTTTATCTGGAGAAAAAACGATTTACATAAGCAGACACCATCATTGATTTCATTTTCCAGGCTCTGTGCCACTTTCTGATAGTGAAGCTTTCCGACTGTGCACCGCACAGTAAAGCAGCATGCAGTCATTTTTATTGTTTATAGATAACCAGGAAGGTTTATGGAGCATAAACGGAAACTTGTTGACACACATTCAAATTCTGTGTCATCTGATTAATGGTGCAGACACACACGTCTTTATCTATGACACCAGCAGTCATAGATAAACGGAAAGAGCTCATCACAGGTTTAAGTCACATGACTGATATATAACATAAAGATATTATATTATAATATAAAGTTATCCTGGATTACCTACACTGTATTCCTTCACTGCTGCAAACTTTTGCTGTACCTTGCGTACTCTGTGTATCAGTCCACATCCTGTCTTCCTTCTCTCATCAACCGGTCGCAGCAGATGGCCCCGCCCCTCCCTGAGCCTGGTTCTGCTGGAGGTTTCTTCCTGTTAAAAGGGAGTTTTTCCTTCCCACTGTCGCCAAAGTGCTGCTCATAGGGGGTCATATGATTGTTGGGTTTTTCCTCTGTATGTATTATTGTAGGTCGACCTTACAATATAAAGCGCCTTGAGGCGACTGCTGTTGTGATTCGGCGCTGTATAAATAAAGTTGAATTGAAAACAACCCCCTCAAAATGTTAAATTAGCTGTTGTTTGACGAGCATTTATTAAAACTGAAACACAGCCTTTCTTCCCAGACGCTGTTTCCACAATGAAAAAACAGAAGTAGTAATGTGAGAGTAAAGTTTGCTGCGGCTGAAACATTGTGACATCATTGTTTGATATCCATAATGTTTAGCACCACCTTGTTGATTTTCCATCTCCACATCAACAACATCAACATAAAAAAACAACAAGTTAGTCTCAGCAATATTTTTGCACACATTTTTAAAAACAAACCTTTTTTCATATCTCCATGACTGCATCTTTTCACCTGTCCTTACTCTGAAATTAGCAGAACACGATTAGTCTCCTGTTTCAGGTCTCCAGGTCCTGATGCAGTATTAATATACAACATGCCCTGCACACTCCATTATAAAATGCATTTGCATAATGCATAAACTCCTGCTGCTGTGCTAGAGCACACAGTTTAACTTGAGCAATGTTTGAACTTTGGCCATTAAACGATATATTTAGAACACTTTATGGTGCAGAGTTGTCCTCTCCACTTCATCCAGCTCGACACTGTTTTGCTTTTTTGTTTTAAATCAAAGGTGAATGCCCTCCGTTTCATTCAAGTTCCTCGCTCATTTTGGTAAACACAGTTTACACAGCAGTGTCACAGCAAACTCCCTGGTCGAACATGTGCATCACAGCTGGACTTTACTGTTTTACTCAGGAAGTTCAAATGATTTCCTCTTCCTTCGGTTCAGAAGAGAAAAGCTCGTTATGATGCAGCCGCTTTGCAAAGGTCTACTTAGGAGAGCGTGCTGTGTATGCATGTGTGTAAAAAGTGAAACCTGACCTGTGCATACATAATGGACTGTCATGTCCTTTCTCATGAGACTGAAGCAGGAAGACATGCGTGCAGGGAAAGAGGGACGCCTCGTGTGTTTTGTACAGTACCTGCAAGAGTCGGTCAGACTGACTTTTAAGATCCCCATGAAAACAGTCTGCCCACCTCAGTGTCACAGACAGTCTGTGGTGCTTATCTGGGCATCAGTGACCTCGTCAAGTGCAGTAAACTCAGGTTACGAGATTATTCTAAAATCTGAGATCTGCTGACGAATATCTGCTGAGCATCGCAAAGCATTTAACAGCTGGTGTTTTCCTCAGAAGTTGATGGTTGAAGAAAGATTACAACAGCCATGTGTACTGTAAATGTTGGTATATATGAATTCTAAGATTTTACTCAAAAATGAACCCATACATAATGGATACAGTTGCTGGAGGTGATTACGTTGTTCTTGCATGCTCCGTCTAACACAGTAACTACTGCTTACCTGTGACTCAGCAGATAGAGGCGGTTATCTACCAATCAGAAGGTCGGTAGTTGCCCCATGTGAATGTTAGCCAAGGTATAGAAATGTCTGTTTAACTGGATGGATTCATCGTAAAAAGCACTTTGAGTGCTCAGAGTAGAACAGCACTCCATGAGCACCAGTCACCATTTGTTTGTTTGTTAATAATGTAATAACTGTTTACATAATTTTATTTTTCGTGCCCCCAAACTGATGCACCTGTTGTTTCCTCCCTCTCACCTATTTAGGTTTTTGGGCTGCTCCACTGGGCGCTGATAGCAGGCACCTCTATAGTGGGAGGAGCGTATGGCTGGGTATTGTTTGTCGCCATCACTCTGTGGATCCTCACCACCATCCTCTTCTTCGTCATCCTGTTTGGTGTCACACAAACACTGCCTGCTGTCCCATGGCCCCTGACGGTATGTGAGAGACGGAGGGCAAAGACGAATAAAGTCAAAGAACGTACACAGAGATGTTCCTTGGCAACATTTTATAAACCACCTGTGACTTCGGGCATCATTTCAGTGCATTTAACTACTTAAAAGTTGTTACATTAGAAAAACCAGGAAACAAAGAATTAATTGTACCGCAGTTACAGTATAATGTGTGTCTCCAGCACAACACACCCTGCACACCTCAAAGTGCAGCATACTTATGATCGTGGCTCAAGAGTTGGGAGTTCGCCTTGTAACCGGAAGGTTGCCGGTTCGAGCCCCGGCTCGGACAGTCTCGTCGTTGTGTCCTTGGGCAAGACACTTCACCTACTGCCTACTGGTGTTGGCCAGAGGGGCCGATGGTGCTATATGGCAGCCTTGCTTCTGCCCCAGGGCAGCTGTGGCTACACCTGTAGCTGCCTCCACCAGTGTGTGGATGACTGGGTGTGTAAAGTGCTTTGGGGTCCTTAGGGACTAGTAAAAGCGCTATACAAATACAGGCCGTTTACCATTTATGTAAAATAGGAAAATTGTTTGATTTATGATTAGTAAATAACTTAAAATTACATTATTTGAATTAATTACAGTGTAATGATTCCTTTGTTTCCTGTAAAACCGCGACTCATTACATCCTCAGTCTACTGTTAATAACTTGAAATATTTGTATGTGACTATAATGACATCATAATTTTAAATAAAATATGTTGAAGTTCAGTCTACAGGGGAATTACACCCTTAGTCACGGGTTGTATTAGAAACAGTTACCGGTTCCTTGATTTTGCAGTTTGGATGTTTGGTCATCAGTTCTGAGAGACGGTGCATGAACGTCAGCGATACTAATGTGTACTCTCACAGAGCAACAAAAAGGCTGATGAAGTGGTGACGATGACAAGGCTGCAGAAACAGCTCAAAGACAGAAAGAGAAAAAGACGAGGATGCGAAGCCACAGAGGGGCACAGTGTGGCAGGAAGACGGCGAGTCGTTGTGCATTGATGTAATGTGCGTTTTCTCCATTTGTTTCAGGTGATGGTGTATTTTAGCGCAGCCACAGTCCTCTATCTCACTGCTTTCATCACCAACGCAGCTTATGTGGCTCCCTTCCACGGGCTCTATATCTATGGACATTTGGCAGCTGCTGCAGTAAGTCACCACTCACACTATCTCACAAACTAGCCCAATGTCCAGGGAACACAGAACAGCCTTTTATAACGCACTCGGTGTATTTGATTAGGTGTGCCGCTCGCTAGTGCTGTTAGTGCTGGGAACGACCTTTTGTCTTCAGAAGAGCTTAATTTCTTCATGGCACAGATTCCACATGATGCTAGAAATACTGATCCGAGTTTTTCGTCCACGCTATCACAGCATCACAGTTTCTACAGATTCGTCGGCTACACATCCGTGATGAAGGTTTTCCACATCACCAAATCGAAAGGCTTCTCTATTTAATGGAGATGTTGTGACTGTGGAGGCCATTCGAGTACAGTGAACTCACTCTCGTTTCAAGAGGACAGTTTGAGGAACAGATCAGTAATGTCTGAAATAATTAAACCAGCCTGTCTGACACCAACAATCAAAGGCTGTCTTGGCGAGGCCTACACGCCTAAACACACTGAGTTCTTGCCAAGTGATCGACTGTTTAGATATTTGCAATAATGAGCAGCTGAATAGGTGTGCCTTATAAAGTGGCAGGTGACTATGACTTACATTGGCAGAAACATCTCCTGTATCAGTGTGTTTTACAGTTCCTCCTGCAGGTCAAAGTCTGTCCTGGTTTACAGCTTTAGCAGAAGCATTGATCACATGATTTCTCACACACACACACACACACACACACACACTCACACACACACACACACACACACACACACACACACACACTCTTATCAGAAACTGCCTCTGAGCCACTCCTGTCTAGATTATAGAGGTAAGGTCCCACTAGTACATTGTTTAACCTGCTAAATCACACAGCTGGGCTTGGTATAGATATGAATTCAGAAATATAAACATCACTGTGATTTATGATGGCTGATAAGAATTTCAGACTTTTGCTCAGCTTCCTGGAGTCCCTTCGGCGGTGTAACCGCGTCTCTTCTCATTTTCTTTCGCTGCAGTTCTTTGGTGCTGTGGTGACCTTTGTGTACGCAGCCAGTGCTTTCTTCTCCTACTTGGACTGGAAGGGGGACGGAGGAAACGCCGCCACCAACACAGTGCCGACTTAGGGCTGTGCGGCCAGCGGTGCTGCTCCCAGGAACAAAGCTCACAAAACTCAGATCCTGACTGAGGCAAACCCTGATAATAACCACGAGATGAAATCTGTTCCAGGTGGTTTATTGTTTTAGCCATCCCAGTAATACAGTAAATATACTGTATTACTACTACGAAATGTAATAATCCTAGATTGCATTAAAAATACACTTGAATCATTATGTACATAAAGTTATAAATTTCAGTAATAATTGAACAAAATCTGAAAATGTGAGCAGCATTAAAAGAAAAATAAGCACAGGCTGCATGTGCTAACTACAGTGGAGGGTTGTTTGGTTAGTCTGAGATCACCAGTGGAAAAACCTGTTAGCTAAGGGAGGACCGCAGATCTCGACCTCCAGCTTTGGGCAGTTCTCTGCTGCATTCTGCATCTACCAACAAGAAGAGGAGGATGAAACCGCTGAAAGTTGGCTTCACAGTTTGGGTTTACTGGGCCTAACAGAGCCTTTTAGCAATAAAACCACCCATAATGCACCTGTAAGAAAATAATCATGATGCTGACACACTGACACTGGATATTTCTGCATGATTCAAATATCGATCCACAGGCGTGGAACACTGTTTTTGTGTGATTTAAGTGAAAGTCTGCTCCTCTCCTGCTGTACTGTACGTGCCTTTATGAACCACGCGAGTCTTTTTGTACCAAGAGTTTGGACGTTGGTGAAATCCTGCGCTGAGTGCTAGAGCTCAGCTACACACTTCAAATAAACGACTGAGGTTTTTCTTTTGTGCTTATTTGAAAATATCGTTTTGTGTTTGTTTGTTTTTTTACAGACAATCGTAACAACAACAGCATTTCACCGGAGAAATAAATATACTTGGAAAATGAAACATTTCTAAACACGTAAAAACAATTTGTACCAAAAACTAACTGCAGACACACACAATCATTTTACATTAAACGTCACTTTGACAAGTTCGAAACTTAAACACTGTTAATATAATTTATATGTCCATGAAACATATATTAGTTCTACTTTACTACTTTCTGAAAAACGAAGCATGTTTGTTTCACAGCACAGGGACAGAAATACTCGACTTCCTGTTTCAAACAGGCCGTTCCAGTAAAAGCTAAACAGAATCACTGCACACGAGTGAAAGCATGAAAATGTGAATTACAGTTGAAGAAATATTAACTTTTCAAGGAGTCACATGCAGTCGAGTGATTGTTAACAGAAAGTGGGCAAAACCTTCAAACTTTCATGGCAAACAGACACAGAGGCTCTTCCACTGACCCCTCTACATAAAACGCAGAGAAACAAATATAAATTATCCGTTACAGACGGAAGATTTACGTTAAAAGACTCTGAATCGAACACTTTCATTAAGGCCCTGGAACAATTTTCCAGAGATTCACTGAGATTCATTAAAGTCAGCATGCTTGGAGCCTCCAAGGTTCAGAGATGTGACCACCAGTCCCTGACTCAGGTCTGGACACCGGCCCTCCTTTTCCTAGAAACACACAAATACATTCAGCATTAATGTACAGTACCCCACACACACACACACGGTTCAAAACTTCATAACAAAGAGCCACGTGTCACAGCTGCCCTGTTATTTAAATGGGGCCACTTTTATAGTTATTCTCCAGCTCACAGAAAACTCACAGCTCTATATTGCAGAAACATCTCCTTGAAAGCCATGAAGTCAGTGAACGTCAGCAACATGTCAAAGATGTCACCTGACACTTCCTCCTTGTGCTGCCTGCAGAGGAAGGAGATAAACTCGTCACTTTTTCAGTGTACTTGTGTGCCACCTTGTGGTCTATTGCAAAATAACATTTCTTACGAGCAACACAACATAACTGACACATGGGCTGCTTTCAGTTCAGGTTCCACTTCTGTCACATCTTACATGAGTAACTCTTTAAAGGTGTCCATGCTGAAGCCGGGAATTCTCTCCATCAGCTGCTGCTCCAGGTATTTTTCCAGCAGGTCAACCTAAATAACAGCCAAGATTCTGCTTTAAGTCAACGTATTTGTAAAAACTGAACATCTCTGTATGACTGTGAGAGTGAAATCTGCCCACACTTACATATTCATTAAAGATGGGCGTGTAGCTGAGCTTGTTCTCATCAGAGTCATCAAACTCACGGTAATGTTTCTCCATGAAAATCTGCTGAATCTGCTGGAAGTCGTCCTCTGAAAGAGAAGCAGTGGACATGTAGAAAGCGCGTGTTCATCACTAACTGGTGGCACTGTCAGTGAACCTACCCATGATGATGTCCTCTATGCAGCCAATAACTCCATCGAAGGCCGTGTCTGCAGCCGAGGAACTGAAGGGAGAGAAGTGAGAGAAATCAGCACAAACTCCACGAGTTCCTGCTCTGTGGTGGATTTTACACAGCAAGAGAAAATCCCAAATGACTCTGAACTTTTGCACCCGTTAAACATGTTTGCTGTACAATCACTCCACCCTGGAAAAAGTGAGAAATCGCTAAAAAGCCCAAAATTACCCTGATATTCATGCCCACGATGAGTGCATCAAATCTGACTTAAAACAGGACGTCAGCTTCCTGCAGACGGTTAGAAAGCGTTTCACAACAACCCACCTGGAAATAGCAAAGTGCTCCTCGTCCGTATCGAACACGTTTACCATGTTGTCTCCACTACTCCGGATTTCTGAGAAGATAAAGCGAGCACACAGGTGAGCACTGCCCTTCTGCTAACACCTGTAAGATAAAACAGGCAGGTAGCCAGCGCTAACGTTCACAACAAACGCAACATCGGCTCTGAAGTGTGTTTCCGTTACTTGCTCTCATCAGAGTCCCCGCGCGAGCAACGTCAGTTAGCCGAGGCGGCTAATCAAAGACGCACGCGGCGTTAAATTGCCGCCATTTCTCATAAGTGAAAAAGTTCATTTACAGAAGTGTCGTGACGTGTTTAACTCACCCGGCTCCCTGATGTCCATGTCGGCTAAACTGCTCACTAGCGTACGTAATCCTGTTACCAAGGAAACGAGTGAACTTTGTGCGCCTTCGTGCTCCGTCGGGTAAAACAAAAACTACCGTATATCGGTTCCCACATTTATCTGGAAGGGAAACAGCTGGTACTACTACTAATATTATACATCAAAATGTTCACGAATTTTGCAGATTACACTTGTTTGTTCACCAAATCATTCGCCATGAGGACGATTCACGTTTCTTCCATCAGGCCTGTTACTTTTAAACCGTCACCTACAGACGATCATTAGCCTGTTTTAGCGGAACCAGATGATTGTTGGAGCTTAAAGATGCAAAAAGGAAACACGTATAACTCAGATGCTGCCTGACGTCCATCAGAAGCGCTGAAAATCGGAGATCATATACGTCTTTTGTTCGTGCCACAAGAGAAGAGTGAATGAGACGGTGGATCGACCATAACTTTTATTTTAAAGTATCAATTAAAGTTTTATTATTGATATTATTGCAAATTTAAAATCGAAATCTAAAAGGTCGTATTAATATCGGTAATATTATGTAAAAGTAATTAAAATCATCTTCAGCTGCAACATTAACGTGAGGTATTAACGAATCTGTAATTATCCTGTAGCATAACGTATTATATTTAAAGTACTTCATGTACATTTTTATGCCAAATCCGACTTCGTAGGTTATTATCATACCAAGCAGGATTAGGACTTTCCTAAAGGAGTTATTAAATACAAAATAACGTTTAAACTGTTTTGCTGTGTCACTTTTCCCCTGACACATCTGTCCTGAGTGCATCGGGCTTCATGTGAGCCTGAGACAGTGCCCAGTGTTTTCTGCACTGTAATTCTTTGTGATAAATTACCAACACACCAAGAGACAAAAACATAGCAATAGATCCCTGACTAATATCCAGAGGAGATGGAGATCAGCTGTTACTTAAAGAGTTGCTGTGTGTGTTTAAAAATGTCCACATTTCACAGGCCAGTGGGTAAAATGATCAGTGAGTGTATCAATAGTTTGGTTTTGTAGCAGGAGTCACACAAAAGAATCACATGAACATACATTTATTACAAATGTCACAATCCAGGAAACAATTCTTCAATAAATCACATCTTTGGGAACTCGGGGAGATTTTCCTTTACAGATGTTTTAAATACATTCTCTCTCACACACACACACACACACACACACACACACACACACACACACACACACACACACACACACACACACACACACACACACACACACACACACACACAAAATTCACCTCTCACCTCCATGGATAAGGTGCTCCAGGAAACTACAACATAGCAAACAACGACCATACCGGTCTTTTGTCATACCGAGAGATTCTGCTGTTGTCATAAACCGTTCTAGTATCGTGTGAATGATTTTACTGATTTTGTTCATGCAGCATGAAGCATCAACTCCTTCAGAAACTATAAGAACAGGATATATGTAAAATTGCTGTCATTTGAAATGCCATTGGGCGTTTTAAAATTGTACAATACAATTTTACTGAATTATGATTTAACGTACGATTAATTTTGTCACCTGTTTCCAAAATACAAACATAATTCAGTCAACCCAGAGATGCTTCAAGTAAAGGATGGACAGAAAGACAAACACAAGGCAAAAGACAAGAAGAGGGAAGATGAAGAAAAGGGAGCAGGAGTTGTACAGAACCCGCGTTTTTACTCAGCCTGAGCACTTCTGACAAACTTTGCTTTTAACACAAGATCACCAGCAGCGCTGTGACGTGCAGCACGTGAACGATCAATCCACATTTCCTCCTGCAATTCACCGCTCAGCTCGTGAGCCAACATCAGCGTTCAGCCTCATTTTAAGTGACCAACTAAAAACTCTTTTTGTGGACTGAAAAGTGTCAGGTTTGTCATCACAAACCAAAAATCAAACAGCCTCTCAGACAAGCTCGACCCCTGTTCCCCAACTGTTGGCACTAATCAAGTTTTACAGTGTGTGGTGGTGCGAGTACACACTTCCCTTACACTGGTTCTTTAAAATGTGCATTTATAACCGGGAGGAAGAAACCTGACTGCGATCACTTGTATGTGACTTTAATGTAAATTTTAATCCCCACATTCTGTGGTTGCTTTATAAACGAGTAAAGCACAAAAGGGAGGGTCAAATCAATCAGTTCTTATTCAGACAGAAACACGTTATTTCTGCCATTTACTTTCTTTTGTGATTTGCTTTGTAAACTTAATCAGAAAATTGAACTCAAGCGATTAAAGTCAATTAGACAGAGTAGAATCTGAGATTTTAGCCAACAATAGAATGAAAAACCTCCTACTGGGTGATCGATCAGTACAGACGGGAAAGCTGCCCAGGGTTTGAGTGTTGGAGAAAATGAAAATGCTACAGTGAGAACACAATCACTCACGCATCTGTAAGCAAAAAAAGAAAGTAAGACACATTTCAAGTTTGTACCTTCGGTTTAATACTGTACTACAGGCTGCGTTTTCCTCTGTGACCAAGCCCTGTCACGTCTGCAGACGTGTGCATGACGGCGATGGGGTTAAATAGTAGCAGCCTCAGGACTGAAAGCACAAGTGGGGTCCTCGTGATGGAAAGGTTCTTTGTTTTTAAATAGCTTTACACGGGCCTGGAGATAAGAACTCGGTTCTGTCTGTAGCCGAGTTACACGGTCTCTGCGCTTTTATTTGGAAAAAAAAAAAAGTAGAAAGTTTTCTTGGCCCAGCTTCTGCAGCGAGTTGTCAGAAGGATATAAAAGAGGAGATGTAGATAGACGAGGAAAAGCTCCTGGGGGTTCCAGCTGTCGGTTTTTTGCCCCTCCTCTCATCTCCTTTCTTTCATCTATCCACCCCTCCATTGCCGCCATCTCGTCTGACCAGAATTCAGCGTTCTGCCATCATCGCCACACTGTGGCAACGTCCTCGCAGCCCTGTGGGGTAAGAGGGGATTAGAGGAGGAGGAGGAAGCTAAAGGGCTTGTGTGCCTCCGTTTACTGGAGCGAGCGCAGGAAGTGTGTCAGGAGACGTGTGCAATGAGTCTGACGCGGGTCTGGATGTCGTGGCGGCAGAGGGGGCACGTCTCTAACTGTAAGGCACACTCCATACACATACCACTGGGGAAAAGAGACGGGACAAAGTCAGATTGTTCCTGTTTAAGGAGTGAACAAAAATGAACTTGAGTTTCACAGACGTTTTATTGACAGCAGAAGAACACATACCCATGTCCACAGGGCCGCAGCTCTGTGTCGGCCATGACGTCACAACACAGCGTGCAGCAGTTGTCTCGGATGCTAACCTGCCTCATTAAGGCCAGACGCCGGTGTCTAGGAAACACACACACAAATACACACGTGACGTTTCTATACACATGCAGGTGCACCGTCTGCTGGGGTTTGTTCTGTCTAAGGAAAAAGAAGACTGGACACACACACGGACAGTTTTCATGCAATCGTTCCTTCTCTTCACGCCGTCTCCCTTTCCCACAGCGTTCAAAATCGATGTGTGGGGGGAGTGACTGATCAGAGTCATTACACTCATTTAGAGCCATGCATTTCAAGTTCAAAATAATCCCCAATTACCTTACGGTGCTCTGAAACAAGCTGTCTTAACCCCTTTTTTTAATTAAAAAAAAATGTTAATTGTTGCATTTTTTGCAAATGTAAAAATAAATCAGTAAATAAAATAAAATCCAGATGTGGAATATGCAACTCAAACGGTTACATTTAGGTTTCTTTTTAAAGGTCACATTTTATGTACATTTTTAAGACGAACAAGCTAACGTTGAGCTGCTGAAGCTCAGCTGACAGATTTTCTGTGGGACAGCTGCTTAATGCGTCATGCTGCCAGTGTTGGGGAGTAACGGAATACATGTACCGCCGTTACGTATTTAAAATACAAAATATGAGTAACTGTATTCCGTTACAGTTACCGTTTAAAAAGGTGGTATTCAGAATACAGTTACTTTGTTGAAATAAATGGATTACACGGCGGTACTTTCCTGTTTCATATTGTCGCGGGTCAGGACTGTTTGGGTTTTGTTTGACAGCTACGTTCTTTCGTTCCAGGCGGCAGCGTTACGGTTGCCATGGTTACAGGGCGACGCTCTCTCTCTCTCTCTGTGTTTCCTGGGTGAGAGAGAGCGCCTTTTCGTTGTTGTTGTTGTGCTAAGCTAACAGGCAGAATGCTACAAGCATAGCTCTAAAGAATGCAGCATCATGGGCAGTGTAGTCCGTGCTGCAGGGAGAATGGACTGCTATACACGTTATGGGTCTGTGAGCGCGAGGAGGGAGAAAAAGGGGAGTGGAAAGGTACGAGTTGTCGTCGAGGAAAAACGGGAGCTGGAAGCATGTAAATATAATAATAACCACTTCAGCCAAGAAGAGAGCCTGACGAGCCCAGTTGTAAGTAAGCTATTAAGACTCGACTGTACACCGTGTTCGTGTTTTCCTCCGAAACAATAAGTTCCGTTGGAGCAGCCTTTCAACGCCTCTCTCTGTCTCTCACTAGCAAAGTTGACCCAGACAACAAAGTAAAGCTATTTTTCAGCTACGAGCCGACAGGGACCCCGCCGTATTAGTCAGAGGTCCCTTTACTACAGTTCGGAGTCGCGGACCTTCAGTAATAGTAATAAATCACACAGCAATAGGACATTCATGTTGTTGTAAAAAGCACGATAATATATTAAGTAATCCAAAGTATTCAGAATACATTACTGTCATTGAGTAACGTAACGGAATACGTTACAGAATACATTTTGGGGCATGTAATCTGTATTCTGTAATGGAATACATTTTAAAAGTAACCTTCCCAACACTGCATGCTGCACACGGTGGTGTGGACAGACGCTTGGTTTTTAGATGCAGCCATTTCTATTGCGTCAGTCTTTCCTTCATTTAGCCCGACTGTGTTTCAAAGAAAAGACAAAAACAGAGGAAATGAAAAGCTGTCCATCCTTTTCATTTGTCAGTCAGTGACAGGACACTATAACAAACACCTACATCGAGTCTTTTCTTTGTCCACATTATTTTGCTATTTTTGTTGATGATGTTTTAGAGACGCGATGATCCAACTGTGGTAACGTTCAAGGTCCCGTTGTTGCAACAGATCGCTGCAAAGTTGAGTCAACAACGTCCTGACACAGAGGAACATTAGAGCTTTGTATTAAGCAGCTGTAGCCCGTCTCCATCCTGTCTTATTAAATCAGATATGACATCAGGGTTTCGTTTTTGCTCCACTTTCAGAGTATGGTTGCGTGGTTACACTGAGCCAAGACCGAGCATCTGCCCAGAGCAAAGTTTGACATGTAGGAGACAAATGCACTGAAGATTTTAATGTTACCGTTGAAATAAAAGTGCTGGTTTGATGCAGCCGACAGACTCTAATGAGAGGTTTAAAGAATGATGAGTGAATGAATTCGTTGTATAAAGCGCTTTGAGTGCTCAGAGTGAAAAAGCTATACAAGAACCATTCAGAGGACAGTTTAGTTACAGCAGATTACACACTGCTTTCCCAACCTCTCACAGCATCATCCAACACCACGAAATAAATAAATAAAATATGTCACGGACCTGTTTCATGTCTTACCTGGGCAGGATGATCTTTTCACTGGGCAGCAGTGAAGCAAAGTCATTGAAGGTGCTGAACTTGACAGAAGGTGGGTGACGGAAAGGCTTGGCCCCGAAGTTAAACTCACACTGCTGGTACGACATGAAGCTGGCTGCCGCAAAGAAGCCGGACCTGGCACAGAGGGGAAGAAAACACGGGGATAAATGAGAGAAAATGTGGAGACACAGAACAAAATAAAGAGAAAAATGAGGAAAGGAGAGGAAGGGAGGAAGTGAAACATGACGAGAGGAGATGACAGACTTTGTGTGGACTCACGTGGCAGATGAGAACACCTGTTTCTCTGGCGGGAGCTGATGTCCGTTCAGGTAAAAGATCATCTGCTTTTTGCTGAGATCCAACAGGAAGCCGATGGCATCTCCTAAAGGGAACGCACACGCAGCAGAATGAAGCTTTGGCGTGCTATTACTGTTATCTGTGTGGGATGTGGGCCAGAGCCTGAATGTTGGCAGTGACAGCGTGGGCGCTAAAAATCACAAAACAGTCACGCCGAAATAACAAAGCTATTTCCAAACACTGACACTCATGTCATTATAACACAGGTTTCTTAAAATGGGAACATTTGAAAATGTCTTTAAAGTCAGCAAAAAGATGGCAGCAATGCCTGATTATAACTACATGTATGTCAGTACTGCGTACCCTCCTTCCAGCAGGGGTGAGCATGAGGTTTACTGCGAGCGTTGTACCAGATTAGCTGCCTGCAGCCATCGTACGCACACGAGTATTCATCATCTCCTATTCCATAACCTTCCTGTAAAACACACACACACACACACACACACACACACACACACACACACACACACAGATTAGGTGGTGCAGTCAACCCAAAGGAGAATATCTCATCAGATTCAGAACACTTTGCTAAGGGCAAACTGTAAAAGTATTCAAGTACATGGTTTAGGAACTTGCTGTCCTTGGTGGCCCATCCGATCTGCATCACCCCCGATGTGATAACCGTCACCTCGTAGTACCAAACGCCCGAATCCACACAGAATGTACAGCGCACGCTCTCAAAGGATGAGGCATCACATCGCGCCTGAAGACAAGAGCAAACAGAAGGAGGTTCAGACTTTTCAGTTACAGTAAAAACTCTGCATCTAATCTGCATTCACACGCAGACTGACCTCGAGTCCAGTCGGGGAGATCTTGAGGTACTCGCTAACATCGTTGCTGTTCAGCATGGCGTTGATATTCGTGAGGTTGACTTTTTCGTAAGTGAACTGACGACCGTCCTTTAGGACTGGATGGAGAAGAGCGGGAGAAAAATGATGGCTTTTCTTTTGTCGGTGACTCAGAGGATTATAATTGGCTCATCTAAGAAACTACACCGGCACAGAACGGGTGAAACATGGGGCTACTCACACAAGTTGTCAAGGCTCCACTGTGCACAAAATCCAACCTGCCTCTTTAGATAGTCAGGATGTTCTGCCCAAGACTCCAGAACAGCCAGACGATCGCTGATCGAAGACTCGGACACAGTCAGCTTGTTCTCGCCTAAGCAAAGGAAACCAGAACGTCTGTGAACCTCGCACAATACGTCACAACCCTGCTGTGTGTAAAAGCATCCCTACACGGGAGGATCTCAATTAGCTGAGCATCAGCAGCTTCAGTGCTGTTTGTGCACCGCATCGAGCTACAGTCGCCCACGTTTCAGGAGCACTCGGAGCAGAATTGACAACACAAATGGGAGAAAACATGTTCAAGAACAAACAGCATCAATAAAACGTGAGCCATTTGAAATGAAGCAAAACAAATCACATGAAACCCTGTCTCTAAACAGACCTCACAGTTCTTTATGCAGTGACTTCAATTAAATATGTAGGGGGCAGCTCAATGCTGACATTTTAGAGAAACTATAAGAAAAGATTTGTAACTGAGACCATTACGTCCTAGTCGTGAAATACAGAGAAGTGGTGGGTTTTAGTGCTATTATGCTTCATCGCTCAGGTAATAAAACTGCTAAACAAAAGCACTCATCTGAATTCTGTGAAACACTAATCGACAGCAGAAGAGCCGTTTACAGCTCCTCGGCTCATTTATCTGATAACACACGTCTTATTTCACCAGCCTAATCGTGAGTCTTCGTTTTTAAACTGGCTTCATATAGTGAGTGAACCTACTTGTCTGAGAGAACTTCTCCAAAGCGATGAGAGCAAACAGCATGACAGTGGGGTGGGCCTCGGAGCTCTGGAGGAACCACAAATATTACACATTCATTTTCCACATATTTCACCAATTAAACAAACCATTAACTTTCATGTTATAATTCAACCTTAACGCTCCCTTGAGTACTTTATAAAAAGTCGCTGCAGTGACGTGATCGCATTCATGTTCGCAGTGGCACAAATACAACCAGTCCAAAGAAACGCACTTATTCCCACTAAATTTGGCCACTTCAATATTGCGTCTGTTGTCTTTGTCAGAAAATGCTGATGTGTTTTGTTGCTGTTGTTAGACCAGCCTGAAATGCGCACTGCAACAGACCCGACTTCTTTATAGCTCTGACAAAACTTGGTGACGCAGTGTCACAGAAAACAGTGCAGCTCTTATCTAATAAACAGCGAGAGCGATCCCAGCAGATGTAGCAGAGTGGTGTCCACATCTTTATAGTCCACCGTCTCTGCCGTGCATCATTGGGGATTGGGCTGCTCGACGTGATTGGACCTTACCAGACTTCGTTTTAAGTAACCTGAAGCTTTCTCACTGTTCTTGCAAGTAGAATGTTACCCTAGGGCTGCTCAATTAATCGAATTTTAATCACGATTACAATCTGGGCTTTCAACGATCATTAAAAATGACTGAGCCGATTATTAGCCCCTCCCTCGTGCTTTACTCTCGCGCTGCTCCGTGTGGCAAATCGAGCGCACCTCTCTGCATTTCGAACACATGTCACAACAATTAAGAGCACCGGTCTCCAACCTTTTTTGCGCCACGGACCGGTTTATGCCCGACAATATTTTCACGGACCGGCCTTTAAGGTGTCGCGGATAAATACAACAAAATAAAACTAGTACCGGTACCGAAAAAAAGAAGATTTATTCATAACACACGTGAAAAGACCCAGGAAAACCGAGTTAACGATAAAACGATAACAAAATAACGCTGAAAACCGATAAAAACCCTGAAAACTATACATTTCACACCTGAGCCTCAACTCTCGCGGCCCGGTACCAAACGACTCACGCACCGGTACCGGTCCGAGGCCCGGGGGTTGGGGACCGCTGATTAAGAGGACCCGAGGGAAGCTCGGAAAGCTGAGCAGAAGTTATTTGGAGAGGAGAGTGACTGCTGTTGGTTGAAAAGAGGGAAAAAACTTCAGTGGTGTGGAAACATTATGGGCTCAGTCAGACGTGGATCAAGTAGACACAGTGTGTAAACTCTGCTACAGTGTAGCTGCACCACAGAGCAACACTGCAAAGCTCACTAAACACAGATGTTTACATTTTTCATTTATTTCTTATACTGCAAACATTTGCACTTATCAGTGTTTGCACTGTTTTATATTATTTTTTAAAGTCATTATTCAACACATTGTTATTGTTAAATAAATATTGTCAAATAATCGAGATGATTATCGTGATTATCATTTTTGCCATAATCGAGCCGCCCTAGGTTACCCGGTGTTATAGAGCTCCGTCTGAAGGATAATAAAAGCTCTCGGACCACAAGGCATCAGCAAATTGTAGGCAATGTGCAACAGTGTCATTCGTGCAGCATACCACACACTAAACAACACCGCGTGTCAAGGTCTGCTCACCAGGCTCTCTAGAAGGTATTCAAGGGTTCCAGGGCTCAACAACCCAATACTGGGCAATCCTACAAAATAAAAGGTGTTGTAAGAAACAGGGCAAACGTTGGTCTTTCTTTAGGTTTATTGAAAACATAAAAATACCAAAAATTAAACACAAATAAACCAGAACTGTGGACTGTACCGGCTAGCTTCTCTGCCAGGCATCCCAGGACCGCAGTGGTGTTTCTGTGTTTAGCGGGGTTTAGAGCGTCTTGTTGTGCAACGGCTGAACTCAGACTCAACATGTCCGAGAGTTTCTGGAGAGCATCCTGAACAGAAAAGGAAAACTTCAGCGAGGATCATTCATTGTTTCTCCAAACAACCTAAAGTCAAGCACCACAGAAAGCTGGAACGCTTCTGTTTTAAACATTTAAAAACACTTCCATGATCCTGACAGATGATGCTACAAGGACATAAACCAGGATTATTCCATGCACAGTTGGCGCGGAGCACCCACAATTTCTATTCTAAGATTGTACTGATTGAGTCTTAGGGCCCCGTGATCGGAAGGTCAGGGGTTTGATTCCCCTGAACGGCTACCCTGAGGTACCCCTGAGCAAGGTACCGTCCCTACACACTTCTACCCAGGCGGCCAATGGCAGCCCACTGCTTCACTGAGTGAATGGGTTAAATGCAGGAAGGAATTTTCCCACAGGGATCAATAAAGTACACTTTATTATTATTATTACATGATATTGTGTGAAATATAAGTTCCACTGGATTCACTGCATTTCTGTGGGATACTGTGAGGAGCTCACTCTGTTCAGAGTGTAACGGTACGGCCTCTGTCCCCACATCACTGATCATGGAAGCAGCAGGCACATTTTATTTGTTCAAAGAAGTTTAAAAAAAAGGTTGTGGGTGAAGGGGGGGATCGGAGGGAAAAAACAAAAAAGTTTTAGCTGAATGAGCACTTGTTGTTCTACACAAGATTAATCTATCCTGGACAATAATAACAATAACTGTGATTTCATTTTTATCATTTCTAATTAATAGAAATGATAAGAAATCTACAAAAATAGCTGCACTTCCTTTAATCTGTGTGACTTGAGCGAAAATCGAAACTAATGATTTAAAATGCTGCTTCCAAATATAAACGAGCATCATTTTAACTGAAACATATGCGCAGAGAAATGTGAGTGAGCGAGCGTCATCAAAATACAGAAAAGGGGAAAGAACAAGTCAAAGATTGTTATTCTGATTAAAGCTGCAGTCAAACAGAAAGGCCAAGGAACGGCAGATTTAAGATCACATCCATTACTTCCTAGGTTAAAGGTCAGATTGATACCTTGGTGGGTAGAGGACACTCATCCAGGAGAAGTGTGATCACTGCAGGGCCTAGTGGATCATCCAGTGGAATCACTCGTATCAGAGACTGGACAACCTCCAGCCAGCCGTCATCTAAGAGAAAACAAGAAACTTTCAACCGAGATTTTGTATCACTTTTGTTATTTTACACTGTTGGTTTTTGGTAATCTGCCTCCTTGAGAATCAAAAGATTCGTCATTGTCATTAAGCAGTCACCCAACATAATTCTGTATGATAGTTCTCAGCTTAAAACACAGAAAGACTTCAAATAAATAAATACACACAACAGGGAAACGAATAAAGAGGCAGCATTGTAGCCGCACGTTTTAAAGTGCAGGAGTCCAGTGCATGGCCCGAGGTGCCTGCATGCGTGCGTCTGTTGGTTCTTGCTTCAGTGGTCCTATACCGTCCTCCAGAAAGAACAGGGACAAAGTTTATCACCAGGTGGGCGGAGTCTACAGCTAGCTTTCCTTCTGGACATGGCCAGCATACACTGGATCCAGATCTGGGAGAGACCGTCCCATAAAGCCCTATGTTTTTCTCACTAGCCTGGCCAAGTCCTTTCTGTCCTGTTTCATGCAGCTGCCATACTCTTACACTAAGACACAAGATGCTTTTCTATTGTGGTTCTGCAACAATTCGCCAGCAGCCTTGAAGGAAGCCCAGTTAGTTTAACCTCTTAAGCACCCAAATAAGGGTGGAAAAGGGAGGAGATTGCGGAGATCATAAAGCCGCTGGGGGCTTAACAGGTTAAGCTTTCTGGGGAAAAAAGAGCCTTTGCTGGTCCTTCTCTACCAGGCGAGATGTAAATTAAGGCACAGGCCAGGTCAGCCGTGGCATGAATGCCCTAGATCTTACGGTTCTTTACCTGCTCTACCTCACGGTAGTGAGCATGTGGTGTCTTCCAAAATACATAATTAAAATCTAAGGTGCAATTATTAAATGGTCCCACAAGATTTTGCCTCATTTTCTGATGTATTCAGCTAGAACAGAGTTGCACACAGATGCTGTTTGGATACTGGCATTATATAGTTGACACTCGTGTTCTGTCTGTAGGGCAAACCAGCCGTCATTGAGCCCACACTAGCAAAAGTAGCAGCACACTTCTTGGTCTCTTTTCTGAGACTTGTTTGTTCATTTGTACAAGGTGTATTTAATCTGGCTCAAATTCCATGATTTGCCCATTTCATCTGAATGATCTCCAGTGAGATGTTTCTGAAAGGAGCAAGTATCTGTGGACTGACGATGCTGGTTGGAAAATTAAAACTAAGAAAAAGAATAAAACAGTCAACACTGTGTGAAATCAATGAGCATGTCTGGGTTGTTTTTCGCATAAACTCTTAAATAATAAATACTAAGTGCAAAATATAAATTCCTTTCACAGCTGCTGTTAAAGCCTCATCCAAGCAAAGCTTCCTCTGCTGTTTCTCTCACAAGGAAAAAAGATGTTTGAGTATAAATCCGTGCTCACCAACATAACCCTCGGTTGTGAGTATAATACGCAGCCTACTAAAGCATGCATTTCCTGCCCATTAGGTGACTCAGTGAGAAATCCTTTCTGTAATATCACTCATGAAAGCCAACTATCTTATGAATAATTTACATTGCTTGCACGTGTCAAACAGAAAGTGACTGGCTAGCTGACTGATTTGCTTCTTGGCTGGACTCAGGGTTCAGGACTGCAAGCTAATACCCAGCTTGGCTGCTGTCAAGCCACACAACACCGAGCCTTGTGAGCATCAAACACCATATGTGCATGACACCAGGCTTGTGCAAGAATTCACAAGGTACCACATACACATCCAAACACTGCACACCTCAAGCAAATGTGAGGGCTTCAACCATATGCACACGAACAGAAACATCAAACTAGCACAAAATTATTCCATAAATAAAACTCACTAGATTGGGGTAAAAGTGTGAACTCTAATACATTATGTATGTGGGATAAATCACGACTGTGTCCCTTCCCCAAATGATGAACTGCTCCCCTCAGGCTGGGCAAGCTGGAGTACATATGCTGAGGAAGCAACCTTAGCTCGGGACTGCTGCAGTCCCACTCCTCTGCTCACATTCAGTCCACTCAAACCTGATCGTGCAGGTTTTGCGTATTTTGGTCAAAACTGTGCTTACTGTTAACAAGAGATTGCACAACCCAGACCAGTTTTGAACACTACAAATTGCACAATTGAAGCGTGCATGCACACTTATCTGAATAAGGGAGATGATACATCAATTCAAGACAAACAAACGGGGACTGAAAAATGACTAGAAGAAACAGGCCACAACTGGTGGGAGTCAAGCTCATACACTGAGCAGATCTCATCCAAGTGCTAATGCATGGTGTCATCCAACTTTAAACTTAGCAGTGCTACCATACAGGTGTGCTTTCATTATAACCTGAAAATAATTGGATCCACTTGGAAATCCTTTGTGGTTAAGGCGAGATTAGATGGAAAATAGAGGCACAACATAAATGTGACAAACTGTTAGCTGCACTTCCTGACCACTAGCATAATCTCACCAAGACTTTGTACTGGGGAGCAGGTTTAAGACCAGGTAATGTCTGATCCAGTGGCACCTTGCATTCGTTTCTCACGAGCACCTCTGTTGGGCAACTCTTAGACGAGGCGAGAGCTGCAGCGCATGTGGGAAAGCTTTAGAAGGATAAAGCCATTGTCACACATACGGGGTCTTTTCTGACAGATAAAGCAAACTCTGCTGCTGAATTGCCACGAAATGGTAACCAGTCAGTATGATGTCTAGAAGTGCGCATTTTAGAATACCACAGGTAAATTTGGAGCAAGCAAGTTTTCAAATAGTCCAGATATATCAAAGCAGAAAAACATCTACTGAGTTCAATGCACTGTAATGATACTTCCTTAGCACTTCTCATAAACAACTCAGACATTGAGCCTGAGGGGGGGGAAGGGAAAGCATATGCACACAGGACTGTTAATTCCTGGAACTCCTCTCTAGTCACTAATAAAGATAAACCCTCTCGATATTAGAGAAATGGGTTCATTTGACAAACCAAGAAATGTTTTTGTCACCTTATCATATCGTGTTTTCATCACAGAGCAAGTGTTCCTTCTTTCACACATCTGATAACCTTTGAACCAACAATAAAAGCTCTTATGTCACACAGAGCCACACTTCTTCACATTTTTAAAGAACACCGACGTGCCAGAGTGGTGTTTGTTTGCTGTGTGGCTTCATGTTTTGTGTTGAGCATGTGAACGTGTTTCAGAGAAGTTTCCTTACCCGTCTCTGCCATCTCATGCAGCGTGATCATGGAGTAAGGAGGCTCTTGATCACTGAAAAACAAGGCAGGGTTTTTTGTTTTACATCTTTTTCACTTTACCCAAAAATAACAAACTTGGGCGTGCACAATTAACACAAATGTAGTGATGCTCACTAAAAGCACTCAACCAGCCAAAGTGTTTGTGACCCTGTGATCACAGCATCTGGAATAATATCAACAAATGACTCATGTCTTTGTGCGTTTCTGTGATCACAGTAATGGATATGGACAACAGTGTTATCCTGTGGAAAGGCTGAAGCGAGTGTATAGTTACGATGTATCTGGTTCAGTGGATGTAACTGATGATAACGCTTCTGTTACCATTACTTATTGTAGCTGATCCCAAAAAAATCAAACCCACTATCACTATAGCCAGCCACAGACTCGGCTTAATTCTCAGATTTCCTACCATTACTTAGTAATACTGCAAGTGAGATGTCCTTCATTAATTAGTCATATTGTTTGCACACTGTTGGAATAATGTTTTAAACACAGCCATTTTCAAACTGAGATTATGCAATAGTATTTTAAGTCTACTTTATTTTGCCAATACATTGATTTTAAGACAAACAGTGAACCTCTAAAACACTGTTAGTCCGATTTTTTGCAGCTTATTGTCGATTCATACATGTACTGTTATCCTGAAGAGGTTTAGTTGTGTGGCAACACGCTGTTAAAACAGATGTCAGTGATGTTAAATGAAAAATCTGGAAATAAAAAAAAAAAAAGGGCAACTGAACAAGTGGCTGAATCAGACAGAACGTGCTGAAGCCAACATCAAACCACCGAGAGGCTGTGATGGAAAATCTGTTCTGTTGCTTTAGGTACAAACTGAGATGTCTGTACAGAAGGCTTTTAAACACGATGAAAGAAGAGTTAATAAAGACACCGTGGCTGTTATTTGGTGTATACTAAGAGACAGTTGCACAGATCTGTGACAACAGTCCCAGTGGACAGTAAAATCTCTCTTTTCTGATTATCTACAATCACAAGGAAATCAGTTTTCCTTGGGAGCATCTCTTCTTATTGCATGAACTTCAGAAACATGACTCACTATACTACGCCTCAAAATGCAAGTTGGTTCTTCAACGACAACAAATACGTGGAGGAGGTGGCACGGGCTTATGGGTTCTACTTATTCAAAGCCACAGGTTCTACAAATTAATGCTTGCAACTGCAGCTCAGGGCTCTTAATCACCTTTGTTTTAAGCAGGCTTTTGTGTGAAAGTATTGATTTTTTTCATGAATAAGCTGCAGCTGCATGCTTTATTATTAATCTTTTCTTTATGAAAGATCCCAATTTCCTGAAAAAAAAGAATAACTCCCCAGTTTATTGTTATAATACCACAAGAATAACACTGAACCCTAATTGACACCTAATTGTTAACCCACTGTTAACATTATAGGTTGACGTTATTTAAAAAAAACAAAAAAAAAAAACCCAACAAGAATGAGGATAGACAGAATTTAAGAGCTGTAGACCAAGAACACCCTAAGTTTTCATTTTGTTGAGCTTATTGAATAGTTGTTGGCATTTTCCAACTTACTTGTCTACAAGTGTCCTGATGACAGCCAGCGTGTCCAGCACCAGGCCATCTACATTCTGCTTTTTCCGTCTCGGCTCATGAGGCCCTCGACCTCGACGAGGTGGCCTAACCGGGTCCCTGGGCCGACTGCTCCGAGCCTCTGCGGCGTCAGCACCCACACCTGCACTGTGATCCACCCGCCTAGCTTGTCCTCGGGTTGCTCTCGATGAACCATGATGTTGGTCCTCTAAGTCACTATCTTCTCGACATACACAGCTATTACCCATGGTTCCAGAGTTGGAGACCAAACTGGCAAGTGTTTCCCAGAATGGATGAAGGGACTTTGAGGAAGAGAGGAAGAGCAGAACCTGTACAAGGCTCCTGCAGGCACAGAAAGTAATCCAGGTGGCTACTATCATATCATTTGGAGAGCTTGGTTTTGGGGGGTTCTTGTCCCTGTGGGCTGGGTGGGGCCAGTGCAAAAGACCATACTGTTGCCAAGCAGAGACTTGTGTGGGACTAGTGATAAATGGCTACTAAAATGAACCAGAAAAGGTCTGGTGATGCAGCCAGGAAAGCTCGGAACATCACAGGCAACCAAAGGCTTCAGTCAACCTCTCATCCAGGACTGGATGGATCGCTGTGAAGGCAACACAAACACAAAACAGAAAGCCTTTAGCTCAGCTGCTTACTCAATCTGTCAGTGCCGCCAGCAGCAAATATTTAGACTTGCGGAAACGACACACCCCGTACGATAAATGTCAGCAGATTACAGAAGTTAATTATTGAAATTAAACATGACTCCCCTTTCTCTCAAACAAAAGCGCCACTAAACGACGTTCAGTTGTTTCAATCTATAGCTGTGCTGCTCAATTAAAAAGGCACAGTGTATCACACGGAGCAACTAAACGATGACACATTTTAGTATTGTTGACAAACAAGAGCTTTTCAGTTAGCTGACTTGCAAGCTAGCCACCCACAAAGCAAGCAGTTGTCACGTTAAAAAGGAAACTCAAGTTTCCCGAACTTGTTCTTATCATTAAAAGCCACAATGGTTCCATTTTGAACTAAAGACATACTTACGGTGCTATCTTGTAAAAGAAACACCATTCAAAGCGCAGTCGAGCCAGACCAAAGTAGTTAACAAACCAGAAAGCTAACAAGGTAGCTGCGTTGTGTATGAGCTAGCCTCCGAGCTGTTAGCTTCGATAGCTGGACCCTCCTCCGATTCTCCCGTCGGACTACACAAGTTAGGTAACGAGAGGAACAACAAGCTGAGCGTGGTACTCGGGTATCAGGACACATTTACACCACCCGTCTATATTCCGCCGTAACACACCTTCGCTGAAGTAAAACAGCAACACGGTCATAGCGTACACATTTTAAACGACGCTACTAAGGAGAGCTAGCTGGTCGCTAAGTTCCGTAGCGCTGCCAGCTAAAAGGTTGGTCATCGTCAGCTGTGGATGCGAAGGCGAGACTGGAGGAGAAGGGAGGATTTTTCTCTCTAATGTTACGTGAACATAGGAGTTCTGCCTGATGGTTTTACTTTTTCTCTTAAAACGTGTATGAGGAAATAAGAAATATATGAATTAATTTGTTAATTTTAAAAGGAAATTGATTGCGCAACACAAAGTTCAAAGAATTAAAGAAATGGCATGCTACACCTGAGTTCAGTACAGCAGAGGGGGACTATAAGACTAGTAACCTTTAAATTTGTACACATTTTATTCGTTCAGCCTGAAACATTTACTAAAGCGACCTCCCCCCCCCCCCCCCTTCAAAAAAAAAAGAAAGAAAGATTTCTTTTTTTTTACTCTCCGAAACATCAATTAAGGATATTTTATCTATTTAGTAATGCCAGATGGACTACCTATGTGTTTATAATTCATCTGAGATTCAAAATAATATATACATATAATATTAACAGGTTAAGACAAATAAATCAAACGCCTAGGAAAACAAAAACATCAACACACATGCTAAACAATGTCATTTAATTTCACACATGTGCAGATATTGAATACTGCAGTCGTTACATTTGAGATTTATGCTTTTTTTTTTTTCTCAAAAGACATGTCCTGCAAAGCAGTCACACACCCTGCTGCGGTCCAGGGATGTATTAAAGGAGTAGTTCCGATACATCCCGGTCTTCCTCAGCACTTCGGTGAACCTTTGTGATTTGGGGTGGAAAGTGCACGGAGAGCTTTCAAAGGTTGGAGGGAGGCGACCGTAGTCGGCGGATGTGGTCTTATACATGATGCTTTCGAGCTTTGTTCCCCCTGCAGACATCAGATCTTTTGCTTGTGGAGTAATCACGCAGGTAAAAACTGGGTTTCCGGGACTGGTTGATGTTTTGGCATCTTCTGCCTGCTGCTCTGGAGAAACAGGCATTGTTGATCTTCTATTAAAAAAGGAGGGGGAAACGATTTAGGAGATTATTTACACATTTACATTAAATGGCCTGTATTTATATAGCGCTTTTCTAGTCCCTGAGGACCCCGAAGCGCTTTACATATCCAGTCATCCACCCATTCACACACACATTCACACACTGGTGATGGCAGCTACATTGTAGCCACAGCCACCCTGGGGCGCACTGACAGAGGCGAGGCTGCCGGACACTGGCGCCACCGGACCCTCTGACCAGGTGTATATGGACTCACTAATGGTCAATGGAGAGTTGCATATAGCGGGTATTAGTTTTACACGGATTTAAGATTATATATATATTTCAGTGATTACAGTTAAATTATTTTCGAGCATAGAGCGGTCCAGCGATCTTTGTGATTCATGTCTATTCATTTCTTTTAACTTCACTATCTAGCGCTAAATTTCGCGCCACTGGGTTTTTTATTGCTTGACTGAAGCGTTTTTGTTTCCAAACTACGATGTGATTCATATAATTACCTTAGATTCGTGAACTCAACAAAATACACCGACTGGTCACGGGTTGAAGACAGAGAAACATGTGGTTACCATAGCAATGACGACCCAGGCGCTTGACCTCACATAATCTCACGAGACTTTCAAAGAAAGCGCGAGAGGATGGGGCTCCGACTCTTTTGTACTGGAAAAAAAAGACTCTGTCATCAGCAGCTGGACATAGTTTAAAGAAATAATTACAGCTACTGACAGATATTGGCCCTGGCAAAAACAAAAAAACAAAAACAAAAAAAACGTAATAACTTGCCTATATTTCCGAACTTTGGTTCAAATCTACCTTAAAATATTTAATAGTATCCCCCAGCTCGCTATACTAATAATTAACATTCAAGTATGAGCACTATTTTCCATCAGGTACCTTAAACACAGCACCACCTTATTCCTCTCTTCAAACATCTCCCTGAACTCATACAAGAGTCTCATATGTCAGATGCAATGCTGCTAACTGCCTCCTCTCAGACATGCTCTGGACAGTCTCACAAGCAAACACTAATCAGAGTAAACCAAGTTATATCACAACAGAAAGAGGCCTGATTAGAAGACTGAGAAGAAGAAAAATACAGATTAGATGTGAAAAGCAGGTTTTTTTGCTTTGCTGTCAGAGATAAAAATCAGGCAGTCTGGCGGTCAAATAAAGGAAGACATAAAAAACAACAATAACAAGAAAGCAAAAGAAACCACAGTGTGTGGTCACTGTTTGATATTGCATGATCTTAAGTGCAAAATGATCATTGGAGAAAGAGTGACGGTATGTGTTGCTCACCAAAATATAGAACATACCACAACCCATGGGGCACTAAATAACCATAGACACACATGCATGCATGCATGTGGTAGAAGACAGAGACATGAAACTCAACTAATCGTCACTTTAAATATGTGGGAGGGCTGTGACAAAGCAAGGACTTGAATGGTGACTGACCATTTTCTGCATACAGTTTTTGGGTCCCAATGATCAGTGAATCAGGTCATTTAGATAATACTCTAAAATAACTCCTGATGGGCTAAACTTGCCTTCAGGTGGCATACAAGGCTGTATACTGTGGAGCATAAATGCCACGTAGCAGTCTAAATGTTGCTCTTGTGTAAGTTCACATATTTGGACCAATGGCTGTACATAAACATACATATATACTGCATATAATGTACTGCATATATACAATCTGTGGTTTCGAGAAATTGTATTGGATCTCCTGCTAGTACAACTCGTCAGATTCGTATTTTTCCACTGCACGTAAAGGCGCCATTCACTGCGTCATCAGCACGTGACAACGCGGTACGTAGAATTACTGCGACTGCTCTTCTCAAACAGCAACGGCGTTGTTCTCGGACGTAAATCTGGGGTCCTGTTGCTCCCCTGCTGTTGAGGCTAGTTGGCAGCCGGCTGTGTCTCGGCGGGAGGATGGACAGTGAAATCCAACGGGATGGGAGAGTCCTGGATCTCACCGATGATGCCTGGAGGGAAGACAGGCTGCCGTACGAAGACGTCACCATTCCTTTGGTAAATGTTAATGCTAAGGTTGACGTCAACAAGGACCAACGATTACAGGAAGCAGAAATGTTTTTGCAGGATGTTCCCGAGCAGTGCAGTTTATGAGAGGACACTCCATAATATCCAGCTTTTTACTTAATGCCAGTGACTTAGATTAGCGCTTTATTAATCCCTCGGGTGGGTTCCTCCGGGAAGTTCAGTTTCCAGTAGCAGAGCACCGACAGAAGTTGCATATTACAGAGTTCGAGTATAAAATAGAAAAGAATGAGAGGATATGAACACAAGCTTAAATATACACGTGGTTTTGGGGGGGATTTTGCTTTGGTATACTTCTCTGTCCTGTTCTCGGTTTACAGAAGATGACATGCGCATGCTTACCTGCTTTCTACTATATACACTCATTAGATACACCTTGCCAGGGTTAAAGCCTTCAGAACTTCTCTGATTTGTCATAGCGAAGATTCAACAAGATGCTGGAGACATTTCTGAGATGTTGAACCATGTTGACATGATAGCATCACGCAGTTGCTGTTGATTTGGCCGTCCACGATCCAGATCTCCTACTTGCACTACATGTGCCGTGAACACATCGTGTACAAGAAACAACAACATTTTTCCAGTCTTCTGTTCTCAAAGTTTCATGAGCCTGTGTGAATTGCGGCTTTAGTTGACCGGAGCAGCACCCTGTGTGGTCTTCTGCCGCCGTAGTCCATCTGCTTCATGGTGTGTTGTGCGTTCAAAGCTCTGCGTGCTTGGATTGCCTTCACCTTCCTATCAGCTTGAAACTGTCTGCACATTCTCCTCTGATCTCTAACGTCAACAACACATTTTCACCCATTTGTATGTTACCTTAAACACAAGTTACGGTTTTGTGGGAAAATCCCAGCAGATCACCAGTTTCTGATGCTGGTTTGTTGCAGAGTGAGTTGCCTGAGGCTGAGCAGGACAACGGGGGATCGACAGAGTCTGTGAAAGAGCAAGAGATGAAGTGGACAGACCTCGCCCTGCAGAGCCTACATGAGAACACACCGAGCACCGGAAGCTGAAAGACTAACACAGAATCGAACTGTACAAATAAAATGCACAGACGTGGTGCGCGCTGTGTCGGTTTTGACACACAAATGTGCCGTATCTTCTCTGCGCATTGGCCTTTTACTTGGTGGTGAACCATCCATCACTCTTATTGTAAAACATAAACATTGTTTATACTTTATGAAACTGTGATAAATGTGAGCACATAGTCCTCCTGTTTGTGTGTGCATTTATTAAACCACGGCTCTTATTTCTGCAGCGTTATAACGAGGAGCCCTGGCTTTGAACAGATCTAGTCTCCTGAGTTTGTAACAAAATCATCTCACCTTTACCCATGCAGTAATACCAGAGTTATCTTGCAGGTAGTCTGGCCACTGGATGTCGCTGTACTATAAAAGCAGCCAAATTATTGGGGGAAAAGGTTTGCTCTTATGCTTAAACATGCTTAAAACACATCGATTCAACTTTCAGTTTTCTGCTACAGTTGTGTGTAACACCAAATCTGTGCTCGTTACATTCACACCAGTAGTACTACTTAACCCTATGACACTGTTGCTAACATACAGTGTGTTATTTTGCTATGCTTTATCATTTTCATCTTCTGCCTGGGTAGTATCTAGCTAGGGCATCTGCATATTTCGTACCGGCTGTCTCTTTCTTCTGCTTTAGACCATTGGCAGCATAATAGCCTGTTAATGTCCAGAAATGGCTCTCTGCTCTGAGCGTCCATCATCACTGTGTCTGTGCTGCTTCTGTCGTCAGCTTGCGAATCTGGTCACGGGGTCCCTTCCCCAGCAGCGCCGATGGGTGTCGGTACGAGCCTCCCAGGCGATCCCAGAGTGTGAAGTATTGTCCGTAATTGTAGTTGAAGTACAGGTGATGATCAACATGGTGAGCAGCGCCGTTAATCAGAAATATCAGCGGGCCTGGAAGGCGGTAGTCTCCATCGTGGATGGAAATGGTCCAGATGTTGACGAAGACAAAGAGGGAGAGGTAAACCACCTGCAGTTTAAAATAACTCATGTCAGCTGAAGCATTTCACAGTTTGAAGACAACGGTGCACTTTCTCAGTTTCAGTGTATCAACATACACTTTGTCCAGTCACTTAGACGTTTTACTGCAGTTTAATAGCAATAACTTAATGCAGCCCTGATTTACAGCAGGGTTGTCAAACACCAGGCCTCGGGGGCCGGTGTCCTGCAGGTTGTAGATCTCACCCTGGGTCAACACACCCGAATCACATGATTAGTTTTAATACCAGGCCTCTGGAGAACTTCAAGTCATGTTGAGGAGGTCATTTAGCCATTTAAATCAGCTGTTATGGATCAAGGACACGTCTAAAACCTGCAGGATCCTCGAGACCTGGAGTTGCCAACCCCTGGTTTACAGCGTGGTCCTCCTTTGACCTCAGATCGGGCATGTCAGTATTTCCTAGCAACAGCAGATGATATGCACCTTGTGGAGAGGGAAGATGAAAGGGTAGATGTGGTACGGTAAGCTCTGCAGGAAGCCATCGAGTGGGTGGAAGGCATGGCTGGCAAACGGTGTTGGTATCTTGAAGGTATGGTGCTGCTTATGTAAGTGCTGAGGGGGAGAAACACAAATGGTGTCAAGTCTGAGATTTTCTTTTAATGAGAAGATACACAAGACAAACGAAGTCAAAGCTGTGGAGTTAAAATAACTATAAGAGTAAAAGAATATTCTACATGTTTCCTTCGGCTGCTCGGTGTTTTACTGTGTGCTAAACCGAGCCTGTAACCTGTTTGGTAAAAACAACTGTGAGCATAAAAGTGCTGAGAAGCCCAAAAGGTCATGAAATCATTGTTTCATGGGTTCATTGGTACAGGTGGACCCTTTTATTATAGGAAGCCACCCACTGACAAAGGTAACTGACTGCCTGGGGCAAGTGTAGGTTGGCAGTACAGATGCTGAAGCTCACCTTGTAAATGTTCTGATGGTGCATGGCGCGGTGAATCCAGTATATACACATGTCAGTAAAGAACAAGAAACCAGTGATGCTTACGAACAGTCGTGACCAGCCTGGAGCAGAGACATACATGAGTTTTCATTTTTGCAGACTCTTTGTGGGTTGGTTAGTTTCAGTGAGTTAATCGCACGCAGCCTTAAAGTGGACACGCTCATTCACTTCATACTTGTCCTTAGTGCAGCCACTCGCCTCTCCCTGAAAAAAGCACTTTAAATCTCATCCCTTCACTTTAAGGCAGCTGTCTTTTGATTGGCTGCCTCACAGAAGCACCCGATTGTGCTAAACACAGCTGTGCAGCTGAGATGACCATATGAGGGATATCTACTCACTATACCGTTGTTTACAGCGCTGTCTTCTTCTTTTTTCACTTAAATGACCTCGGACAAGAAAGCCTAGTTTCTGCTGTTCAATACTGAAGAAATTTAAACTTCTTAAAATTATGCAAAATTGCAGAATATTTTTCAGGTTATCTGCTATAAAAAGCCAGACCAGGAAAATCTCCCTCATGTTTTTCTGTGTTTTTATTCTCAGTTACTTTCACCCAAAGGCGTCTGCTGTGATGTTCACAATTCTGATGAAGTCTCAAATTCAAATTTTATTTGTCACGTACACAGTCATACACAGTACGATATGTAGTGAAATGCTTGGACAACTGCTCGTGACCTAAAGAAAACAAAAAAGGAAAAGGCTATGAATAAGATAGGAAATAAATATGAAAAATTAAAAAGGGTAAATTTAACTAGGAAGGAATAAAATATAAATTAAGGTTAAAAATGAAATAACTGTACAACACAAATTAGAATGAAGGGTAAATTTAACTGGGAAGAATAAGATAAAGATAAATATATAAATTAAAGTTGAAAATAAAATAACTGTACAACAAAATACACAATACACAATATAGAACTATATAAGAATGTATGAAGGAATATAAATATAAATAAATATATACACAATAACAGCAGCTGTACAAGTATTAACCGGAAATGAAGAATATAGTGACCAGTGTTGTGCAAAACCAAAGTCCAGAAAGTCCAGTGTGTGTGTAAGAACCATATGTGTGGGTCAGTACTGTGTGGTGGTGTGATTGAGAGACCGTATCGCCTGCGGGAAGAAGCTCCTCCTCAGTCTCTCTGTGTTGGTCTTCAGGGAGCGGAATCGCTTTCCTGACCTCAGCAGAGAGAACAGTCCGTTGTTGGGATGGCTGAGGTCCTTCACCATCTTCCTGGCCTTGGTCCAGCACCGCCTGCTGTAGATTGAGTGCAGGTCAGGGAGCTCGGAGCGGATGGTGCGCTCAGCTGACCGCACAACCCTCTGTAGAGCTCGTCTGTCCTGCATGGTGCTGTTCCCGAACCAGGTTAAGATGTTTCCCGCCAGGATGCTCTCTATGGTGCAGGAGTAAAAGTTCCTGAGCACCTTGGAGGGCAGTTGGAAGTCTCTCAAGCGTCTGAGGTGGTAGAGACGCATGACGGGCCTTTTTCACCACAGTGTTGATGTGACAGGACCATGACAGGTCCTGCGTGATGTGAACTCCGAGGTATTTGAAGCTGTCCACTCTCTCCACTGGGCACTCGTTGATGACGGGGGTCTGGTAGTTCCTCTCCTGCTTAGTGCTGAAGTCCACTATCAGCTCCTTTGTCTTACTGACGTTTAGAAGGAGGTTGTTCCTCTGGCACCAGTTCTCCAGATTCCTAATCTCCTTCAGGTAGGCCGTCTCGTTGTTATCAGAGATCAGGCCCACCACGACGGTGTCGTCAGCAAACTTGATGATGGTGGTGGAGCTGGTAGTGGCCACACAGTCATATGTGTACAAAGAGTACAGCAGGGGGCTCAGAACACACCCCTGGGGGGCTCCAGTGCTGAGAGTGGTGGAGGCTGAGACATGTCCGCCCATCCTTACTGCCTGTGGTCTGCCAGTTAGGAAGTTGGAGATCCACAGACACATAGATGAGCTGAGTCCCAGATGCTCCAGCTTGGTGGTGAGTGTGGAGGGAATTATGGTGTTAATGGTCTCATGTGTATCAGTGCTGATAAATGATCAGAATTATAATATTTCTGACTGTCTGAGGCTAAGTTGAATCGAATCAGGACTTTGAGAACCAGAATCGAATGGATTATAGAAATCAGTGATGATACCCAGCCCTAGTGAGCAGCCTGGGCCCGACAGAGTGGATGTAGCTGTAATAAGAAAAGATGAAAAGAACTATTGATAACTTTTTTGTTAAGTTAAGGCCTGATCCGTCTGAAATTCATAGCCAGCTCTGACACGGTGTCATCAATCTTTGAATGCTGAAAAAGCAGCAGTGTGTCCAGAAAACACATTATATGCTGCAATAAATGCCCGAGTGTCCCCTCTAACACTGCCTGTCAGCACCAGACAGCAGCAAACAGGTCGTCAGAGGAGCCGAGATGATGATTAAGTTTAACATTTTCTACAATATTGACAAAGCACTTTAAGCACAAGTTTGTTAGTTAATAATTTAGAAATGAATATTGTCTGTATGGACTCCCCCCCCAAAGAAAGTGCACATGTAAAACTGCGGTGTTAAGCGATGCGGTTGAAAAATTTGAGTGCGCCTAACTTTTGTGCCGATGCGCCTAAATTTTTAAAGTTAGGCGTACCGGTGCGCCCATGGCAAGAGGTTAGTCTAGAGCCCTGATATATATGCCTGCATAGATTGTGCTATTCTTGTGTATTGTCTGTCTTTTTTACTGTTTGTTTATAATGGAGCACTGTAATGAAAAATAATTTCCCCCAGGGATCAATAAAGTATTCTGATTTGAGCCTTTAGCCATATATAAGCATTTTAACAGTACATTCATTAAATACAGTAGGCTCACTTGGAGAATCTCATTTTTAGTTTTACATTAACTGGAGCGAACATGAATCGTGTGCTATAATATGTAAATAACCGTTTTCTCACCCAGGGAGTTTTCACTGACGCTGTCATGAAGTTTGCTGTGTCCTCTGACTTCCCAGAAGAAAAGCACCACGGTGGGAAAACTCATCCAGAAGATGGAGACTGTTCCCAGCTGGATCTCCTTTCTTACTTGATGCTGTTAGTGAAGCAAATGCACAAAGTTGGGGTTTAGGACAACCTTGGTTTGGAAATGGTACCAAAGCTGGCTATCCATCCACTGGCCTACCTCAATAAACTGCGGATGCTTCATGAGCACATGGTCAAACACATAGTAGAAATTAAGAACACCAAAAACCAGGTAAACCAGCAGAGCTCCCACGTTGGTTACCACCCACAGGCTGATAATCTGGCGCACAGCCCAGCTCTCAGGCCACGAGACCGGGTAAATGTAAGGAGTGAAGAAGTAACAGTCAGCTATGTCCAGCACATGATCCATGGCAGCCTGTGAAGACAGTAAATGATGTCCCGTAGTGCTCTTAGCATACATGAGAGAAAGCAAACCAATCACAGCCCGCTTTGCTAAAATTAGGTGGAGTGGAAACGTTATTATGTTTTAGCGAGAATTGAATAGCCTAAGCTCTGTGGTGTGCACGGCACACACTCAGGGCTGCTTCAGCCAGAGCTTTGAAACTGGATAATCTGTATCATTGCTGCTCTGTCAGAGAGCACATGTACACATTTCACATTTAAGTGCATGAAATACTGCAAAAGGAGCAACAATAATAAGACAGTGAAATATAAGTTTGTGCTGGTACAAAATCCAACACTGCCCCTGCGAGGCCGATGCATAAAACACTCAGCTGTTCACTTTTAAATCTTTTATTTGAACTTTTTCGTTACGTACCTGCTCCCCGCGTCCCTGCATGACTACAGAAGTGCTCTCAAGCTTGTTTCTATAGTAATCGAAAAGCTGTTCTGGATCTGTTTGGTTCAACATGAATCATGAGCATTTCTCACACCTACTCACCCTCTTCACTCAGTGACTGAAAACAAACCGTTGTTTAGTGCACCTACTGCAGCTTCATCTCAGCGGTCAGTTTAAGAAAATCCACCTCAACTTTCCAGGTTTTATCTCATTACTATTTAAAAATTATTATTAGTGAAGCGTTTATTGCTGAATTCATCATTTGTGCTGCACTGACCTGCTTGAGGATGGGCTCTGTCACCAGATTAGAAAGAACCTTCCTAGAAAGTTGATGAGTGCTCACTCCTCCTCTCACAGTCTGTCCAACAGCAGATCATCTGGAACAGAGAACACGTGGCCCATACGGAAAACTGCTCCGCTGCTAACATGGGTTTACCGTGCAATAGGCCGCCGTCTCCACAAACTGCAAGAGAAGCTCCGGTTTTCTTTCTTTTTTCTTTTTTTTTTGCGAGGTAGTTGACACCGTGTGCTCAGTGGATCCAAGAAGACACAGACATGCCTGTCCAGGTGGAACAAGATCCCAGCATGCTCAGCAAATAACTCAGAGCTCAGCGGCAGGAGCGCTCCTCAGCTGACACCATTTTCTCACAATATCTGTGCTCATTGAATTAAATATTATATATATATTCTACACAGTTGTGAAGAGTGCATTGTAGCAACTCAGCTGTATTATCTCAGTTTTAATGCAAAATAAAATCCCTTGCAATGGTCAGCATGTCATTTTTGCGTGTGTGTAGTGGATGTACCCTGTCCCATGCTGGGCTTGGAAGGATCAAATATAGCAGCTCAGCTGTCTGCCCTGTACACACACACACACACACACACACACACAGAGTTAAGAGAAGCGAGTCTTGCTGGGAGCATGCCTAACACTTTGTTAGAATATCCCATCAGTGTAAAGTATAGTCTGTCTGTCGGCATTACTGACCTTTGACATAAACACACATCTTGGTGGACAGAACATGCAGACAGTCACTGAGTATGAAATTTAAGACAGCGTAATCACTTCTCAGAATGAGCAGAGCAACACTTGCAAAGAGGCTCTGACCAGGACAGGGGATGTTGTTATGCCACTTCCACACTTTCCTCTCCTATAACTGCTCGTTAACGTGTGTCCATCACATTAAGTCAGGCATTCTAGTTCAAATAGAGCACGTAAGGCCACCTGTGCCATTTGAATTTGGGTTGTTGGTATCTGCCTTTAAATATTTTAACACCAGTTACTTACACTTGCAGCTGAGTTGTTTCATATTATGCATTCTTGTCCACCAGTAGATACACGTGTAACTGTCTCCCTCTAGCGCTCCCGGACTGAAACAGCACCTTCAGGGAGTAATGGACAGTTCTCACATCCAGGGTCTAAAATGAATCATGTACAAAAACAGGAACTACTGCATATTTATCCAAGCAGTGTATTCATAAAGGATGTATGACAGGTTATTTACATGTAAGGTGGAACTTTTTTCTTCTCTCTTGTTTTACTTTGTGTCACGTTTGCTGTTAAAATGCTGGCTTTTCATAAAACATGGCTAAAATTTCAAATAATGAAAATGTTCTGCTCCTGGCTCCATATCATGTGGCGGGGGTGGCAGAGCAGGTCAGCCACTAATCAGAAGGTCAGTGGATCCCAGGCTGCCTCCTGACTACATGCCAAATATCCTTGGGCAAGATACTAACCCCATGTTTGTCTACTGGTGGTGGTCAGAGGGCCCGGTGGCGCCAGTGTCCGGCAGCCTCGCCTCTGTCAGTGCGCCCCAGGGTGGCTGTGGCTACAATGTAGCTGCCATCACCAGTGTGTGAATGTGTGTGTGAATGGGTGGATGACTGGATGTAGTGTGAAGCGCTTTGGGGTCCTTAAGGACTAGAAAAGCGCTATACAAATGCAGGCCATTTACCACATCATGTTTCAGTGAGGGGATGGCCTTATTTTGATGACATGACTATATTGATGGTGTGATCTCAGTCACACAGCTGTGGCTAGGAGAACAAAAATCCCTAAAAGCAGCTGTTCAAAACTTCTGCTTGTAAGAAGCAGCCAATCAAAAGGACGTAGGCCAAACAGAGGCGGAGTTATAACAGCTTGTTTCAGACAGTGGCTGAAACACTGCACTGCTGCACTGACATTTTTAAACCGTAAATAATGCAAACGTGTTTTTCAGTGGCAGTGTTTCATTTAAGGGTTAACAAAACATGTATGACCCAGCATGGCGTAGTCTTGGGGTCCTGGGAGAGAGAAGGACGTCTGCTAAGTCTAATTGTTGAATGTTGTCATTGGGCTTCTTAAATTTGTAAGTCTGAGTTCAAGACATTCCTTTGATCCTGACCACCTCTCCAGCCACTCTGTGCTGGGGGAGGTTTTATTGTAGAAGAAGCTTCTGTTGTAAGCTTCCTGCTTTTATGACCCTTTTGGTCAGCAGGAGGTCACACACACACACACACACACACACACACACCCCACACACACACACACACACACACACACACACACACACATTCTTGCACATGCATATACGTGCTTACACATACACACATATAGTGCCTTGTCTTAGAAGGGGGTTTTACAGAGGGAGGTGCTTGTGCTGTGATGTGTATTGTAACAGTTTGTCAATAAATAGCTGTGAGGGAAGCTGCTCTTGGAAGGATTTTGGGCTGGAGACGGGAGCGTGGGCTCCAAGAGCTGGTTCTTGACCAAAGCGTCCCTCGTTAGCGAGTGAAAAACCGCTTGAAGATGTTCTGTTATGTCTTGTTTTCTTCATGATGAATAAGTCTCTAAACTAGCCGGGCTTGTGGAAACACAGACCCAACAACGTCATTCATCCTCACAATCACACAGTGACCAGTTTAGAATCACCAGTTAAACCAACAAACCTGTGTTTGGACTTTGCTGCTAATCACTGCACCAACATGTAACACTGCATCCCAGACAGAAGCATTCAATTTGTTCCAAGTCCTATAAAGTGTCCTCTGTCCCCAGAGACATTTTGGTCTGATGACTCTAAATGAAAAGTTGTGCAGGCACAGAAGGTTGTGTGAACATAGCTGGGACTCCACTAGAGTCCAAGAAAACAAAAAGAAACGGGGGAAAGCACAGTAGTTCCCCTCTCTGTTTTCACCAATGTTTTTGGACAGTCAGCTCAGGTAATTGAGTTATTTAAAGTGTCTTCTTCTTCTTGATTTGTAGGTCTGTGTTAGCAGACCGGAGTACTCTGCCCCCTCCCCAACCCTGGATGAACGATAGGAAATGGATGGACTGAATCTAATTGCAGTATTATTATATTATGACCGATTTTTCCCCTCATAATTGCCATTTTCAGCTGCTTCGCTAAGAAGAGTAGCACTCATCTCTAAAGCTCGTTTCGCTCGTCGCTCCCTGCGGTTTACATCGGCTGACACACTCTTTCTAGAAACTACATGTTAATGGACAAACACTCCAGTGACTGTGTCGAGTGCAGTGAATGATGCTGCCTTCACGCTCCCGTCATGGAAAACCTAAGAATTGTAAATACAGATCGTCTTTATAGACAAATAGACATAAAAAACTAAGCAACCAAGTGCG
Source organism: Maylandia zebra (assembly GCF_041146795.1). Lineage (NCBI taxonomy): Eukaryota > Metazoa > Chordata > Actinopteri > Cichliformes > Cichlidae > Maylandia > Maylandia zebra. The sequence continues at coordinate 1,533,934 of NC_135173.1, forward strand.
AAGCATCCAGGATTACGGAAGCCGAGATTAATTTTGTTCTGTTCTATTGTACTCACACATACCGACAAAGCACTTCTTTTAAAGCTCGCCTATTCTGTTTGATTCTTTATTGTTGCGCACCGATGTTTCCCCACGGATATTTTATGCGTTGTGCGATTTTGGTGTTTAATTTCTTGTAAGACTGCTATTATTAAAAAAATATATATTGTGTAACAACAATGCACAACAATTTTCTCTGTCCTCTGTGGGGAGACGCGACGTCTCACGTGCCATATGCACACGGCTCGCTGCTGAATCCGGTATTTCCGATAGCACACGGTACGTGAACGCAGCATATTACAATAGCCTGTTTGCTTCGGTTTGCTCACGAGCGGCCGGGTGCAGCTCGACACCGACGGCAGACAGACGCCAGCTGGTTTGCACCGTGTGCACAGCGCCAGAAACACCCCGTGTTCTCCGCTGCAGTTGTTCAACAACATGATGACTATATTATTTTTATTATAAAAAAAAATGAGCAAAACTGAGGAGTCACACGATATATTACATGTGTTATTATTTTTTTTAATGAGCGGTTAGATTTGGATTTAGGATATTTAATGTGGATGTTTACTCCCATGAAATGATCGCACTGTCAAAATAATACCGGCATAGAGTGTATTAGTTTCAATTAATCAAGTATGAGGTTAAGTTTGTTATGAAAATACTGAACGGAAATGTTTTCTGTGAAGAATCTTCGCAGATGCTGAAAAGTTTTTTTGTAATTTTTAAAATAATAGTGTTGGTGATCATTCGTGCGCCCATCCACCCAACATCCTCTCATATTAGCTCCAAATGGTTAATATGAGAGTCACTTCCATCCATATAAAACTAAGACGTTCTGATTGGAGACCCGCACTTCATGTAGCCCATTCTACATGAATCAGTGTTGGTGAGCGTTTGTGACCGTGTGTTCACATCTCCGTGTAGCCTGAAGATGTTCTCCTCTGTTTAAATACATGAATTAATTGCATGCTTGAATTTCTCCAGGAGTTGACATTCTTATATAATGTTCAGGCAGCAGGCCATAGATCTGGCTATGAGGATCTCTCTGTTCCCGCTGCTGAAAGGTTGGACCATGCCGTGTGCACAAACCTCTTTGTAATCATTAACCACGTGATTGCGTGTAGCTTGACAGGCGTGTTTTGCACTCGGCTCTGTTGTTCCCAGGACGCTATAAAACAGCCACTCCTACACCGTCATTCACAACATTCACTCAAGTCCCGAAGACACGAGAGCAACGCCAGCATCACTCTGAACGAGCCATCAACTGAGAAATGGACCCCTGCGAGTGCGCCAAGAGTGAGTATTCCTGCCGCTGTTTAACAAGGCTATTTAATGCGCTGCTTGTTACCACATGGACCACATGAAACTCAACTGACTTTTTTTATGTGCAGCTGGAACCTGCAACTGCGGAGGATCCTGCACGTGCACAAAGTGCTCATGCAAGAGCTGTAAGAAGAGTAAGTCTAACACCTCACAGCACAGCAAACAGTAATCTGTCGACCTGTTAATGTTACGCTCCTGTTTCTTCCCAACATGCATAGTGTGAAGATTGTGTCTTATAGTCATGCGCCATTTCTTCAAAATTCCGCATTTGATGCCATTTAAAAAAAACAAAATGCGCAGCGGCTCGAATTGCTTTAGTGAGATCTGTAGTTTTCTTTGTGTTCTGTCAGTAATGATGTCTGTCACTGCAGGCTGCTGCGACTGCTGCCCATCCGGCTGCAGCAAATGCGCCTCTGGCTGCGTGTGCAAAGGGAAGACGTGCGACACCAGCTGCTGCCAGTGAGGAGTCTGCAGCATCAGCTCTCTGCTGAAATTATGGAGTCATTTATTTGCCACTAATCATAAATTTACACGTCCACGAAATGGTGACGGATGATTTTGTACTTGTCTTTGGGTGTCTGAAATAAACATGTTTATTGACGCTATGACCTGTCTGGTGTATTAATTCAGCTGATGTCAGTGCATCATTTCACTCTGGTCACGCTCTGTGGTACTTTGTGTAATGCTGGAATCTTCATCTTGGAATAAGGACTAAAGTTAAATTGACTCATGATTGCTACTAAACTGTGTGGCCCACTTAAAAGGCTCTTGCAGGGATGCAAATAAACTGTTCTCAAATCTAAAGTTGGAAGTCCAAATGCATTAGCTGGCGTATTAGCATTTGGAAAACTGAAGTTGTAACTTGAACTGAACAAAAGCTGCTATAAAATTAGTCCAGAACTGTTACACGTGGCTGTGAGCCAGCAGACTGAAAATGTCTGCCCCGTTTAACCAGAAATGGAATTTAAACTTATTAGCCCGTTTGCCTAGTTGAATGGGGTGGGGGCAAATACGTAATATCCTTTTTGCAGGCTCTTGATCCTTTCTTTCCCCTCACCTCCAATCATGGCCTGTTACGTGCTGGCTCAAAGAGGATCCTCCTCTGCTCTGTTACTGTAGCCCAAGGGTGGACCGGTGTCCTGCAGGTTTTAGATGTCCTTGATCCAACACAGCTGACTTAAATGACCCCCTCAACGTGAGGCCTGGTAATGAACTGAACATTTGATTCAGGTGTGTTGACCCAGGGTGAGATCTGACACCTGCCCTGGAGGTGCTTGCAAAGAGCACTATTGTTGTGAGGTAGTGTTACATACATACGTTTAATCTGTAATAAAGTTGTATTTCTTGGTTTGGGGTTGTAATAAAATCTATTTATTTTGAGTTTCGCGGAACGATCTGTGAAGGCGGAACAAATATTCGGCACTTGGGTTTCTCGCGGGAACAATATCGTCGGTGCACACAGGAACTATTGCGTTGTTTCTATTTTCTGGGCAAGTTTGGCTGTAGCGGTGTTTCTGATCCCGTCCTGGTAGTAAAATACACCCACGCGTGTGAACATGCCGAAGGTGGTTTCCAGGAGCGTCGTGTGCTCGGACACCAGAGACCGGGAGGAGTACGACGACGGAGAGAAGCCCCTCCACGTCTACTACTGCCTGTGCGGCCAGATGGTTCTGGTCCTGGACTGCCAGCTGGAGAAGCTGCCCATGAGACCCCGGGACAAAGCCCGGGTGATCGACGCCGCCAAACACGCTCACAAGTTCTGCAACGTGGAGGAGGACGAAAACACGTACATCAAGAGAGCCGAGGGTATCGAGAGGCAGTACCGCAAGAAGTGCGGCAAATGCGGCCTGCTGCTCTTCTACCAGCACCAGGAGAAGAACAACCCGGCCACCTTCATCGTGGACGGGGCCGTGGTCAAGTTCGGGCAGGGCTTCGGCAACACCAGCGTCTACAGCCAGAAGCAGCCCGAGGCTCCCAAGAAAGTCCGAGTGATGATGACCAAGCGGACCAAAGACATGGGCAAGTTCAGCTCCGTCACCGTCTCCACCATCGACGAGGAGGAGGAGGAGATCGAGGCCAGGGAGGTGGCGGACTCCTATGCCCAGAATGCCAAAGTGATCGAGAAGCAGCTGGAGAGGAAGGGCATGAGCAAGAGGAGGCTGCAGGAGCTGGCTGAGCTGGAGGCCAAGAAGGCCAAGATGAAGGGCACTCTCATTGATAATCAGTTCAAATAGTTGGAGTCTGAGGAGACTCTGCCTGGGACTCGGTGTACAGGACTGATGAGTGTAGCGGTCGTATCATAAGAATGTGATCTGGCCTTTAAATTAGTTTGTCATAATGTTTTGTACATACAGGAAAAGACAAAATAAACATTTTTTTGTTGTTGGTATTTTTTAAAAAGTGTTTTGTTGTTGTCGTTATCACCAGCAGAGTGCTTTAAACCTCACAGAAGGCTTCGGCTGTTTGAAAGAGTCAGCCCACACGAGGGGGAAAACTTTATTAGCAACAGCTCAATGAACGGAAGCCTGTAGGTAAAGTTGTCACCATCAGTTTTGAGTTGTGTATAATTCAAACCAAATATTTAATTAAAAAATGTAATTTTAAAGCTACAAACACATCAGAACAAACATCGTTAGTTTTTTTATTGTATTATTTTCTTTCGCTCATTTTTATTTGAGCCAGTGAAACTTTTCAGGTTGGACCTGGCAGCAGGTTAGTAACATGATTAGGCACAAAAAGAGGTCATTCCAGAGAGACTGAAGATAGAGAAGAGGGTTCACTACTCTCAGACTTGTGTGTTCAGAATGGGTGAAACATTTAGGAACAACATTGCCAAGAATCTGGGAAAATCTTTGTAGTCAGTCTAGGTCAAATATGATGATTATCCAACTTGTTATCAGTGCATAGTTCAAAAGAAAGCATCTGTAAAGCTGTGGGAGTGTCCACCTCGAGGGCCGGTGTCCAGCAGCTTTCATATGTGTCCTTGATCCAACACAGCTGATTCAAATGGTTAAATGGCCTCCTCAGCATGTCTTGAAGTTCTCCAGAGGCTGGTAATGAACTAATCATGTGATTCGGGTGTGTTGACCCAGGGTGAGATCTAAAACCTGCAGGACACCGGCCCTCGAGGCCTGGAGTTCCCCACCCCTGGATTAGAGCATTCTTCCAAACTCTTCAGGAGAGTTCCTTAAATATCTGATCCCACAGAGGAAATGATTGTGTTGCAGCAGTAGGATAAAAAAATAAATAACAGAGTTAAATTAAAGTTCCACAGGCACATGGGGAAGGCCATAAGCTGACAGATCTTTATTTATAAAACAGGATAAAAAGAAAATAAATACAAGGTTAAGATAAAGAAAAGTAAGACTGACACTGGGCAATAAAGACGTGCAGACTGCATTCAAAAATACAGAAATATAAATATGGAGCAGGTCTGTGGACCTGTCACAGAAAGGCTCTGCTGTCTGTGTGGTGTGGAGCGTGTAAAGCAGGGGTGGGGAACTCCAGGCCTCCAGTGCCGGTGTCCTGCAGGTTTTAGATTGCACCCTGGGTCAACACACCTGAATCAAATGATTAGTTCATTACCAGGCCTCTGGAGAACTTCAAGAAATGCTGAGGAGTCATTTAGCCCTTTAAATCAGCTGTGATGAATCATGGACACATCTAAAACCTCCAGGACACCGGCACTCGAGGCCTGGGGTTGCCTACCCCTGGTGTAAAGTTTGGTGACTTCTGTCTCTTACTGACTGACACGCCTCCAGATTCTGACCAATGATGGTTCGTGTCTTATGAAGCAGCTTGTTAATACACCATGGCTCCACGATTCAGGTGGTAAACTGACAACAAACGAGGCCTTGAACTGTTGAGGAGCCCAAATGCTAAAAAAAAAGATCCTGTGATTAATGAGAAGATAGAATAACTGGGGCAGTGTCCGACCAGCACACCAGACTCAATGTAGGCCACAAAATACAAGACAAATTAGGAGAACAATGAGTCGCCTGGACTGGATCTCAACGTCACTGACAGAAGAGCCAAAGTATTTGTGGCTTTGGATGCTGATGGTAATGAAAACAAACAGCTTCAAAATAAATTGGAGACACAACTAAAACCAATAACTTGGCTACATTTGCACTTTTCTTCTGTGGTACAAACTGTTGTTACTGAGATCCAACACAGTATGCTTATCATTTTTATGCTTACTGTGATCTTTGTCACTGATCAATGTGAACTGGGTCTTTTTTCATTTGTCCTCACTGGTTGTTTTTCTCTCTCACATGTGAGTTTTTCCAGTCACGAGGTTAACTGATGATCCCTGGGACCAGCGGAAGACTCTGCATAGCTTCCAGATTTCTGTACTTTTGTATTCAAGAGTAATGCAATCCCTGTGCCTCACTTTCTGTGTCTGCTTTTTGTTGTATAATAGGATCATACATATTGTATTATATAACAAAGTAGCTCAAGGCGACTGTGCGCCACATGACCAGATTTCTCCTGATGAAGCCACAGACTGCAGCTTGGAAGCAGGTGTGGATCACCCATCTGATCTTTGTGATTTAACCTGAAGCCAGTGGTTTTGTCCCAAGGCAGCAGCAAAATTGAGATAAATAAAAATCAAATGATGTCAATAGAGTTTAAATGTATGCCTGTTCCCCACAGACAACAGCTGAATCTTGAGACTATGTAAGACAGGGATAACAATTTAATTTTACACAATGGGTCACATGTAGCCTTTAAGTGAGCTGGACCAGTGACACTTTGCTTTCTGTCACTGTACAAACTGCACATCGAATTCATGAGATATCTTAACTGAGGTTTCAACTGCGTGTCTTGTTATTTTTTATTTGATGAAGGACTGCTGCTGCAGCAAATGACTGAAACTTGTCAACATGACTCTATGAGCAAAAGTCTACCTGCCTCTATGCCCACATAGAGGTAGTTCAACTCCATATGAATAGACTGGTTCTTATATAGCACCTTTCTAACTGAGTACTCATAGCACTTTACACATATTGCCTCATTCACCCATTCATACACTGTTCATGTACTCTTTTTCTATGCTTCTCCTACACAAATTCTATCACATTCATGCAAGCAGCTTGGGGTTAGTATCTTGCCCAAGGATATTTTTCACACAGGCTAAAGCAACCTTCCAAATTAGTAGGTGACCTGCTCTACCTCCTGAGCCACAGCCACCCCAAGTAAGCATTACAGTAACAAAACAAGCATTTTAATACTGAAACTTTTGACAAAGAATACTTCTAAAAGCGAGAACAGCTTTTCATACTGTACACGTTTCTGCCTATATTTAGAAGAGTTATCCTACTACTTAGTGTTATAATAACAATAATAATAATAATAATGATGATGATGATAATAAATTATGACAGTAGGTGATGATATGCTTCGTTAATATTTGAAACTAGAGAAGAAGAAGAACTTCCGGGAGGGATGCGGGATTGTCCAATCACGATCGACTCCAGAAGTGCCGGTCGGGGCAAATAATGTACTTGCGTGCTGAAGAAACGGAGTAACAGAAGATAACTGTAAATACATTCACGCGTGGAGTATAAACAGGACCGTATTTTCTCTCACCTCACACAACAGGTATGAAGTGTAGTTGCTTCCAGCCGCGTCATCAAAATGAACTTTTTGAGTTAACGCAACACTGAGCATATGTAAGAATAATAGCAGCTTAGCATGCTAGCTAACGTTGCACAGTGTAATTCATTCTGACTTGTAGCTACATGTTAGCATGCTAACGAAGCTTAGCCAAAAGGACAGCACTACAATAAAATAAAATGAATTCAAACATGTTTTTATCGTGATTCACATCACGCCACTTCACAGCAGCCGGAATTAAGTTTCATTTGAAACTGTACATTTTTGTTGCTGTTCCTAAAGCGAGTTTATAGCAACTAAGCTAACACCACAGCGCTCCATGCGCGCGCTCCAGGTGTTGCTGTCAACTGTCCGAAAGCTCACAGCTGTATGTCCTTATATACATGGGTGTTTATGTTATTCACAGTTTGTATGTTATCGACTAGGCCTAGTCCTAAACGTGTTTTGTTGTTGTTGTGGCAGTTCTCAGCTATATTACGTCTGAAACGTTTACGTGCTCACTTTACGTTTACTTCTGAATTTGTGTAAATCTCCATCCACGCAGTTGAGGAATTGCAGTACATTTTAACCCAGTCCCTTCTTCTAAGGATTGAAAATGAACAACAAATAATACATACAAAACCTTTAGTCGGTGAGGTACAATGTTGATTAGGTTTCTAAAATAACAGCAACATATTTATGCAAAATTGTCCAGGCCAATTATACCTTTTTCCCCCCAAAAGGATGTGAGCACCCTAAAATTATAGCTCCCCAAACCACTGTACACTAGTCATCTCACCTCTGATGATGTTACATGTAAATATCTTCATTTGTTTCTCTATAGCAGCATGGATACAGAGGGATTTGGGGAGCTCCTGCAGCAGGCAGAGCAGCTGGCTGCTGAGACCGAAGCAGTGTCTGAACTTCCTCACGTCGAAAGGAACCTTCAGGAGATCCAGCAGGCGGGGGAGAGGCTTCGATCCCGCACCCTGACCCGCACCTCCCAAGATGCTGCAGACGTAAAAGCGTAAGAAATATAAGATAGAACTTTATTATTTTTCCTGAGGGAAATTCTTGTGGTTTCTGTTATTGCACAGTACTATAAGAGTGGAAACAAAAACACTTAGTAGTCACAGAGTAAACCAGCAAACAACAAAATAAAGCTGAACTATAAAATAACAAGATACAACCAAGAACGGTATGAAATATGAACATCAGTATGTGCAGATAGGCAGAAAATGTCCCACTGTTAATCATAATATTACTGCTACTGGCAAAAATGGTAATTGATAACAAATGAATGGTTATCTATGTGTACAAAGTTGTATAAATAAAGTAATTAGATCCCAATACCAGTAAAGAAAGGGACGGGCTATTAGGGAACTAAATTGGTGGTAAACAGTCACACAAGGCATCAGGTCTAATTTTTAAAGATCAACATGAAAAAAAGAGCCTGGGAAGAGTTCCTTTTTATATATAGTGGTAAGAATCCTACTAATAATAATACACGTTTCACAATAACAGACTTAGTATAACAGACAGATTTAGTATAATCTACTGCAATATATTCTCATGTAAATAAAATGTAAAGTATAAAATCATTTTTCATTTGTTTCCCATTAATCTCTATGATAGACACACTCATTTCTAAACTATATGTTTGGTTTTAAAGATTTAAAGAAGATATTCCTTAATCAATAAGCTTGAGTGATATTTAAAGGATTTAATGTATTAGTTTTAAAACTGCATTGATATTAGATTGAAATTCTCTCTGTGATGTATGTGATGACACCTGATCTGATGCGTAACAGTTCACATCAGTGGTTTCTGTAACGGTGGTAAAGCGTTGTGCGACCTCTTGTGGTCACGTGGAGCAACTACAGTTATTTGTCAGTCAGTTCTTCATCACCTTTCTGTTTCACCTCAGGTCCATCCTCCTTGGTTCCAGAGGTTTAGACATCTTCCACATTTCTCAGAGACTAGAAAGTCTCAGCGCTGCCACCACGTTTGAGCCCCTGGAGCCAGTCAAAGACACGGACATACAGGTAGGGCTGCTCAATTAATCGAATTGTAATCTCGATTACGATCTGGGCTTTCAATGATCATTAAAAATGACTGAGCCGATTATTAGCCCCTCCCTCGTGCTTTACTCTCGCGCTGCTCCGTGTGGCAAATCGAGCGCACCTCTCTGCATTTCGAACACGTGTCACAACAATTAAGAGCAGCGCTCTCCAACCTTTTTTGCGCCACTGACCGGTTTATGCCCGACAATATTTTCATGGACCGACCTTTAAGGTGTCGCGGATAAATACAACAAAATAAAACTAGTACCGGGACCGAAAAAAAGAAGATTTATTCATAAAACACGTGAAAAGACCCAGGAAAACCGAGTAAACAATAAAAACGATAACAAAATAACGCTGAAAACCGATAAAAACCCTGAAAAACAGACATTTCACACCTGAGCCTCAACTCTCGCGGCCCGGTACCAAACGACTCACGGACCGGTACCGGTCCGAGGCCCGGGGGTCGGGGACCGCTGATTAAGAGGACCCGAGGGAAGCTGAGCAGAAGTTATTTGGAGAGGAGAGTGACTGCCGTTGGTTGTAAAGAGGTAAAAAAAACTTCAGTGGTGTGGAAACATTATGGGCTCAGTCAGACGTGGATCAAGTAGACACAGTGTGTAAACTTTGCTACAGTGTAGCTGCACCACAGAGCAACACTGCAAAGCTCACTAAACACAGATGTTTACATTTTTCATTTATTTCTTATACTGCAAACATTTGCACTGTTATCAGTATTTGCACTGTTTTATATTATTTTATGACAATCCTTAAAGTCATTATTCAACACATTGTTATTGTTAAATAAATATTGTCAAATAATCGAGATCTCAATTTCAGTGAAAATAGTTGTGATTATCATTTTTGCCATAATCGAGCAGCCCTACATACAGGTACCATAAACTAGCTGCTAGCTAGCTGCTAATGCAGTGTTTTTAACCTAAATGAACTGGTTCACTAGAGGAAGACTCGCTTACTACTGAGAGCACTGAGAGGTATTTTGTGGAGTGAAATAAGAAATATTCCATTGACAGATGGTAAGAAACTAGTACCTAGTCTTTTAATAAGCATGTGCATATTTCACTGCATTTAGAAGTGAGGATTAAATTTGTTTTGTGGCTAAGGTCTGAAAGTAATTAACTGTAGATAATAAGTCTGCATTTTGTCCCCACTGACAAGATAAGCCTGATAAAAACTGAGCAAGTGTGAAGTTTGTTAGTTAAAGGCTGAAAATGTTGAAATTTATAACTGGAGGCTGAACAGAACAAAGATTTAAGAGATAACAGAAATAAGTACACAAAGCCAATGAGTTAATTATTCCAGTGGAAAATTGGGTTTGCTGTGTGACCCACAGGCTCTGTTTTTGTGGACAGTCAAGAAAAATGACTTTCATGGAAAATCTCATTGGTTTCAAGGTCACATTGTGCTGTTTATTCTCTTTAACTTTGAGTTTTGATCATATTTTCTTTCTGCACATTCATTAGACTGTACTTTACTATATGATGACATGTATCATCAGTCACACTAAACTACATCTGTGGAGTTGCACTGAATTAAAAAAGCTTTCACCCATGTAAAAGCAGTGCATGTCACATAATGTATAGATGTGGCTCTGGAGGTTGTGCTGTGACTGAGTGCGTGTACACGATTGTAGAGCTGAACAGAATTAATAGCATTTGTGATGGATACATGGTTGGCATGTTGTCGCATTTAGTCAGGCGTGAGGAGGTAGTTGTGTTATGTGTGTGTGAAACTGTCTTGTAGTTTGGCAGGTTTGAGCGTGAAGACGTCTGATGGATTGCCAGAGGCCATGCTGCTCTAGTAGAAGTTGGTTAGATCTGAAGATTATGCAAGTTATGGAGAAACTGTGATGCAGGGAGGTGGAACAAAGTGAGCTTATCGTGCGCTTCTGTCCTTTGTTTTAGGCTGGAGGCTCAAAGCTGCATTTGCTCCTGTGGTACACGTGAATCTTGAACTGTTTTGACGGTATTGGAGACAGAAGGTTTAAATGTAAAACAAAGGTTCTGTTAGAAGTCTGAAAGTGCAATATCAAAGTTGCCCAGTATTCTTTTAATGTTGAGTACCAGACTTTTTGCTCCCTGAGTGCTCTCTCCGTCCCTTATTCCCACCCTGCTTAATCCTCCTGTATTGGTTACTTATTTCTCTCCACTGTATCTGTTCTCTCCATCAGGTTTCCACATACATGTGCCACCACTCTATCACCCTCCTTTCTTATCTCTGTGGGTTTTTTTCTTCCACTGTTGCAGTCCAGCCTCTTCTCTGTTTCATTGAAATCTTCTTTATTCTTATTGGTCGGCCAGATGTATCCTGGCCAGGGTGGGTTTCACTCACTGACTGGAAAAGCACTTAGCTTCTGGCAGTGTGAGGGTGAACACACACACACACACACACACACACACACACACACACACACACACACACACACACACACACACACACACACACACGAGCACTCTGCCTCCCTGCGATTGCTCTTCTGGGTCTAGAAGATGACATTGCATTACGTTTTATTTCAGGAGAAATTTTCCACTGCTGTTTCAGACAAACAGCTGCTCAGTTTAAACAGCCACATTACAGGAATTGGTCAGATAAATGGAAAGTCAGCTGAGATAGTAGTGTTGTATTGGCATTTACCTAATGGGCCCTGCGCTGAGCATATTCAGTATAAATAATTATGATCAAAAATGGAAAATTAATGGAGTGCACTGTACAGTTTTTCATATGATACTGATGCTGCTGTGGGTATCTGCTGATGCCAAGTAGTTATCTGATACCAGTGTTAAACTAATAAGCTGTATTCCTCCTCTGGAGCTCTGCTGCTGAGGCATTGTGAGGTAAACCCAGAACAGCAGAGAATTGAAAAGATCGGCTCCGTAGATCAGCTTGTTGAGTCAGGATTGGACTCCAGATGTCAGATTGTTGGATGCATAGACTGCACACAGTAGTCTTTCATATATATGTGTAATCTATAAGCACAATATAGGATGATTTCTGGACAGCCAGGCTAACTGCATAATGGAGCTTAAACAAAGTCTTCACCATCTCCATTAAGCCTCTGTTTAGTGGCGCAGTGAGCCTTTGCCAAAAATAGTTGTTTACTTTGGTCTTAAATCGTAACGTTGTGATGCTCTACTCTACCGTCCCCCAAACTAAAGGTAAATCTAGTCTTTAGCAGCATCAAAAAGATTCATGTTTTAGCCTTTTTAGTTGCTTTACAACAGTTTAAGCTAATCTAGGCAGACCAAGGTGAGTAGTCATTTAGAAAGCTGTCTGCTCCCCCATGGGAAATTCTCTTTTAATGAAGATCATAACGTCACATACACACAGTTTGAATTTAATTGCAAATTGTGACTAATTGTGAACCTCATTTAACTGGGCGTGTTTGGCTCCATGACAGTGTGCCAAAAATGAAGCAGAATTTCAGCCAGAATAAGGAAACAACGAAGAAATGTAGTTTAAATTTGAACCATTGAAAAGAGAAACTGAGCTCAGCTTTTTTTCCCCTCCATTTAACTGATGGCAGTCTCAGCCACTTTATATCATCAAGTATACACAAAGGAGCAGAGAGGTTATTTGATCATGATGACGATGATAATGAAGAAGGCATCACCAAGAAGCTGTTTGATGCACTTTGTTGAACAGCTGAAAGCAAACAGCCTTTCCAGAGTATTCTTAACACACAGACTCTACATTTGACCTGCAATTTACGCTCAAATGCACTGATGTAGTCGCTCAAATCTTAGTTACTTTGGAAAGAAAGGTGGAAATAATGTCTACTGAAAAGAAATAAATGGTTTATTCTATAATTACACAGCTGGTGCAGTAACAGGAGTATTCTTATTAAATATTTAATAAAACTCTGAAAGACTGTAGTAGTTTATATTTGCAGTACTTACAACACGTTTTCTCGTCACTGTTACAGTGACAAGAACACTTTCTTTAGGGCCGCGTTCGCTCTTCAGTCATCATCGTTGGAGACTCAAGCCTTTTGTGTGTAAATGCTAACATATGCGTTTGTCATCGCCACTTTCAGGACCTCTGTCACGTTCTCGCGCTGCTCAGTTCAATCTCACACCCAAATGTTCTTCTTTAAGATCAAACACACATTTCAGCACCACCTGTGTTTGTACGTGATGGAGTTACTCAAATGGAAGCATCCCCGAAATCAGTGCACATTTTTGTTATTTTTTAATTAGCTTTGATTAATTAGGAGTGAAGTTTAGCTTTAGTTTACTGTTACTAAAACTTTGATCTTGTTGCTTCCTTTCCTGTCACGATACACTTTATATTAGACTTTTTCTTTGTCACAGTCTCACAGCAGACTATTTGCAGAAGTTATTGTTCGTACAGATGCATTCCTATAACCACACAAAGGATGTAGCCTGTCTATATTTAACTAACACCCCAGATATTATCGCTGCACATGGACAGAGTCTCCGTTTTTACAATCACATATTGTTGTGTTTCATCTGCAGTCTGTCAATGATTTTATTCATCAGCCAACTTTTCATCATCAGTTTAACTTTCAATTTAAATCTACGCTTTACATTTTCCTCGTTACCGTTGCTGACTCACACATGCATGTGCACCCATGGCAACCCTGAAATCAAAGAATGTATCCAAATGTAACCGAGGACCTCTAACGTGTGCCTCGTGCATCATCCATCTGTGCATCCTCGCTCCTCAACCAACCCGACCTCAGTGCGTCAGATTGGGTTTAATTTGGTTTAAGGGGTGCGAGGCAGTAGAGGCTGCAGTTCTCCAGGATAGACGGGACACAAAGGAAATGGAAAATGTGCTGTGTTTTTATGAGTGTGTGTGTGTAAATGTGTGTGTTTGCGCATGAGTGAGCTGGTACATGCCTCTGCGGCTCACACACGCGCGCATGTAGAGGGCAGTGGTGTGTGAATGATGCGCCTGTATATATGCTGAAGCGCTCCTATAGGTTGTGGCCGTATAGCTCGTCTTAGATTTTGGGCTCCGTGGACGTCGGAGCTGCTAGCAGGAATTAGCATGTTTTTAGATTGCACATAACATGGACAACTTCATATTTAGTAAGATTATGTGGTTGGTTAGATGAGGCTGAGTCTGTTCCAAACGTGAATATATTTACATCTCATGTTTAGGGTCTTTATCAGAGTGCAGTCTGCTTACATGTTTTTGTTTCCTGTGTTCCCATCAGTGCTTACAAAGGATTAACAGGAAAGGATTCAAAATCAAAGCAAAGCAGAGAAAGAGAAGAGATCACATGAAAAGAGCAGAAAAATGAAACTGTAGAAGTGAAAGGCAGAGAGCAGAGCGGGTAGAAAAATGGCGACCGGCTTCAATATTTTTCCGTCTCCCTGTCCTTGTCTCACTTTTCACTGTTCCATCTTTCTCTGCCAATGCTCTCTTTCTCCTTTTTCGTACATCGCACTCTTTCTACGTGCTTCTCTGCTTTCATTTTTTCCCTTTCTCTCTTAAATTGCATATTTTCACATTTTTCTGCTTTTTATCCTTCTCCCATTTACATCCTTTCTCTTCCTCTCCTGTTCTTCTGCCCTCCCCAGCCCTTAAACACACACATATCCCTCAGCAGTGATGGCATGCGTTCAGCGGACGCAGTTGGCTAAGCCCAGAGCATCTGCTGAGATACACGAACGCTCCTGACATAGCTTCACACGATGTGTGTGTCTCTCGTGCACAAGCCTCGTGTGCTGAGATTGCATGCCTGTGTGTCAGGCGCTATCGATCGCTGCTGTATACGGTGTCTGAACCGTGTATTTATGAATGAATGTGTAGCATAGATTTGTCTGCACGTGGTTGCGTGCATCCCTGTCTGCTTGCCTGCACACATGAATCCAGTCGTGTGTGTGCGTGTGTGTGCGTGTGTGTGAGAGAGAGACTATGTGCACAAAACTTCCGGAAGTGCATGGATTAACATGCCTGAAGCTGTTTGTGTGTGCACGTGTGCACTATAATAGACAGACTGCATATAGGAATACCCCCCACGCACCCACCAACCCATCCCCTTTCTCCCCATGTGCCTCCCAAACCCTTCATTAACTAAACATGACCCTTAAGAGCATGATTAGCCTCATTTCGAGACAGGATGTCGGAAGCCATCAACCGAGGGGGAAAAAATCCATTACTATAATTGCATTGAGCTGAAGGAGGGAGGAGAGAAGGAGGGAAGAAAAGAAGGATGCATAGATGGATAAAAAAAGAAGAAAATGAGTGGGACTGAGGGAGGGCCGTCAGAGATGCTAGGACGAAGTGAGAGATGGAGAGAGAGACAGAGGATGGAGAATGGCTGTTTGGGGGGGTGTCAGCTGATGGCAGGAACTGATATTCTATATGAATCCATAGTTCTTTCTCGCGGGTTCCCCCTGTGTCTGAGCGCTCAGTTGGTACAGCCCTCCGACAATAAAACAACCTCCAGCGAGTCTTGATGTGGCACTTTCACTCGATTCTCCGGCTCACGCACCAGAGTCACTGGCCTGCTTTGAACGGGGAAAAGGCTGCGAGCGGACCGTCATGCCGGCTCGACGGGGCACAGGGAACACGCCCCAGCATGGCGGCCGCTGCTGCTGCCCTGGCACAGTGACACGGTGGGATGGAGAGGCGAAGAGACGATGCAAATGTCCTGGGCTGTCAGAGCCCACGTACCTAGGCTCAGACAAAGAACTGAAAACCAGTTTTTTACTTTTCCTTGTCTCATCCTGCCCTCTCGTCTGTCTGCCAGACAGGCAGAAAGGCTCTCCTCATGAGTGAGTATTGCATATACATACATGGATACACACACATATACATGTACTCACTGATGGGTATGTGCTTTGTGCGTCTTACTTTTTGTCATGTCTTCTCTGCTGTGCTACAGTGTGTGCGGACATACATGATGATGGAGATGATTGAGTCATTTGTGAATGTGAGGCACTCTGATCATTTATACTTACATGTTATAAATGTATGTTATTCATTTTCTTTATTTCTATTTCACCACACAGGAAGTGAAAGAGTGAAAGGGTGGGGTTTCTCTCTCACACACACACACACACACACACACACACACACACACACACACACACACACACTCAGGCAGTGGTCGGTTCATTCTGTCATGGTAAATGTTTTTGCTTTGGTTCATAATGACTTCCACAGTGAGGCTTTTCCCCGTCAGCTCGTTGAACGTGCCCTTCTGTAACCTCTAGATTCCTGGAAATCACACGTTTCTGCGTCGGCTCGGTATCTTAATATTTTTCGTATAGTGTCATAAGCATGAAGCTGGCTCAAAAGAGTGAAAATTCAGATGTTCTGATTTGAATGAGTATAAAATAAGATTACCTTTATGCGTAGATGGCGTGACTGTCATTAGCAGTGGAGACGGGGGCCTGTATGCCAGCACAGAGATTTAGCATGCGTACAAGTTTGAAGAGAAACCTTTTTAAATATCACATTTATACTGTATGCTAAAATTTAGTCATGTTTCATTTTGGCGTATAGAAAATAATATTTTTAGAGTCAAATGTGCACCGATCTTTCACATTATCTCCATACTGTCGATGAATTTGGAGACAAAGAATGGAACTTGGATCATTTGTATTTATATTTGAAGGCCGACTTGTCCTCGCCTTTACCTTTCTTCCTACCCCCATCAGTATTTCCTGATTTATCAACCATGATCAAATAATTTTCGGTGGCAGTGCTCCTCTTCCTGTAGAAGCTTCTGGGCTGTCTGGCCAGCAGGCTGTGGGTGTTCACAGCAGGTTGCAGATCTCTGAGGATACACAATACAGGGGTGGGGCAAAAGAAACGTGCATCTTTGATACGCCGATACCCCAGTGCTCAGTGCATCATCGAGTGTGATAAGCACATTTATTAAAATGTGTTTTTTCATCTTTCTTACTTCTAAACGCTTCAGCGTTGCTTTTTTAAATGCGTTTCTCTATTTCATGGTTATTTTTACAGTTTGGGAACAAATACGAGGAGGAATTAAAACATTGGCAGCGATTAGTCAGCGCGAAACGCCGGTGTCTGGGCCTGAACAACGTGCCAGATCTTCGGACTGTGTAGTGCTGATCAAAATTATAAGGAGGTTATATGCGACAGCGATGCTGTGCCTGCCTGCGATGAAGCTTCAAACATTTTAAGGAGCAGTTACGTGAAACTGGCCACCCCCTGTGGTGAAGAGGGAAACAGTGTATCCAGCTACCAGCAGTCCTTTTTATCAGATATCTAACTGCTGTAATATTCATATTTGATTTAGTGATTTATCAACCAAAGCCAAAAAGACAGAAATCATTTGCGTGTCAGATAAATGGGATTGTTGGCCTCAGCTTTTGGCTAACTCATCAATTTACACTTGGCACAAAAAGTAATGTATAGGCCAGTGGTTGGCAGCACTGATAATGACATCAGTCACAAATGTTTGCCACCTGCTGAAGGAAAAATGACGAGGCAGTTCCCCCTCGGTGCCCAATGTACCGCCGTAGTTTTAGATGCTTTAAGCCCCGCCCCCTGCCTGTTTCTGTAAGGATCGTCAGTCTCATCGCCTTTTCTCCAATTTACAAGAACACTTGGAGTCATCGCAATCAGCCTCTGATCTGTGAACGTTTCATTCTGTTCTCTTCATTTTTCCAGTGCAGCTCTCCTGCGAGTGTTGACCTGAGCTCTTCTTTGGTTTGAGTGGTTAAATATAGACCTATTGTCAGCCTCTCCTGGGAAAGTGAGACGGGGAAAAAACGAGAGAGGGACAGAGCAGGAAAGGGAAGCTAAGGGTAGCAGGGATGAGCTGCTGCTATAAACGGGCTACGTTGGAGTCGCTTCTTTTCTTTCTTAATTACCAGAGTAATGGTGTTGCATGTAAGTTCACTAAGTTTACCTTTAACTTGGCTGTCAGCCGTGCAAACACCAGTTTTTCAAGTCTTTAATTTGCAGTGGATAATCTGTCATAGATAATTAGATTTTCACACAGTAATACGAGGAAGTAAATGATGTCTTTCTCTGTCACTTTACACTGACCTGAATGAATGCTGTGGCTTAAACTCAGTGACGCGGTACTGACCCGTTTTAGAGGAGACGCGATCCATTACGGTTTAACACGACAACGTCTCTAAAAGTCAACTGTAGCACAAAACCAGATTAGCCACTGGTTATTTTCCACGTAAACTCAAACACCTGCAGCGACTGCAGCAGGAAACGTTTCTGTCCTATTTTCTGACCGACCTCTGCATAGACTTTTTTTGGATCTTGACATCATCTTTTGTGACGGGAACTCTTCTTCTGCAGCTTTGAAGATGTCACAATATAAGTAGTTTCAGCTGTTTCCAAGATGGAAAATATGCTAGTTATAAAGATGTTGTTTGACAGACTGTAGAGTGCCTGAAGCGAAATAAAACCCAAAAGATATCAATACTGCTCCACATGTAGTGTCAGATGTTTAGTGTTTGCAAGCCCAGAAATGATTAACATGGAGAAATACAAATACTGATAATCAGTTACTGACATGTCTGTGGTGGCAGGTTGTGCTATTCATAGTCAAATTTAGCGTTCTGCACATTTTCATCATGCATAGCTAAGCTGTAACTTACTCTTGAAAAGACATTTTCCTAATGTTTAGACCCAAAGAGCCAACAGAGTTGAAATACTGTCATAAATCTACGGAGCTAAATAGTGAAAATGAATATTTCAATGTTTTCAAATTTCTTGCTTTATCTAAGAGTGCACCTACATGGATTTATAGTAGCACGTTCTGTTGGTGCGTGTAGGTGTTTGCCTGTGCTACAACCCACGCAGACATGCTTTGCGGACAGGCCGCAAATCACACACAGGTTCAACTGTGATTGGTTGAAAAGTGAGGTCGTACATAAACGGGAGAAGTGTGAAAAAGCGTAAAGAAAATATTTTCAAACATCGGCATGAAAAGAGCAGCGAACATTTCTCTGCTCTTTCTGTTATAACTTCTCTCGTGTCTGCGCGGGTTGCGTGGGACACTGCCCCCTGGTGACGGTAAACGGCAGCAGCACGTAGACGTCAGTCTGCTAAACTGTCGGTGGGCTCATCGCAGAACCAACGCCACACCGTGAAAAAGCCAAAAGAGATAAAGTTCTGTGTGCGTGTCCAAGAAGGCTGCAGTATTACAGGAAGTACAACTATACGATTATATAGGGCTCATTTTTTCTTTATAATAAACCTTCTGAACATTTTATGTGTCTGTTTTTATTCTCACTGGTAAAAAGGCTCACCCACAGAGTGGTCAGCAAAAATCAGCACGTAAAATCCAATAATCACTTTCTTTGACTGATCCAGTTCGGATCGGTAACCTGTGGTAAGCCTGCTGTACCTTAGTTGTGAGTTACTTGATGGTATTTTGTTATTGACAGTTCTTCAGAAAGGTGTTCATGCAAATTGCCCATTTAGCGTCAGGCAGAGGTGATGTGTGTGTGAGCTTGTAAAAGGAAGAGGTAGAAATTGGACTGAGCTAAGCATTTGGACATAGACGCACATGAGAGGACAGGAGCGAATTCAGCTTCTTAAGAGCTGAATAAACCGTCCTTGGCTTTGGAAACTAGCTGTCTCTGATCAACTGCTTGCTTTTGGGGGTTTGAGGCTGAATTATCCTGCTTGCTTCAGATTTAAAGTCAGACAATGTCACCAGTAAATGATTATTCTGTTATCTGACAAAGGGAACAACCTTCCTCCAGTCTAAGAAGCTATTATGGCAGGGCTGCACGACTTGCAGTTATATAAACCTAAAAAAGCAGAATAACTCAAGGTTAGCGGCAGTACTTACCTGCACATGATAGAAGTGCACCTTTGCATTGACAAACGTGTTAATGTAAGCCAAAGCCAACAGGAACATGATGCACAGTGTGTTCATCACCGTGACTCCTCTTCTCCCCACATCTGTCTGTGTGTCTGCAGGGCTTCCTGAAGAACGAGAGGGACAACGCCCTCCTGTCCGCCATCGAGGAGTCTCGCCGCAGGGTCGGTATCTGTCCAGAGTCTCGTGGCCTCGCAGTCTTTAGTCCTGCAGTGTAGGAAACTAGTTCACAGGCACTGTTAGAGTAACGCAGGCCTGCAGGGCGCACGTCCGAGTGCGATTATACTTTTTATTCTTTAGATGATTAAAAAAGAAGATGACATAATTAGTCCCAACAGTCACAGACAGTGTGTGTTTGTTTGTCATATACCGAGGTTTACAAAAGCATTCGTTTCACTGTCTCGTAGCATCAGCACATCACAATACCGAACACTTAAAAACGACATTTTTAGTCATTTCTGCTCGCTGTGATCTAAAAGTCCTTCTGGTGTGAACCTTTGGGGAATGGTTCTGAAATGGCTTCCCTGATGTGCAGAGCTAATAGGCCCCGCGTTTAATTAGCTGCCGTTCCCATTATCTGTCTCCGCTCCCCGAGAGAGGAAAGGGACTTATGTGCAAGGGTGGGGAAAAACAAATGCACTGAAGATTAAAAAGAACGTGGGTGTTAGATGTTCCTGCAGATTTTTATCTCGTAGCTTTAGTTTTGACATCAACATGAAAAGCAGGGCAGGCAGGCATGTTACAGTAACCACTGGAGCTGCTGCATGCTGTGTGCTTCTAAAACCAAAAAGGTATTTGGGCAGGAAAAAGCCCCGATAACAGAACGTAATACATGTATAACATGAAACTGCTTTTTTAAATTGTTAAATTACTGCGATGTGTCGCTGACCAGGAACGTTTATACTTATGATTTAAATACAATTTTAATATCTTTTTAGACTTAATGCCGTTTTTAAATTGTTTAAAGCTTTGACCAAGTTAACCCAGTAAATGGTGGCTTTAGTCTAGATTTGCATCTCCCTAAGCTGGAGATTCAATTATCTCGAGTTCCCATTATCTCACTTTGAAGTCTCTGTGGAGGGTTAAAATAGACGCCACCGAGTCCTGGTGGACTCGTCTTCACAGGGGTCTGCTGTTAAATCCAGTTTAGTGTGTGCGATGTTCGTCTTACCTCGTGGATGTGGATTAACGTACTTGTACTACAAGGACAAATTATTTTGCTCGTTTCTAGCGCTTCTTATTTTTTGTATGATGGAGCTCAGTGCAGACCCCTCCACTCATCCTGCCTGGCAAATGCATTGTTTTAGCTCCTTCAACTTTAAGGTCATCTTGACTTTAAGCCAACTTATTTGTGATTTGCTACCACTCACAAACGGGAGGGTTTGAGTAGCTGGTGCTTGGGGCAGAGATGACCATGTTAAGGACAATCCCCTGTTTAGCATCTGTAACACAGCTTGACCCCAGTGAACTGTGTTTTTCTGCACGCTCGAATATGACTGGAGGCTTGCTTCCCATCGCCGTTTGTTCAGACGTTCCTGCTGGCTGAAGAGTACCATCGGGAGTCGATGCTGGTTCAGTGGGAGCAGGTGAAGCAGAGAGTGCTGCACACGCTGCTGGGAGCAGGAGAAGACGCTCTGGACTTCAGTCAAGACGTGGAGGTACGGGACAGGGAGCCGTATAGGTGCTCATGGTGGCACCTGCACATTGTAAATGAATTTTGCAGCAGCGAGTCGGTCCATGTTTGTGTCATTTTTAATGCGTTCATGAATCTGTCATTTGTAGTTATGAACAATAAATTCAGAGGTTGTGTCTCAGTTAACGTGCAGGTGTGTCAACAACACGGTGGATTTATTAATCGTGACCTCGTTTGAGTATGAAGGAAACATTGCTGTGTGGAGATCAGAACTGTCAAGTGCCGCATCGTTCCCGCTTCATTAGGTCTTACAGATAGCATCATTTTTGTAACACAGTTAAACTTCTTGGACTGAATATGTCTGCTTCAAAGAGCATGTCAGGGCTGTGACGCCACACACTACCTGTCTACCTGCTCAACTAAAACAAACAAGCTAGCGTTTTCATCTCAGACTCAGAAACACTATTTTTATCATCACCCTGAGCAAGAAACAAAAACAAGACTTTGATCTTATTGTGTGGGATTGTGTCCCAGCGTGTGTCGAGCAGGCGGGCAGTAACCAGTCGGGACAGGACGTCCTCCTGTCTCAGACTCTCAACATGCAAAGTAATGAGCAGCAAAAGTTCTCCTGTTTAGACACAAACGTTTCAGCAGCACGCGACTGATCTACTTCTGTCTTTGCTTACCACCTGACCTGCGGTCCATTACAGCCCAGCTTTGTGAGTGAGGTGACCGCTCCAGGAAGAAGTGCGCTGGACAGCGTGGAGGTGGCCTACGGACGCCAGGTGGGTCCCCGATAGTCTAATTATTTTGGTGTGAAAATTTCAGGTAAATGCACACAGCACATCAACATTCCTGTTTTATGCAAATTACCTTTCAGTGCATTCATATTGTGGCATTTTGCACAGCAGGTTATTGTTACTGAAGCATTTTTATATCAGGTTAACGCTGCAAAATCTGAATGCAAATGTTACTATAAGGGAAATACATTTTTAGTGGCACTAAAATGTGTTGTGCTAATGCCTAATAATGCCTGTTATTTATTGCTTTTTCTTATGTAATAAATGCATAGAAGAAGAAGAAACGTGTATTGATTACATACTGGGATCTAATGAAGGGGAAAAGGAGGACATCAGCAGAGTGTGTTTTAATACAAACAGCGCCGCAGAGCTTGGTAGCAATAATAATAATAATCATCTCTAGCTGTGTTCTGTTAAAGACATGAAGCTGTCGGCCGATGGTTTGGTTGAAACGGGGTTACAGCAAAGCCTGGAAGCTGCAGATCAAACATATGGATTAATTGTTCTGCAGAGGGGGCGCGTGTCCCCGCCCCAGCGCTCCACCCAGCATCATCCAGGATGACCTTCTGTCGCTTCCACTCGCTGCACCACATTTTATTACTTCGACCATGTGTCGACACATTGCGTGCGGCGTCGTTTGTCTGATTTTCGTGATCCTCTTTGACGACCTCGTCAACATTTTGATACTTTTCGTGCTGTTTTTTATTGTGAACCATTTCACTCGGTGGTCGTAAAAAAAGGTTCATTTTTAACCGGAGGCTAAGTTTATATGAAAGTTTTGACATTTCCTTATAAAACGAGCATTTAACAGTTTGTGGACCTGCCTCCGTTTTGTTCTCCGTCAGATCTACATTTTCAATGAGAAGATAGTGAACGGTCACATTCAGCCTAATCTGGGAGATTTATGTGCTTCAGTAGCAGAAAGCCTGGACGACAAGGTAGGAACGCTGATCTCTCACTGATGTATCAGCCTGAAGTTACTTGTTACTGACAGATGTAACAGATTACTCGGTATGAACGCACCTTTCTTTCTTTCTCTCTCGTTCCTCCAGAACGTGTCAGAGTTGTGGCTGATGGTGAAGCAGATGACAGACGTGTTGTTGGTTCCAGCCAAAGACACTCTGAAGAGTCGCACTAGTGTTGAAATGCAAATGGCCTTTGTGCGCCAGGCACTTGCTTTCCTTGAGAACAGGTAGCCGGTCCTGTTTTTGTGGATACATGCATGGATCTACAGTTTGCTGAAATTAAGCTAGAATGAACCATAAATATTGTGTGTTGGCCCTGCGACAGACTGGCGACCTGTCCAGGGTGTACCCCGCCTCTCGCCCTATGACAGCTGGGATAGGCTCCAGCGCCCCCCGCGACCCTGAGAAGGATAAGCGGAAGTGAATGGATGGATGGATGGATGAACCATAAATATGAATTCTGTCTTTCCCAGTTATAAAAACTACACCATGGTGACTGTCTTTGGGAACCTCCATCAGGCCCAACTAGGAGGGGTGCCTGGAACATACCAACTAGTGCGCAGCTTCCTCAACATCAAGCTACCAGGGCCTCTGCCTGGCATGCAGGTACCACACGTGTATACACTGTTTAAATGTTTGGCTAATAAAGAAAGCCTGCAACACGCAGCTTTATTTAACTTTCCTACAGGCCTCGTCACTTTTTTAAAAATTGCATTGGATTGCATTTTTATTATTTCCACTCCAGTCGTTACCTGAATAACCTTTACCACACTCATTTGCTTTCCTCACTGTTGCAGTAATACTGTCTGTGCAGGGTGACCCAGGCTTGGTGCATGAGTACCTAATCAGAATAATCTGATGGGCTGATCAGAAATGTCATTTATATTTAAGAGTTTATCTTTTCTTTGGCATTCATGCAGTTGGTCATGCACACCTGTGCTCTAAAAGCCAGCGACTGGTAGGTGCAAACGGTTTAATTTCCCACCGTTGCTTCACTGATTCTTGATGAGTCTGTTTGGCTGACAGGTCACATCTGCAGTGCGAAGCTCCGACCGTCTGAAGAATTAAGCAGTGGCTGCAAAATAAATAAATAATACGACCACTCTGTTCAATTTGCACAACAGGACGGCGAGATAGAAGGCCACCCGGTGTGGGCTGTGATCTACTACTGCCTGCGCTGTGGCGACCTGCATGCAGCCATGCAGGTGGTGAACAGAATGCAACATCAGCTGGGAGATTTCAAGACCTGGTTTCAGGAGTACATGAAGAGTCCTGACAGACGGTGAGCTCCGCTCAGCTCATTCTCATCCTCTGCACACAGAGAAGTCCTGAAGGTCAAACCGGTCTTATCGCGCTTCCCGTTTTATCTGGTTTTCCTCTTTAGACTTTCCCCGACTTCAGAGAACAAGCTTCGCTTGCACTACCGCAGAGTGCTGAGAAACTGTGCCGATCCATACAAGAGAGCTGTCTACTGCATGATTGGGAAATGCGACATCAATGACAACCACGGCGAGATAGCAGACAAGACTGAGGACTACCTCTGGCTTAAGGTACCGTTCCCCTGGTTTGCTGTTTTTGGGTTAAAGGCACGATTTCCTGATCCTGGTCGGTTAGAGATCATCGTCCCAGTTTGATATCTCGGGGCTGTGCTGCTCCCTTGCGTAATGTGCGTCGCGTTGTGTCCCCACAGCTGAACCAGGTGTGTTTCGATGATGACGGCAGCAGCTCTCCTCAGGACAGACTCACCCTGCCACAGCTACAGAAACAGCTGCTGGAAGACTATGGTAGGGGACTGAAATTCTCCTTCAGCTCTCGAAATAACTACAAATATATGAACTTGAGTTTCCTGAGAATTGCGGTGCATCACATTGCCTCTCCACCTTCCTCTTTTTCCATTATCTCTTTGCCCGAGCACAGAGGAACAAGCACAGGCTTGCACGGCCGAGCTGTTTGCACCTCCCGGGATGCAGATTTTATTTGGGTTACTGTTTGCTCTTTGCCTCTCGTGCTGTTGTGAGACTGCATCCATGTTTGTGCGGACACGTAGAACGCAGGGTGACGGCGTGCACACGGACGACCGGTCCCTCGTAAGGAGCGAGTCGTCTGAGAAACAAAATCTTAAGTTAAATTTGAGTCCGTTAAAACCTTTTTAACTACATCAAAATGAGTTTCCTTGAGTGCTGGTTTGGTTTAAGCCGTTAAAATGTTCAAACAGACGTATTAGCGATGGTGCGAGCACCTCTGTGCACAACCTGTAATGTGTGTGTGCTGGTGACGAATCACAGCACGCTTCAGGATTTGCTTCATCAGGTGATTATTGTTGTCAGCGTCTCGTTGTGTTCTTACATGATGTCAGATTCACAATCTTTAAAACATCATATAGATGTTAAATGCTAAACATGTGAAGTTTTCATCAGTAACATCGGTGATCGTTAAAGAGAAGTGATTCATTTTCCTGTGTAACTAATCGCTCGATGAATATTTCAACTGTTTCCTGCACATGAATATTCTCGCTTCTCTTTGCTGTACCAACAGCTCGAAGTACTACCCTCCCCATAAGCCTCAGCAGCTGTTGCCATGGACGACGAGCCAAGTGTGACTCAGAGCTTCGTCATAGTCGGCAGGAACAAAAGTTCACGAGTCTGTTTGTGAATTGATTTCTTTTCTGTAACCTGGAAATGTGGAAATAGCAGCAGTCGTTCATCTTTGTGCTCATGATGATGAGACTTTCCTGCTTTGGAAGCGCTACAGCTACCTGCATCAAATTAACCAACACCTACCACCACATCTCCACAGGCTTCATCAAACACCGTCAGCAAAGCTCCTCAGCTTAAAGCAGGGAGATGAAAATGGGTCAAACGCCGTTAAGAGTGCCCGAAACAAACTGGGCCGAGTTTATGTCTCACCATAATTAATATTACAGCGAGAGACTCGGGGCACTTTTTGGGGCATGCGTGGTGTTGAGCACGGAGCTGCACACCAGAAAGCTGAGAGCAGCCTTAAAGAGAGCTGTGGGTCAGCTGCTCACGCCTGTGAACAGGCACCAGCAGACACGCTTTGATTCTTCATCCAGAATCGATTTAAAGTAAGACTTCAACATGTCCGGGACACAAGTGCAAGGGCGCGAGGAGGCCTTCCCTCCCACAGACGGACAAAAGCACAGCTTTCTCCCTTGGGTGTTGCCTTCTCCAGGCTGATCCTGCTCTGTTCAGATAAGACTCGGAGCTCTCTCTTACTCTCCCTCTCTCTGTCCATCTCCCATTTTCCCGCCCTCGCTGCTCGGTGGGAAGCACAGCCCGGAGCCTCGTTCTACTTTCTCTCTCGCTGCCGCTCGCCTCCCTCGGTTGTCTGGCACAGCGTTCCTCGTTGTCCTCCATCTTGCTTCACAGCAGGACACGAAGCCCAAAACCCGTCTTCATTTCTCTCACACGCTGCCGGTGCCGGGCTCGTCTGCTTTCCTGCAGCCCCGTCCTCTATTATCGCCGTCCCACTGATTTTTGTCCTTTCACATTCTTTGCTGTGCATTTCTTCTTTCTCTTTTCTTGTTTGCAGCGCCCTCCCCCTCTCCCCCCTCTCACACCCACACTCCTATCTCTCCCCCTTTGTCCTTTTTATTCCCTTCATCTCCCCCCTCTCTCGCCTCCTCTCTCCCTCGCTCTCCCGTTTTGAACTAAAACGCTGGGAGTCTGCGATAAGGCTGTAAAATGGCTGACATGGTCCACCCTGCTCTCCTCCTCAAACTTTCAGCCAACAAGAGGATTAGGAATTATAATTAAAAAGTAAACTTGATGACTAAGTACCTGCACTCAAAAAACGTCTTTAAATTTCTCCTCCCATGTTTAAAAAAGCCGGACGTGGCCATGTGCACAGCTCTGTGAAGCGCAGAGTTTCTGTCTGAGACGGTGAAACACCCACACAGGTGACTTCCATCCATCTCCGCAGAGTGATCGGAAACGCTCGTTTACTATGTTCATGTGGATGTGAGCAGCGCGACCCGTTTCCTCCTGAACTTGTTTGCAGGTTTTGGTCACAGACACTTGATTTTCCCACCTGCCGTCTTTATTCCGCCTCTTCTCTGCAGGCGAGTCCCATTTTTCTGCGAGCCAGCAGCCCTTCCTGTATTTCCAGGTGTTGTTCCTGACGGCTCAGTTTGAGGCGGCGGTGGCTTTCCTGTTTCGAGTCGAGCGACTCAGGAGTCACGCCGTGCACGTGGCGTTGGTCCTGTATGAGCTACGGCTGCTGCTGAAGTCCACCGGTCAAAGCGCTCAGCTACGTGAGTATCACCTTTATTTTGTAGGGTAATGCACATGCATATTCTATTTCCTGTCGATCTCACTGATCACATCGTCCCCGCAGTGAGCCAGGAGCCCGGTGACCCTCCCATGGTGCGTCGGCTCAATTTTATCCGCCTGCTCATGCTCTACACTCGCAAGTTTGAGTCCACGGATCCACGAGAAGCGCTGCAGTATTTCTACTTCCTGCGGTAAACACATTTCTCGCCCTGCACCACACACACGATATGTTGTACAGCTCCAAGTTTAAATTCATGTTTCTTCTTTTTTGCAGCAATGAAAAAGACAACCAGGGCGAGAACATGTTCATGCGCTGTGTCAGCGAACTTGTCATTGAGAGTCGAGAGGTGGGCGGCCCGTCTTACTCTGTGGTCGAACGTTAGCACAGAAGCTTTGCGCTGGTGACAGATGAGCTGATGTTGAACATCTTAGAAGAGCAGAGCTGGTTCACTGTGCTTCTCGCGGGGCAGATGAGACCTGCATGATTCCCGGTGTTGTCCTCGTTAAATACGATTGGCTCTGAAACAGCTCATGTGTTTAAAAAATACTTAAAGAATATGAAAAATAGGTATATGTTAAAGCAACGTTTGACAAATGTTTGTAATAAAAACAGATGTGAGGAGCATGGAGTGAATTTTAGATTCAGAACAATGTGTTGCTCTGTCTGGTTTTAATAACTGATCTCTCCTGGAAAACAAGTTTACATGTGAACTTTGACGATGTTGCATTCATGTATTTATTGTCATGTGGTGATTTGTACTTTGTCCTCTTTTAGTTCAACATGCTTTTGGGCAGATTGGAGAAGGACGGCAGTAGGAAGGTAGGACGATGGACACGTCTCCGATGTCTCGGCTCACTGTCATCTGGTCGATGGTTATTTCTATAACCTGCCTCCCTCACCTACTGTCTACCCATGTCTTCCTCGTCTTGCTTTGAATTTGTCTTCCCTGTCCCTGGGGGGGTCCTTTGGCACGTGTCCCGCATGTCTCAACACGCCCCGTTCAGCAGCACTCGGTTCTGCTGTCACGGGTCGTCCCACTCACGACTGACAATGTTAAATGCGTCACGGCGCATCGTTAGATGTGCAGCTTCTGTATTAACGGCTTACTTAAAAATATGCATCGACTTATTTTGATGGACAGTCAGACTTTAAGGACGGGTTTTATTTTGTTTGAGTAACACAATAGAACAGAAGGCACATTGTTACTGTCAGGACTGCACCTCTCTCAGCCTCACGCCCGTCTCCCATCCTCTCCTGTCTAGCCCGGAGTCATAGATAAGTTTGCTGGGGACACCAGAGCTATCATCAGTAAAGTGGCTCTGGAGGCCGAGAACAAAGGTCTGTTTGAGGAGGCGGTCAAACTGTACGAGCTGGCCAAGGTGAGCAGACCGTGCACTGCGCAGTATCTCTGCAGAGCTGTCGCTTTGGGATTCGTTCACTTTACGTGTGTCTCTGCGTAGAACTCAGACAAGGTGCTGGAGCTGATGAATCGGCTCCTGAGTCCCGTCATCGCCCAGGTCAGCGCGCCTCAGTCCAACAAGGAGAGGCTAAAAAACACCGCCGTAGCCATCGCCGAGAGGTAAGGACACGGACACGCCGTGCGCTGGTCAAAATCTACACACGCACCTCCGTAACCTTTTCTTTTCCCGCTGCAGGTATCGCTCTCAGGGCGTAGCAGGAGACAAGTCGGTCGATAGTACCTTCTACCTGCTCTTAGACCTGATGACGTTCTTCGACGAGTACCACGCGGGGCACGTCGACAGAGCGTATGATGTGAGTGCAACTCTGAAAATGAACAAACAGACATGAAGGGAGACGCACGCGGCCTCGTCATATTAACGCTGCCTCTCTCTGTCAGGTGATGGAGCGCTTAAAGCTTCTTCCGCTCAGTCAGGACAGCGTGGAGGAGAGAGTGGCGGCTTTCAGGAACTTCAGCGATGAGGTGTCGACTCGGTTCTGGACACCAGACACAAAACCGATACTCAGTCTTTATATGGGCTCCACTTCTCTGCTTTCTCTTTATTTAAATGTCGTTTTGTTCCTCCAGGTGCGTCACAACCTGTCCGAGGTGCTGTTGGCCACCATGAACATCCTCTACACGCAGTACAAACGCCTGAAGGGGGCGCCAGCCGGCACACCGGGACGGCCACAGAGGACCATGGAGGACAGAGACACGGTGAGGGAATGAGCACAGCACTAAAGACGTGTGTTTATAGGTAGATCTGAACCTAACGCATTCTGTTTTTATACAAAGATCCGTTTACTTTAAATATTTGAGCTGATACGAGCACATTTAGTGGCAAACTGAATATATTCATGTGACATTTTTGGCAGAGTTTCTCGTTCGTCCCTTGTCAGTACGTCTCCGTCGCTCCTCTGGATTCTACCTTTTCACTTCTACTTACATCAGACATAGAAAGCCTGGTGACCCAGAAGCTTGCTGACTGCAGCTGGTGTCTACAGAAGGATTTTAGGTTGTGTCGAGCCGGCTAGTCTATGCCCAGCTCGCTGGTTGTTAAATATTCTGTCTCACTGATGCGTTATGTTAACACGCCATCTCTTCTCTGAACAGCAACTGCGCGGTCAGGCCAGAGCCTTGATCACCTTCGCTGGCATGATTCCCTATAACATGGCCGGGGACACCAACGCGAGACTGGTGCAGATGGAGTTACTGATGAACTGAGACGCACACACACACACACGATGAGCAGAAACCTCTGGGAAGACCGGCTCATTCACACGCTCACCTGCCATCTTGTTGTGTAAAAGCGGCGGCGTTCATCGCCATGTTGAGCCATACGTTGGTTTTTTTGCTCATCTGAAATCCTGTCAGTCTGTTTTTGTTATTTCCATTGTTTTGTTTCATATTTGTATCTGTGATGATTTAGAATAAAAAGTTTGCTTTTCGTTCGTCTTTTTTATTTTGAAACATTTTATGTTTCGTTACAT
This sequence comes from Maylandia zebra, assembly GCF_041146795.1. Taxonomy (NCBI): domain Eukaryota; kingdom Metazoa; phylum Chordata; class Actinopteri; order Cichliformes; family Cichlidae; genus Maylandia; species Maylandia zebra. Next base: position 1,564,422 of record NC_135173.1, read on the forward strand.
TTTCTTCCTTTTTTTCCTCATTTGGCTTCATTTTATTTCAGTGCTACTGTCAAAGTTGTGACAATATTATGATATATGTGTTTAATACGGGAGCCGTTACACGCAGGTTTGAGCACATTAGTCATCACGCACCTATATTAACTCGCACAAAGGAAATACTGGAGAACACATCCTGAGAGTGAACTCGTCTAAAACAGAAGGTGCAAACACTTTTGTTTTTTACCCAACAGACTCGAAATGCTCCATGTCCCCCCTGAGGGAATAAATCAGGTGAAATCTAATTGAATCGTCTCCCTGGGAAACAAAACAAGACCGTTCCTCTCAGCCTTACGCAGTCCCGAGTGTCGCAGGCCATAGCCGTGCCGTTTCCACAGGCTGTGGAGCGTCCTGTCCCCTGGCAGATGGTTGGTTGGCTCAAGCTCAGCTATCGGACTTGGGGGGGATATTTCTGTTTCCATCAGAGGGGAAATCAGTGGAACAAAACATTTTACCGCACGCTGCAGAACGAGTGCGTCCTCGTGATGCTCGTTCCTTGTGCGTATTTTCAAAGGAGGTAGTCTTAAACTATTTTATTAGTAAAGAAACCAAAAACTAATCTTTGACTAAAAATGTGGACGTTGTTTAACTTTGTGATACGTTTGTATGCAAAGTTCCTTCAAATCTTTTGTAAGGGCGCACCGTAATCGCCCGGCCGCGCTCCGGCCAGCATTTAGAACAGCATCTTAACCACTCCTGCCTTTATAAGCTACCTGAACTCAGACCGAGCCCCTCCTGGAGCCCCTGTTGAACATTCAGCAGCACAACCAGACATCGCTTGAGGTTTGCTAGAAAAACTGGCCCTCCATCTCCTCTGTTTGTGGCCCACATTCTGTGTCCTTCAGTCTGGCCTGAGAGAACACAGATGGAGGCTCATTCTGTCTCTGCTGCTCCACATAACTGTGCAGACGGGTCGGAATCACTCGTGGTCACAAACACAGCTGAGCTGAACGGTACAGGAGGCCCACGCTTTGTTGTTTTATCGCCTCCTTATGTTTTTCCTGCTTACGTCGTCAGGGCCGCGTTAGACTGTATTGGGCGGTGCAGTCTCTCAGGAAAATGCTCGTGCGTGTTTTTAAGAGCTCCGTCACCCGAAGATCTGCCTCTCAGGTGTGTGTGCCGCAGCTGGTGTTGTGAATCAGGCCGATGACACACACCTCTTATAACCCGGCTATTTCACAACACCAGGGTGGCCCTGCACCGCTGCCGACGAGACGAGGACCCGCTTCAGCCAGACGGAGCAGAGCTGGGAGAGCTCAAGTCTTCAGTCCTACAACGATCATTTGTGTACCGGTACTTTGAAAAGGGAAAATAATGATCGCGTTTTTGTCAGTTAAATCTGCCGAGATCATTTTTTTCTTTCTTTCTTTTTCAGTTATTTTAGTCAAATTCACTCTGATATCAGGTACATCTGCTTGATGAAATCTTCCATAAACTCACCGCGTTGAGCTGTAAAGCATAAGATTCCCTCTTTGGTCCATTAATAAAGTCCAGTATGTTTCTTTTCTCTTTGACTGAGATTATAGTAACACAGTGGATTGTATTACCTACAGCTAGAGGGGAAGCATCAAAGCACAGAACAGATCATTTCAAATGTAGCAGAATGATTCTTTTTCTGCTTGCAAAGACAAGAGCACACATGGCTACATTGTAAATCTAAAGCTAATTACCAACAGTGTAAAAAGAGGACATCTTTGTACTGTAACAGTATTTCATCTTAAACCAAAATGTGACGTGTGCCGAGCCATTATTTATCGGTAATTTCAAAATCTTTGGCCTCTGCTCTTTGCTGGATTTCAGCCGATTTTTCCTCAGAGGTTTTGTAACATCGTGTCACATCTACTCAAATTTGCAAAACTGAAGATTGGAATAATAAAATGAAGTGTACAGCTCTGAACAACCAGAGACAAAGAACCTGCTCCTCGGTGCTGTTCGTGCCTCTGCAGCAGAGAAGGGAGGCCTGGCCAGTGATGCCTGAGAGTATGGACCCCAGCCTCGGGGTGTGACGAGTTGGAACAGAAGGAAATGCACTGACCCACTTATGGCTTCCCTGGAGACACAGATATTTCCAACCACAGGCCCATCATGCAGGAGCCCCACTGTTTTGACCTGCTGACACTAAACCTTCTGTGCCCGCAGTGGTCCAAATATGGAATCAAAGTAGTTTTAGTGATTTTCCAGTGTCCAGATGCATCTGGCTCAAAGTCTTTACTTTACTAGAGAGCCGAACTTTAAGTCACCTGAGTGACTGCGGCGTTTTTACGCATACTGTAAACCAGACCTTCCCAAAGTGTGGGGCCCGCCCCCTAGCGGCGGGGGGGGGGGGGGGGGGGGGGGGATCAAAACAAAACGCTTGGACACTGCTAGCACGGGGCGCCCACAGAAACGCAAAGCAGGAGATGAAGCGTCGCTGAATATGTTTCCAAACCAACTTCATTCTAAGCCAAAGACTAGAAAATGTGGTGAAGCAACTCTTCCCTTTGGCTTCACCAACCTTTTTAAAAATGTATTGACAGCAATGTTGAACATTATTACACAGGAAAAAAACAAGTACGTGTAAAATAATGACACCGTGACGCCTCTGCCTTTGTAAACAAAGGGACAGTAACTGCGTGTAAACCTGCAGACAGTCAGATTAACAGTATTTCGTCTCTATCATTCTGTGATTCATCTCCTGTAAACAATAACGTGGCCACAGCGTGACGTGAATAAAGGCGCATACCTTTGACGCTGCCTGACCAACTCTGTATTCCTCGTCCACACGTTAAACGCAAAAAAGGAGTTTTTAAAAAATCTCCGTTTTCGGTGATTGGAAACGCCGTTTACGTGGACGAAACAGCTGCGTGGTCAAAATCACCCGTGTAGGTGCGGACGCAGCATAAAAGAGTTAGTAGTTTCTTTTATTACCACCTGTAATTTATTGCAGTTTACTTGTGTTTTTTAATTGTTTACTAAATGTTTGAGGTGTGAAATAAACCGCAATGGAGCAAAATATGAGCGCGTGTGGTTGGAGGATGTGTTTGTGCGTGTGCACGCGCGTGGGGAACATTTTTCTTGTAAAACAAAGGGGCCCAGCAAAAAGGTTTGGGAACCACTGCTGTAAACGGTGATGGGGATGACGAAGCACGGAACTAGTTTGAGGCGGCAATAGCGCCCTCTGCTGGAAACCTCTTGATATATAAAACCAATTTTGTCAGCACATCCACGAAGGAACTAAAAAAAAGATGTTTGTGTTTTGCCTCTTTTTATTTTCTTTCCCTTTGTTTTAAGGGAAACCGTGAAACTATAAAATGTAAATATAATCAATTATCAGAATATTATTTATGTTAATCAATAAAACGCAGGAGATCGACGTGGTGGGGCTGAGTGTTCAAACTTATTTGATACTTTAAACATGACATATTTAGCCGAATTAATTCGCGGGGTTCAAACAGCGGGGTTAAAGCTCCAAAACCCTCCACGGAAAAACACAGCAGGTGTTCCTGATTGGAGACCGGCAGGTGAAGTAACGACGGAGCGGAGAAGGACGTCTCGTTTGACTGCAAATATAACGCCAGCGTGTCCTGCATATACCCACAAATCGTTACTGCAATGAGCTTAACCGGCTTGAAGGTAGGCCCGGGTGAAACATCCACAGCTTTATTGTCCTTTCGTGTAAAAAAGAAAAGAAAGATGGATTAAAAAGAGTAAAAGCGGAAATATCCTTCCTCCAAAATAGCTTCCCGTGGCTCTGCTGCTTTTCCTCGGGTTCACGTTGGACGGGGTTGAGGGTAAGAAGGTTAAAAAAAAAAATGTGAGATGTGTTTCAGCGTGGAGATTCATCAAGTTCGTTTACTGTGTCCTTTCTAAGGAACCTGCAGTGTGGAGCATTGCACCGACCCCACAAGATGCGTCCTGTCTAAAGACCAGAGGAGCTGCAAATGTGCTCTCGGCTTTTATGCTGACAAGTGTGACCGAAGTAGGCTCTCCTGTCTTTTCTTTTATTTCAATGCATTTCATCATCAGTTTTGTCAAAGAGAAACTGAATGCACCCCAGAATTATGCTGAGTTGGGCTGATTGTGTTTAGGGCTTTTGAATTGGAGATTAAATCATAACAAGTACAAAAATGTATACTTGTCTAAGATCAGCTTCTCAGATTGATCCCGGTGCTAATATCTCTTAGAATATTATTTCAAAGCTTGTCATTGTGAAAAATGAGTTTTCGAATCATGCGTTTGGTTTGTGATAGCATGCATTTAGCTGCACTGACACTGTTCTGCAAGTCCTCTTATACCCACTTCCACGTCTTGTTCCAACATAAATATGTAGTGTTGTTTTTTTGGAGGGCAGCCCGTGATAGTCCAATTTCACAAAGATTGAGGTGTTTGGCTCATTATCCCACTGCTGTGTATGAATCCTTATCCACAAACAAGCAAACCAGAGGGTGGAGTGTCTCTGAAGGACGAACAACTTAAGAGTAGCCAAAACGAGCCCAGATTTAAACTTTTCCTCCACCACGTTTCACTCTGCAGTACCCTTCTGTCTTCTGCTTCTCCATCTGTTACTGCCACAAACTTGGATCTCCCCTCCCTGGTTCTTCTACTTTAAAATGCTGATATGCAACAACCCACCCACAGCTTTCTCCCGACTAGTGTAGATGCTTCTTTTTCTGACCGCATTGTTAACGGTGCTTCTCCTGATCGCAGGCTCGTGTTTTCTTATGTAGCAAAGTCAATATCTGTGACGTTTCTTGCCGTCTCATTCAGCAAAGCCTGATGTTAATTAATCTAATCTTCTGAAGGTGTGCTCATTTTTACTTGGTGTTTTACAGTACTGCGCACTGCCCCTAAGAAATCTTCAGTCAAATTATGGTTTGATGTGGAAAAACTTTTTCCTAATTTTCTACTAGAAACTTGAGGCATAGTCACATTTGTAACTAGCAAACAATGACAGGGCTGCCTGTCATCTGACGTGTTTCAAGAGGTGGGATATAACCCAGGTTATTACAGTTAACGAAAGCTTGGTGTAAGAAGACATTTAAACTAACTGCAATGAAAACTAGTTTTAAAAACGATGAGAAGTAAAATGGAAACGATGGACTACAAATGAAGTTCATCCAGGCCTTTGAGACAACTGATGTCATTTTGTTTCAGTGTATGCAGTGTTTTCTAATAATGTTGTCTAACGTGAGAAGTAGTGGTCCTAGCCAGTGTTGGTCAAGTTACTTGAAAAAAGTAATCAGTAACTGATTACTTATTTTCAAAAGTAATTAATTACTTAGTTACTTAGTTACTTTTTAAAAACACGATTTACAACCTGAAGAGGTGATAAAGTGATAGATCTTTCAGCCCAATTCTACTTTTTCTGCATAATCCATCATACAAAATGTAATCAAATGGAAAAGTCTCTTTTTAAAACTTGTTTTATTAGTTTTAATCTTTTAACTTTATGCATCAAGCAAAAATGTAATTATATGCAACATTCTCTGACTGGAAGAAATTAGTTTAACATTTAAACCTATTTTCTGCACATTCCAGCTCATAAAATAAAATATTTTTTGTGTTTACACTCAGTCTTTCAAATAGATGCAAGTAAAACACAGCAGAAAATAAATAAAGTCAAAGACTCAGCGGTCCTGTTGCTCTATTTTCACCTGTAAAGCAGGAGTGGGGTAGGCGGAGGTTTACCCTGGTGCAGGTGTGCCGCGGTCAGTGGAAGAATCCGCGAGTTTCTCTGTGAGTTTCCCATCACGTCGTAGCTACTCGGTGCTTGTTGGAAGTTTAGGGGTTTTTTCGCTGTAAAAAGAAGTTTTCTTCCCACGCACAGCGGACACTAATGTTTTTGTCACTTTTTATGGAATCAAACTCAAAGTAAGGTCAGTACTTCCACGCTTTAAACGCTGCACGCTCATACTCTCTCTGCACTCGATATATTGTAACGATGGTTAAGTGTTACTGGACAGTGACATGCTGGTTTGACACACTTGGTAGAGCACGTCATTGAGACCGGGGATGCCCAGCCTATTAAAGTGCGCCCCCGCCGCCTGCCCCTGGCTCATCAGGAGGCTGCAGACAGGGAGCTGTGTGAAATGATGAAGGCGGGCATCATAGAACCATCTGATAGCCCGCGGGCCTCCGCGGTGGTGATGGTGCCTAAGAAAAAAAGTCCTAGGATGCGTTTCTGTGTGGACTACAGACCACTCAACAACAGTGTGCAGAGAAAACCAACATGTCACTGTCCAGTAACACTTAACCATCGTTACAATATGATCCACTGTTGATCTGCACACAGCTGTTGTCACGAACGTCGCACTCGCTTACGTCACTGTCATGAGACATTCTCCCAAAAAATCATGGTTTTAGTAACGCAGTAACGCAGCGTTCCTACGGGAAAGTAACGGTAATCTAATTACCGTTTTTGCAATAGTAATCCCTTTACTCGTTACTTGAAAAAAGTAATCGGATTACAGCCCATCTCTGGTCCTAGCACAGAGCCTTGTGGGACTCCATGGCTAACCTTTGTGTGCATCAAACTTCTCATTTACACGAACAATCTGGAATCTCAGATGGATGCGATTCACCAACTGAGCCGTTTCCTTTGATACGTGTTTATGTTAGAGACTCGCTGACGTTTGCTTCTTACAGATGCACATCTCAAGGTTATGTGTGGGAAAGACCACATAGCAATCAGAGCAGCGGAAGCTTTTTTCGAGTATCACGGCGTGCCGCTGGAATCGCTTCACTTGCCAAACAAATCTTGTGGTGCTAAGAGAGAGCATATCGACGGCGTCCCCTACTACGTGTTCAGGGTTTCCAAACACAAATACGTGACCTGTGGAGGACTGCCGTTTGAGGTGCAGCTCGAGCACAATTCCTTTAATGTCTGCGCCAGCCTAGAAAAAGATGAGCACCTCAATGTTTTGTTTCTTTTATTGTCCCCTTACAGAAAAATGTAACTCACATCTGGTTTTCCCTGAGTGTGAGGTCAGACCCTCGGGTTACTGGAAACATCATTAGAGATCCAGTTATCAGGATGGATTTCACGTGCATGTATCCATTCATCAGAAGAGTCAGTCTGCCTTTTTCAGTTTCACCAATCTCCAGGTGAGGGGCGAAATAAACGCATCTTTTCCATCCATGGTACTTCACTTTTTGTTTTGTTTTTTTAAGCTGCCTTTGAGCATTGTAATAAGTCTGTTCAATTGATGGACCTCTGAAACCCGTCTGCTGAAGTCTTTGCAATGAGTTAATGATTTTCTGTCCATTGAGTATTCAGAGCCACGAACAACCCGCCTTTCTTGACTTTCTTCTGTTTACGTGCAGCGAGACGGTGATGCGAGTAGACGAACTTGAAGCCAAGATACGGATGATGTTGTACACAGACCACACTTACACTAAACCTTACACAAGCTCTCCAACCATTGAGCTCCGAGACAAGGTGGGTTAAGATTTTAACCAGTCACAGATGAAACTGATGCTTAGACACAAGGATGGACTTTTGGTTCTTTGAAGCAGGTTTCAAATTCACCTGTGCTGTGATGCAGCCTGCCTTTATGCAACACCTGAGCTAAGCAGGTACATGTAGTGCTAGTCAATGTGCACTCAGGGCTGTAGAAATATTGCTCAGATTGATTAATAGGGTTTTGTTCATATCTGATGGCAACAAGTAGAAGGGTTTAGTGCTAAAATCAGTCTGTTTGATACAGAGAACTACAGATCCTGAGCACTGTTGCCCGCCTGACCACGGTCTGACTCATGTTGGGTGGTGGTTTTGTAAATGCTGATCTGTTATCTTGGACAGAAGCTGCCCAAGAGCAGTTTGATTATGCACAGGTTACAATGCTGATGTGCCCTGGTTCAAATGCAATAGAATAGCCCTTTACTGTCATTGTATGTGTACACTAGAATTGTGGGTGCTCCACACCAACGGTGCCAGAATGCAATATAGATGGTAGAAAACAGGAATAAATGGCAAACATCACGGGGGTTTCATTGGCATGCTTGACCATGACATGGCCGTGGCTGGGCTCATCTCTGATGCAGATGAGACGGTGTACAGGGCGCAGGTAGAGAACCTGTCCCGCTGGTGTTTAGAAAACAACCTGAAGCTGAACGAACTCATAATGGACTTAAGGAGGCACAGACCGGTCCCATTAGAAGTGGTGGAATCTGTCTCCACCTTCAGGTTTCTGGGCACCCACGTCGCCGTCCATCTCACCTGGACACACAACACAAACGCCCTGGTAAAGGGGGAGGTGGTGTGCAGGGTCACCTCAAACTCAGAAAAGAAGGCTCAGTTTGAGGGGGAGGTTTGCACATCTTGGAGGTGTGTGTGTGTGTGTGTGTGTGTGTGTGTGTGTGTGTGTGTGTGTGTGTGTGTGTGTGTGTGTATACTGAGGTGGAAGACACAACGAGTTGGCCGGGCTAAAAGACATATCTGCAGCAGATGAACAATACATGAAAGTCATGTCCTTAAAAAATGGGGGAATCCAGTGAAGACCTGAGAGAAGCATCTGGTTCTTCAGCTGAGTAATTCATGAGCCGTTTACCTCTGTGGTAGAGCGGCTGTCATGAAGGCATTTACAAGGGAGGGAAAACCTGAGGTGTGCCAAGGTACACGAACGGTAGCAACAGGCGTCACGGAGCGATGCATCCAAATATCATCAGTCTCTACAGACGAGGTCAGAGCAGCACACCAGGATGTCTAAAGTCATCTGTGAAGCACGGAGGCTGTTATGGTTTGGGTTTCAGTAGTATTGATGATCTTGTCAAAGTCGTTAACGATATGAAAAGTACCATCAGATTTACATTATCATCTGCAAAGCTTGTGATTGGCAGCAGCTCCATTTTTCAACATGAATCCAAGAACTGCAAATGCAGTGACAGTATACATGGTTAGTTGGTGATTGGCCTCCAGATCTTAACGTTACTGAAGCAATGGAACAAAAGGCAGCCAACATCCAAAGAGCAGCTCTGAATGTCCTTGAAGGTTGGTTGACGATGTAGAAACTCTCTTTGCCTCAAATGTTTCCATTTATGTTTGCACGTTTCAATAAATCTGTCCTATTTTCCTAACAAAATATCAAGAAATGAGGGGTTGCTCAGGGCTTTTGGACGAAAACCATATTTCTGGTCCTCCACACCTCACCTGTGTGGCTCTGTTGTCCACAACTGGTTCCCAGCACTGAGTTGGAGAACCACGCGTTTGACCGTTCAGGCTAAATGCTGAAAATGAGGTTTAAAGGGACGAAACGTTTAGCCGAGTTTATGCTCGGGGTGAAATTAGTCCCAGCTAATGTTCTACACACTGATGGTGGCTTTGACTTTGATGTTGCCTTTGTAAGCACGCGCTCCCATTAGAGATGACCTCAACTGGGATTAGCAGGTCAATCCTTTCTCTGCCATCAAAGAATCAAATTTTATTTGTCACGTACACAGTCATACACAGTACGATATGTAGTGAAATGCTTGGACAACTGCTCGTGACCTAAAGAAAACAAAAAAGGAAAAGGCTATGAATAAGATAGGAAATAAATATGAAAAATTAAAAAGGGTAAATTTAACTAGGAAGGAATAAAATATAAATTAAAGTTGAAAATAAAATAACTGTACAACAAAATACACAATATAGAACTATATAAGAATGTATGAAGAAATATAAATATAAATAAATATATACACAATAACAGCAGCTGTACAAGTATTAACTGGAAATGAAGAATATAGTGACCAGTGTTGTGCAAAACCAAAGTCCAGAAAGTCCAGTGTGTGTGTAAGAACCATATGTGTGGGTCAGTACTGTGTGGTGGAATCAAATCAGAAGATTGGGAATTTTGACATTTATTCTTAGAAAATCGTCTTGGTTTAAGTGCCTTCTGAAGAACCAAATATTAATTAAAGTGAATTGTTTTGTTTTGCACAGGTATATGTCGAGGTTACAATGATGGAGCCTGCAGATTTATTTCTGCTCCGAGTAAACGAGTGCTGGGCCACACAGTATCCCCAGCCAAACTCTACAGAGGGATCTGTTCACTTCCTGCTTCAGAATGGGTCAGAACTTCTCTTTGTGTTGTTTCTGGCACGTGAACGATGAACTCCTCACATCCAGTGACTTCTCTCATCCAGGTGTGTGAAGGACCAAACGGTTTCCTTCCTTAATATAACCGAGGGACAGTCTGGACGTAATGGGCAGAAGTCCACCGTCCGCTACAGCTTCGACATGTTTCGCTTCTCAGCAGATCCGCACGACCTCTACCTGCACTGCACCGTACAGCTGTGTGACCTGGACGACCACGAGTCCTGCATTCCCGTGAGCTGCTGCTATTATTATTGAAGGCGATTTAGGAGTGTGTGGACACGATGAAGTGCATCGTTTTTACCGTCTCATCATCTTTGACTTTTCTCAGGAGCATCGTTCTTTTTCAGAATTGTAACTCGATCAGTAAGAGAGAAGCAGTGAGTGCCGACCCCGCTCAGGGTCTCCTCACCTATGGCCCCATCAGGATCGACGTACCAGACAGATCTCAGTCCAGTAAGCTCCTGTTTCTATATCAATCTTTACACTCTGCCTGCTGCTCCTGTAGCATCAGCAGGTTTCTGCTAATGAGAAACGTGTCCCTTCATTCTCTTTAAATTTCACATTTGTTTCAGGCGTACTGTTGGCGGTGGTGCTGCCCGTAGCAGCTGTGTGGACTCTCGGCTTCTTCCTCGTCATCCTCATCACTGTGGCCAAGGCTGGCAGAAAGAGGCTAGCGAAAATAGAGCAGTGATGACAATGCTGCTGGCAGCACAAATAAAACATTAAAATGTGCATTTTTTTCCTTTGTTTTATTATGACGACCGTAACAAGTGTTCTCACAGACTGTGGGTGTCAGCTGAGGAAAGCATGGCTGCAGAAGGAACTGGTGACCTTTAAGCAAAAATCAAGTTTCATCTAAGATGATGCCTCGTGAGCCCAAAAGAGATTAACTTCTGTTATATTTGCAAAAACTGAGATCCAGACACATGTGGGCTCATCATTAACAAAAGCAACCAGGCTTATGGCAAGTTTGTGAACTGGAGGCTGAGTGTTGTTAGGAAAGCTTAACATTAGAAATGCAATGTTAGATATTTCAATGTCTAATTTTCTCCGTAACTCGATTAATGAAGGCAGCAAATTGTATGGAGATGAGATGAAACTGTCCTGTAGCTTCAAATATCTGTGACGTCACTGCGCGTCACTCTAGTGTCTGGAAATTTTGTTAAAGAAAAAGCGAATTTTAATCGTTTTATTTTGAGGACTTGAAATAACACGGCGCGTGTTTTCTATAGTTAAATGGCTGTGGTCACGTGGACCTGCTGCAGCGTCCCATTCACAGCAGCAGAGGGCAGACTGACCATTACCTTGTGTGGCCTTTTGTTGGGGTCAGGTTTGTTGAGCCATGAGGGTGAGGTCTTAACAGGAAGTCGGTAACAGATATTTTATGGCGGATTCTTTTGTCCGATGATGGGCTCAGGCATGCTGCGCGGTTAAAACGTAAAGAAGTCGATTTCTGCAGCGGGGAAAAGTGAAGTTTCTCCCTCGGGTTGATTTTTGCGGGGTTACTGCGGTCGGTTTTTGCAGTAACCCCAGAAACGGCGCAACAAGTACTTTACTTTTCATGCGCTCATTTCGGTGCTCGGACGCTTGAAGTTGTGACTTTCAGCAGGATTTCTCCTCAGCTGCCGATCAGCCATTGTGACCGTCAGAAAGGGGCAAGGACTTCTGCTGCATCAGCTCCGTATGAGGAAACAAACACTTGGATGCTCCGTGAGGGAAGCTGTCCCGGATCGACCAAGAATGGAGTAGAAACACTTTGTTTTCTCGGGCTTTTAAATGTGCCTTAAGTTTCTCAGCTGAACAATAATGGCCCGATAGATCACTTTCCGCAGGAGTTAAATGTAAAAGCATCTGCTTGTCGGAGGAAGCGGCTTGGTTTGATATTTGCCATTCAACAAGTCTTTGCGTCCGAGGGAAGGATGACATCCCAACAAACCTGGGCTCAGATCATCACGTCCGCGTCCTTACTCTCCCTGGTCTTGTGCAGCGCGGTGCCAGATGACCCAGAGGAAGAACGCTTCAGCGCCGAGGTACGCTGAAGGCTCCGTAGGGGAGAGACTGCCATGTTGTTATTTAAATCGTTGTTGCTGCACATTGAAACGAATCATCCTGCTTTCAACAGTCTCACTGCAGAATTACAGATTACAGCGGGAGCTCGTTTGACCTTTGTCCTCTTTCCAGATAACAGCTCTGCAGGTGTGACCGACGTCCGTCAACAAGGAAACGATTAGACCCGAGTGTTTCCTTTGAGTGGTAACAATGTGTCTGAAGCGGCATCTTTAGACCGCAGAGTGAAACTCACCTGGAAATGACTTTGATGTGTTGTGTTACCTGTGATTATTTATTAGTGAGTTTATCCCCCAAACACAACACGAAGGCTAATTAAATGTGTTTTTAAGCTTTTAAAGGTTTAATAGGGACATTATTCAAACTTGTCACGTAAACCACACTGCTGTAGGAAAGTTTCTCTCTGGCAGGTTTGGCCCGTCCGGCTTCATAACGACACATTTGATTGGTTAAGATTTGTCCTGCTAGCAAAGACCCTCTAAGGATTTTCTGTCTCAGTGCGCACGCATGAAGCCGCGTTGCATGTGGGTTTTTTCGTGTTCTCCTGCTGAGGCACATGTTACCTAACATCAGGACCCTCCCCCCACCCATCTGGAGCCATCATCCTGTTTTGCCTGTTCTGTGACTTCGTGGCTCAGTTTCAGTGCCATCAAACATGAAACGAAGAAGAATAATTCACAACATGTGACGCTTCATTCAGCAGGGACCTCAGGCACTCATGCAGAGCTATAGGTTTAGCTGGTGTACCCACAGGACTGACGTGCAATTTATTTAATGTCAGTTTTCCCGTTTCTGTCCTCTCTCCCCGTCTTGGCTGTCACCGCAGGAACGAAGGAGCAGGAATGTCCTGGTATTAATGCAAGCCATCTGGTTTGTTTCTACTTTCTTTCCTCCCGACTCCTCAGATGCTGCTCTTCCAACAGCTGGGGCTGTCACGCTCATGTATACACCATGCATTCCTGATGCACAAGCACAGAGACCTGCTATCTTAAGGAAATCTGACGACCTCTTCTATTTTCCTTCCACGCAGGCATGGCTCCGTAAATTCGGCTACCTGTCTCAAGCCAGCAGGCAGATGTCCACCATGCAGTCGGCTCAGATTATGTCCAAAGCTATCAGCGACATGCAGCGCTTGTATGGACTGGAGGTGACCGGGAAGGTGGACTCTGCTACGCTCGCGTAAGCTCTTTATGTGCTGAGAGCAGTGACCACAAAGAGAGCTCAGGGATATTGTATAGACTTTTTTTTTCTATTCATTTGCATATTATGAATTCAACGTGTGTGTGTGTGTGTGGGGGGGGATGGATGGAATGACAGTTCCAGGCACAAATCCCAAATACGAGCATGGCTTTTCCTTCAAAGATTTTCAAAATAATTTTACTGCAAATTCTCGGCTGGAAACGCTGTTTGTGGTTTTCTTGTCAAGTGTGAAGACGGTCAGTTTGTGTCTGTGTGGTAGATTTGTAGTGAAACTACAAAGACCTGCATCTTAGATTAGCTGTTCATAAAGCCTGGAAACTGAGGGATACATCTGCATCTTCTTCCACTTATCCAATTTACAGTGGCAGGGGGTTGGAGCCTGTCCCGGGTATCGTAGGGCAAGAGGGGAGGGTATAATTTAGGACTGCCAATAAACCTAGCCCCTTATACCCACTATCATGCAAAGGGAACATGCAAACTCCACAGAGGATTTGAACTCTGACTGTGAATTAATGGTGCAAAGCGCCACAACACCGCCCACACTTTGCTGAAAAGTCCAGGTTACAGCAGCCGGCTGGGGAATGTTTCCAAAAGTTCCCAAGAGCTGCATCGATATACAGTCAGGTCCATAAATATTGGGACATCGACACAAGTCTAACATTTTGGGCTGTATACACCAGCACAATGATTTCAAATGAAACGAACAAGATGTGCTTTAACTGCAGACTGTCAGCTTTTATTTGAGGGTGTTTACATCCAAAGCAGGTGAACAGGGCAGGGTAATGGGACAGAATAAGAACCACTTTTTAATACTTGGTTGCAAATCCTTTGCAGTCAATCACAGCCTGAAGTCTGGAACACAGACATCACCAGACGCCGGGTTCCATCCCTGCTGATGCTCTGCCAGGCCTCTACTGCAACAGTCTTCAGTTCCTGCTTGTTCTTGGGGCATTTCCCTTCAGTTTTGTCTTCAGCACGTGAAATGCTCAGTCGGATTCAGGTCAGGTGATTGACTTGGCCATTGCAAAACAGTCCACTTCTTTCCCTTCAAAGACTCTTTGGTTGCTTTTGCAGTTTGCTTTGGGTCGTTGTCCATCTGCACTGTGAAGCGCCATCCAATGAGTTCTGAAGCATTTGTCTGAATATGAGCAGATAATATTGCCCGAAACACTTCAGAATTCATGGTGCTGCTTTTGTCAGCAGTTACATCATCAATAAATACAAGAGAACCAGTTCCACTGGCAGCCATACATGCCCACGCCATGACACTTCGAGCGCCATGCTTCACCGATGAGGTATGCTCAGGATCATGAGCAGTTCCTTTCCTTCTCCATGCTCTTCTCTTCCCGTCACTCTGGTACGAGTAGATCTTGGTCTCGTCTGTCCACAGGATGTTGTTCCAGAACTGTGATGGCTTTTTTTAGATGTTGTTTGGCAAACTCTAATTTGTCCTTCCTGTTTTTGGGGCTCACTAATGGTTTCCATCTTGTGGTGAACCCTCTGTATTCACACTGGTGGAGTCTTCTCTTGATTGTTGACACACATGCACCACCTCCTGGAGAGTGTTCTTGATCTGGCCAACTGTTGTGAAGGATGTTTTCTTCAGCAGGGGAAGGATTCTTCGGTCGTCCACCGCAGTTGTTTCAGGTCTTTTGGTGTTGCTGAGCTCACCGGTGCGTTCCTTCTTTTTGAGAATGTTCCAAACAGTTGTTTTGGCCACGCCTGATGGTTTTGCTGTCTCTCTGATGGGTTTGCTTTGTTTTCTCAGCCTAATGATGGCTTGCTTCACTGATAGTGACAGCTCTTTGGCTCTCATCTTGGCAGTTGACAGCAACAGGCTCCAGATGCAAACAGCACACTTGAAATGAACTCTGGACCTTTTGTCTGCTCATTGTAATTGGAGGAATGAGGGAATAACACACACCTGACCATGGAACAGCTGAGAAGCCAATTGTCCCATTACTTTTGGTCCCTTAACAAGTGGGAGGCACATATGCAAACTGTTGTAATTCCTACACCGTTCACCTGCTTTGGATGTAAACACCCTCAAATAAAAGCTGACAGTCTGCAGTTAAAGCACATCTTGTTCGTTTCATTTGAAATCATTGTGCTGGTGTATACAGCCCAAAATGTTAGACTTGTGTCGATGTCCCAATATTTATGGACCTGACTGTACACGTTTCTAGGTTAGTCTGGTGAGAATGAGAAAGCTAATCTCATCCAGCTTAATGTGGAACTGAGAAATCCTTTATTGTGCGCGTGTGTGTGTGTGTGCGCGTGTGTGTGTGCGCAGGGCCATGCGGCGGCCTCGTTGTGGCCTCCCTGACAGAAAGCCCGAGGATCTGGTTGACAGGAAGAAGCGCTACGTTCTGACTGGGCAGCGCTGGGACAAAGATCACATCACCTACAGGTTTCCAGACCAAATGAAACAATCAGACTGCAATAAATCAAAGTGCTCCGCAGCTCTGATACGATTTTACTTCTGACTTCAGTATAATGGACCAAAACATGCCCCCGTCCCTGGGAGAGGAACGGACGTACGATGCGATCCGCAAAGCCTTCGGTGTTTGGAGACGAGTCACGCCGCTCACCTTTGAGGAGCTACCACCTGGACACGGCGTCAACAGCAGCCAGACGAAGCTCGCCGATATCCTGCTGCTGTTTGCCTCCGGTTTCCATGGTGATATGTCACTGTTCGATGGCGAGGGTGGGTCTCTGGCCCACGCCTACTATCCCGGACCGGGAATAGGTGGGGACACGCACTTTGATTCAGATGAGCCTTGGACACTTGACAACGAAAACCCGAAAGGTCAGTGGGTTTGTTTTTTTCTGCTTATGTGAGAAATTCAACTTAATCTCTGAACAGTCGCCGTTTTGGTCGATATCAGCTGGGAGGCAACCTGGAAGGATGCGGTCGTACTCGGTGACCTGACTCGCTTTGACTCCGCAGTGATAAATGTTTGGGCCGAGAGCTCTCAGTGCCTTTTGTGTTCGTTTGTGTGCGCACCAACCACAAAGCAATGTGCATTTTCCTTGTTGTGCACACTCAAAGCAGATGACCCACAGCTACGCCTGTCTCTCTCGCAGGTATAGATCTGTTCCTGGTTGCGGTTCATGAGCTCGGTCACGCTCTGGGTCTGCAGCATTCGGATAACCCCAGAGCCACAATGGCTCCTGTCTACCAGTGGGTCCACACACAGAACTTCACGCTCCATGAGGATGACATCAGAGGCATACAGCACATATATGGTGAGAAGAACGCGCTCTATGGATGTCTTTGGTGA
The DNA here is from genome assembly GCF_041146795.1 of Maylandia zebra. Taxonomy (NCBI): domain Eukaryota; kingdom Metazoa; phylum Chordata; class Actinopteri; order Cichliformes; family Cichlidae; genus Maylandia; species Maylandia zebra. Next base: position 1,581,066 of record NC_135173.1, read on the forward strand.
TACAGAGTTATTTCTACCAGCATGAGATGTTCTTTTCTTTGGGCTGCAGAGCTTCTAAATCTCTGTATGCAGAAGAGATGTGAAACCCCACAGTGCTCTGGAAATTATGGATATTACTAGAAATGATGCTGATTATCCTCATGGTGAATCCTTGCACAGCGGTCCAGTGCAGTGTTTGGGGCTACTTAAATGCATATTAGCAGTATTTATGGAAAAACACTATTGAATCTAAAAGCAAATGCCCCAAACTTTATTTTGTCTTTCATGATTAACATTTCAAATCTGCCCTACCCCTGCAGCGAAAGCCTTTCCATCTATTCTTGATTGTCCGTGTTGTCGGGCTCACCATCCTCAGAGGGGTGTCATCATCTTCTGTTTCCATGCTGAGCTTTGATCGCTGCGCTGTTAGCGAGCCAAACGTCAGTCATCGCTCTCACGTCACATCTGGATCCTTACAGAGGATGCAGGAAGCAGCAGATGCAGAATGTCATGCATTCCAGTATGATGAGCCCATCTTCTTCCTCCTGAATAGATGGCGTTGTTGATTAACAGACGCCGTTTGTCGGCGTATCGCGCTGCATTAAAACCACAGACGTGAATTGTTCACACTTGATGATTTATGAACTTTGCATTTCTTTTGCTTTAGATAAAAACGAGGATTTTCCGCAGGTTTCACGCTTGTTTTGATTTTACATCCCGTGACGTTTGATTCTCTCACATCAGCTGTTTTATATAAATCCGCCTCTGAGTAACAGCTCGGAGCTTTTAGCGCTCTGAGCTGGAGATGGTTGATACAAAACTGAGCTTAAAGCAAGAGCGAACGTTTACCGTGTGGTCAGACACACGACCCGAATAAATCCAAGTGCTGCTCGTTATGGTGTTTGCTCACAGCTTCCTCCTGATTGGCTACGAGTGAATGCTGCTGAGAAGACTCGCTGACATCTTTGGGTTTGGGATGTATTTTGCTTTGGAGCCAAAAATGTTGTAACATCGGCGGGCAGTCAGCCTCGTCCTGGAGCTTTTTCCTTTCTTTGTGCAGAGACGCAGACACGCCCGCTGTCTTCCTGTGAGGATAGCGGCCGACTAGGGTCTTTGTAAATGTGAAGTTTTTATTCCACTGAAACACAGCTGAATTTAAAAGAAGAAAACTGATGACAGTATCTTTGTGCTGCGATGGCCTCAGTTCTCGTTTGGCAGCACTGAGCTTTTGTTGTTTTGCTGCAGACGGTGGATTTCTTCACATACTGGCCTCGATGTGTTCTGAGCAAAGCCTTTGGTCCAGTGTAACCCACGCATCTTGGAGCCCATCAGCTGATACCTATTGCATAACTGACTTTATCTGTGTGTTTTCCTCTCTTAGCAACCAGCAGATTTTTCCAACGAGCAGCAGCAGAGTGACAGTCGGTCACAAAATGGAAAACTGCGTTCGCTCTGCTGCAGAGTATTTAGTCGAAAGGAAGCGAATAAAAGCAAGTATTAATGTCTAATGCCACACAGACTGGAGCCTTTCCTGTTGCCTCTTTTTTTCCCCCAAGGTCCTCCCCTCATCACAGATGCTTCGCCTACTTCTCCGCTCGCCCCTGACGATGAACCCAGCGTCGACTCCCCCACCTCCCCTTCTGTCCCAGAAGAAGAGCCCACCACTTATTCTCCAGCCGATGCCCCACGCGTCCCGACGGACGCCGACCCGGATCCTCCGGCCCAACCCGAACCGAGCCCCGGTCCCACCTCGCCTCCCATCCTCCCTACCTCCACCACCACCCAATCCCCGCCTGTGCCAGAACCCGTCACTCCACGGAAAGACATCCCTCCTCCTCCTCGGCCTCCCAAGCTGCCAGACAACCAGCCCCCTGACATCTGCGATGGAGACTTTGATACAGTGACCATGCTGAGGGGGGAGATGTTTGTCTTCAAGGTAAACAAACAGGGCTTTGCTCACAGCTGCAATGTTCGAGTCATGCGAGGGAAAGTAACTAAGACGTGCATCGTTGTTTTGCTTTTGCAGGGTCGTTGGTTCTGGCGGGTTCGGAGGAACCGCGTCCTCGATAATTACCCCATGCCGATATCTGTATTCTGGAACGGTCTCCCCACCGACATTGACGCAGCGTACGAACGTCACGACGGCAAATTTGTCTTTTTTAAAGGTACGTCACAGCTGCTTATTCCAAATAAAACCAGCCACTTCCACAAAGCGTCGCCCACCTGCTGAGCAGCGAGTGCGTTACGCCTCGACGTTATTCTAGTTTAGCTCTAGTTCCTCATTTCGCGTCCTCTCTGAGGAGCAGCGTAACATGAACTGTTCGATGCAAACTCTGCATTCGTCTCCTGCACAACTTGATTTACAAGGTTCTGAATCACACGGATTTGAGTAAAAAATGTTTAAAACACCACAGAAAAAGAAAAAACTCCCCTCAAAAGAATAAAACATTACGACACGATTGCTGCAAACTGAACGAGAGCACCGAGTTTGCATTTATGAATGTGTGTTTGTGAGTTCACTGGGTGTTTTGAACAGGCCTGTGCAGCGTGGCAGCTGTTATTGGCTCCAGCTGAGCCCGGACGGCCTCATGAAAGAGGTGGAGGGGCTTACATCAGCCTCTCTGACTGCGCTGCTCCAGATGTGAGCAGCTGTGGTGCTTTGCTGTGCGTTTTCAGGATCTCTGATCAGGCTCGGACACTTCAGTACATTTTATTGGCCTGGAGCGCAGCGCAGCAGCCTGGCAGTAGAAGCGGAAAGTGGCTGAAAGTGTGTCCAAAGATTAGGCTTAGGAGAGGAGTCAACCCTCACATATGGAAGTCTTGGAAAATGTGTGAATGCATGCCATTTCAACCTCGCCTGTCTTTTCTGCTTTTCTTCTGGAGTGAGTAAACCTGCTGATGTACACCATGTGTGCTGACCATGAGCTTCTTTTCATCTTCCTTTCTTCTCCTCAGATTTACCTTTGCCTTATTCTTCCCTCTGTTGGCCGTGTCAGAAACACGAGCTGTGCGAGAAAGCTCGACTCGGTGTGCTTTTGTTTCTTTGGACAAAGCGTCGTCTATCTGTGCCTACAGGTGACAGATTCTGGCTGTTCAGGGAGGCTGACGTGATGCCAGGGTACCCACAGCCCTTATATCACTATGGAAAAGGCGTTCCTCCACACGGGATCGACACAGCGATCTGGTGGGAGCCCAACGGGCACACGTACTTCTTCTCTGGAGACAGGTATGATTCGGCTACACGGAGCGCGGAGGTTTTAACGCCGCGTAGACATCTTAATACGTCTTATTGTCTCGCAGGTACTGGCGATACAACGAGGAGACACGGACCACAGACCGCGACTTCCCCAAACCAATTAGCAGATGGGGCAGGATCCCTCCCTCCCCTAAAGGAGCCTTCCTCAGCGATGATGGGGGTAAGTCAGGAGTTTAAATTGAGCAATTTGCCCGGGTTTTATTTTAGCAGTGGGAACATCCAACAGCTTCGGTTTATGAGAATCACAACAAACATAAAAAGCTTCGCCTTCACTGTTGGAAGCAAGAGAACAGCCTGACAGAGCAGCAGGGTGGAGGTGGAGGGAGCGAAAGAAGGAAAGGTTGGAGGAAGCAGTGAAGCAACAAAGCAGAGAGAGGAAGGAGAGCGCTGGTCTGTGGGTTGGCCCGTCCTTCCTTTTGGAAATGAGATTTGTGTCCGAGCAGCTCTGAATGCACTCGGTAAGAGTCGGATCACATCTCCACCCAGACGCTGTGCAGGCAGCCTGTGCAGCACAGAGAAGAATCTGTGCTTATTCATGCAGCATGTTGTCAATAAGTGCACGAAGGCGACAGATTTCAAAGGATTTATTGCATTTTGGTTTTATTTTATCCAATAATTTGGCAGACTTGACTAATATAGTCAGGCCTGGCTGTCACCAAAGCGGCGCACTGTGTGAGTCTTCGCACACGACCTTTTGAATGTGCAGCGATTCTTTCTTTTGCATGTTTGTCGCACTCGTACGTTTCTGATCATCAAACAAGTTTACAATATTAGAGAGAAGTAACCCGAGTAACTAGAAAAGACTGTTTTTAAATGATGAGTTTATTCATTAGTCCACCTTCTGAAAAAGTTTCTGTTATTAGAATTTGTTTGATCTGAAACATTGTGACAATAATGCAAAATCATGAGGGGGAAATACTCTTTCATAGCACCAAGTTACAAAATACAGTTACAGGATTAATCTGCGCGGGTCGCCTCTGCAGGTTCGCTGTTGAACACGACGAGGTCGGCACGTAACCCTGGAAAACCACAAGTTCATGTTTTTGATGATTTGACTAATAAGATGCGATGAGTGAATTTATTTTGGTATCTTTGGACGGAGCCTCTTCCTTGTTTGTGAGAGCTAGCTGTAGCTGTACGGATAACTACGTACATTCACTGCCTGTTAGATTGATCTGACTCTATAATGGTCTACAGCCAGAAAGGCTCTATTCACATGAGGGGGGCTTGCTCCCAAACATCAGCACTGTGCATGCTGTATAATCGGCATCAAGTGAAAATCTCTCCTTTCTTCTCCTCGTGCAGCTTACACCTATTTCTACAAAGGCACCAACTACTGGAGATTTGACAATCGCAGATCCGAAGCAGACAAAGGCTATCCCCGCTCCATCCTGAAGGACTTCATGGGTTGCGTGGGAGTCCCCGACCCGAAGCCCGACGCAGACGCCGAGCCGGAAGACAAACCGGTCGAGCCTTCAGACCGAGGCAAAGACGAGCACAAAGAGCCAGACAGAGACGCAAACTCGGAGCGAGAGGAGACCGCTAAGCCTGACAGCACAGAGGAAGAGGAGGACAAAGACGTGAACGTGGTCGTGGCTGTGGCTGACAATGAATCAAAGGTCATGACCCTGATTATGGTGGTCGTTCCCCTGGTGCTCATCCTGTGCATCCTCGTCCTAATCTATGCCATCCTCAGGACTCTTCAGAACAAAGAGACACCGAGGGCCTTGGTGCACTGCAAGCGCTCGCTGCAGGACTGGGTGTGACGCTCGAGTCGAAGAGAGAGTTCAGGTGTCCGTCGTTCATCTGGTGCAGCCGCCCAGTTTTTACTTTTGGCGTTAGAGGAAAAGAAGCTTTGAAAAAGCTGACGATGGGCCCGTTAGTCATTGGGAGAACTTTCACTGCTCGTGTGACGTGATAAAAAAATTGTGAATTCAGCGCCTGTGGAGCTTTAGCTCGGCCACAGGTTTTTCTACTGTGCCTCTCTCTGTGCCTTCCAAAAGTCTGAAAAGGCCCCCCCCCCCAAAAAACCCCTTTCTTTAAAATAAGTTTTCACCAGGGATGTGTGATTGCATCAATTCCAACTGGACTGAGGACGTTTGGGGGATTATTTGTAGTGTAAATGCAGACCAAGTCTTTCGAGCACATATATTAGAAGCACCGTCACATAAACACGTTTGCTTGCATTAATAAGAACAAGCTTTTTAATGAAGATGCTTCAGCAGCGTTTCTTCTGTTTAGAACAGATCGTTTGCACTTTGCCGTCTCTGTTGTGCTGTTTGCGTCTCTGCAGGCCGAGCTCGTCCTCCAACAGCGCAGGAATGTTCGACAGCTGCGTGTCCATGACTTGCCCGCTTCCCACTGAGCCCATTATGTCTGACCTTTCCTGCACACATGACACACATTAGCTCAAAAACAGCTTGTATCTGCACTGATTTGTGCATGCATGTTCGCTCATCCACCCGCAGCACGTAGCTTTTCTTTTCTTTTCGTGCACAGACACTTAGGCTCCAGCCTCCCCTCCTCCTGCCGCAGCCTCTTGCAGACTGCAGCGCTACAAACACGATCCCAGCGGAGACGTGCTGATATACGGCCGGTGCCGGCGTTAGGATTTATTCGCCTTTTTATGAGCGCTGTCGAGAATTATCGAGGTCTTTTATAAAATCTGCAGTGTCAGCCTGTGGAGAGTGAAAAAGCAACTGTGTCCTCTTTTTATGTCTCTATTGCTTTTTTAATGCTAAACAGAGTTAAAGCTAATTATGTCTACGAGGGAGAGGCCTGAATGGGTGAGGGTCTGGTTTCCATTAAGGCCACATGTTGCAGATTTAGGGCCGTCAGGCATGAGGGGAGGCGGGGGAGTCGGGAAAAATGCAGAAGGGGGAGTTATAAAAAGTGATGGCGGTGAGTAAAGAGTAGAAGGGAAATGAGAGGGAAGGAGATGAGGAGAGGGAGGGCTCTGTCAGTGTTTCCTCAGGTTTCTGCATAAAAGGACGAGCGAGCGAGGGAAGGAAGGAAGGAGAAAGGGAGGTTAGAAGGATTTAGAGGAGGCGCAATGCTGGCGTTGTGCCTCCTGACCTACATTGGGCCACTCGAGTCCGCTTCTCCTTTTCAGCTCTTGTTTCTGCTGCGCTCTGTTTTCACGGCTACAGATGACTGTCTGCTTTTTCTCTGCTCGCTTTTCTTTCTTTCACTCATGTATT